>NC_049915.1:17307609-17667432 GCF_001411555.2 Juglans regia
CAGATGGCTCGGTTGTTTCAAGTGAATGACATTAAATTCTAATTAAGATTGTATTCTTTTCTGGAGTATCACCAAGATTTGGCTTTTTTGCTTCTTGTAATTTAGGCTGCACAGACAAAGCCAAGGGGGCGAGGGCCAGGGGCCTGGCTTCTTGTAATCGCATGTTTTCCTTTCTAAAAAATTATAATTATCTAACTGAAATATATTTAATGAAAAATAATTTATAATTATCTGGATAGCTGCTAGCTGCACAATGTGCATAATTCATGTTATATAATAAATTGAACATGAGATTTAATTGCATAGTCATGGGACTATATAATTTCCTTCCAATATAATTTGAAGGCCGGTGGCCTGCTCCTGTTTTTCTCGTCAGGAAATTCAGGAAAAAAATAGGAAAGAAAGAAACCTTGATAGATGGCCGAGGAATCAGCAGCTATGAACGCACCAGAAGAAACAATTAATCCTGCAACAAATAATGAGTATCGGTGGCCGACATGGTTAGCAGAGAAAATCAAACATGCTAAAAGCATAGCGCTTAATCGCCCATCATGTCGAACTATTTTTAGTATTTACAGGGTTCCTCATTCGCTCCGAGAATTGAACAAAGAAGTTTACACACCTCAAGTTATTTCAATAGGGCCTTTTCATTGCCGCTCGCAAAAATTGCAATCCATGGAAATTTATAAATTGAGATATTTCAGGAGGTTCATGGAAAGAATTACCAAGATCAACAGGGATGAGATGTTAGCAAGCATTATACAAGATTCGGAAGAACGGGTACGTGGATGTTATGCAGAGGCCATTTCATTTGATAGTGATACTTTGAGGCAAATTATCCTGGTGGATGCGACCTTCATCATTGAGTTTTTCTTGAGAGCTTGGTCAGAACAATTTTTGGGAGATGACGACTCTATAGAAGCAGAGCCATGGGCGCTGCTTTCTTGGATAAAATCTGACTTGATATTACTTGAGAATCAACTTCCTTTCTTTATAATCGAGAAATTATATGAGCTGCTTCCACTCGATCAGTCTCCCTCAATATACCCATCCAGCTTCCTCGAGCTTACCTTTAACTTCTTTGAATATAAGAATGTTCAAATGATACGTCATGATGAGATTGATTCAGAAAAAGTAATGCACTTTGTTGATTTGTTGAGATACTTTTACTTGCCTCCTCACCAAATGTTGCTCCCGAAAGAAGTTTTAATGTAGTTCACGAAATGTACTGTGCCTCCCAGCTGGCTGTGGCAGGATTGAAGTTTAAGCCAAGTTCAAGAAGATCCATACTTGACCTAAAATTTAACGAGGGAGTGTTGGAAATCCCAAGATTTACATTACGCAATGACACGGAGATTTATGCTCGGAACCTCATCACCTTGGAGCAATGTGTCTATCAATTTGAAAGATATGTTACTGATTATTTTATGATGTTAGATTTCCTTATCAATACAGGCAAAGATGTGGATTTACTTATTCAACAGGGGATCCTTGAGAACAAAATGGGCACCAACAATATTAGACCACCTTTTGCCGGCAATTTGTGCATAGGTATCTCATTTAGGGACGTCAATAATGATTATTATGATCTCTGTAGACAATTGGTGGATTTCCATAGAAAACATGGGTACGTAATTCTGAAGAGTAGCTTGAAACATGATTATTTTCGCACGCCTTGGATGGGTGCTGTTACCATTGGTGCTATTATCTTGTTGATTTTCACTCTCATACAAACTGTTTGTACTGTCATTACGACATTCAAGTAGAGTGAATTGCTGCTTGTGTAATAAGAGTATATATTAATGGATTGCTTGCGTTGCATTGTTATGGTATCTTTCATTGATCGCTAGTTCACTACAAGGTTAAACACTTTTACCAGCGATTCTGTATCGCTGGCTATACCCACAAAATCGCTAGCATACATCTAGCCCAACGATTTATAAGTCGCTGCAAGTTCGCCGGTATTAAAGCCCCACTTTAGATCTAGTCTAACGGAACTCAAAACTCGCCGCCATATATTTTTAATCCCGGCGAATATTTATTCGCCGTTGATGTTGTACTTAATCGCCGCAAATTCAATATAAGATTCAGTTGTTAAACGCTGGAAAAGATTAGTGGCAGCGATTAATTTTTGAAGCTAAAAGTGAAAATATCACTGCCAATTATATTTGCCAACGACTCATTAAAATCGCCGTAATATAAGTTCAAGTATGTAGATGCATTTGGCAGCGATTAATAGTCGCCGGGCATCATTAATACCCGCGATTTTTTTATCGCTGCAATTGGAGTTGTACTTTTTACTAGCGAACATGAGATCGCTGCCAAATACTAGCTTACGGCGAGTTTTTAATCGCCGTTAATTGACATTTCAATTCGATAAGTCTTTAGCAGCGATCTCAACCTCGCCGCTATTGTCTTATAGACAGCGATTTTTAGTATCGCCGTAATTTACGTTTTGTTATTTGAATTTAGTTGCGGCAAATTTTAAATCGTTGGTATTGAGGTTTTAGTAGCAATTTGTACATCGCTGGTTTAGGACAATTAAAGTTTTAGTTTTTAGTGGCGATAAATTAGTAGCCGGTAAAGGCGTTTAATTTGCCGCTAAAACTTAATTCGCCTATAAATTTCCTGGGCCTAATTTTCTTTCTAGGCCTGGTTTTTAGTTGTTCCTAAATGCAACATTCATAATCAATGGCTGCTTCATTCATTCAAGTTGAACATCGATATAACATGCAAAATAAAATCCCATCAACAAACATACAAGCCCATCAACAAATCCAAACTCATATGTATTACAATGGGGTGGTGTATTGTATTCTCATATACAAACTGAGCTAAATCCAGAATAATAAATAACCATCACAGTCATTTCTCATTTTGTATTCAACTCTACTATCCACTGAAATAACACCACCAATACCAAACAAAGCCCTAAGCGTCTCTGTGTAAATAATAGGGAAATGTGGTAGCCCCTCAAGCCCATGTCAGTCCCGCAATTAACCCGGCCAGGTTCAATACTGGATTGGGCTGGCTTGGACCAAGTGTTGCAGCACGGGATGGGTTGTAAGCACTAGCTCTCCTCACCTTAATAGGGGCACCTTGGAAAAAGTAGAAACAATGAAAGAGGTCAGTCCCATGTCATGTACTAACCCATCCAACTAATACATAGGTGGTAGCTTATGAAGACAAATCGAACTCAAGCACCAAAATACCTGGACCAGCAGTGTTTCCTCCAATTGCAGCCATAACACGACCGAAAATATGTTGCAACAGACTGCAGTAGAACATTTAAGATAATTAGGGTACCCTTGGGTTTTCCCAATGAGCATGGCTAACAAGAATAAATAGTAAACCAAGCTTACAACTAAGACCAGTTTTTGCACTCCAAAGGGGGCGGCTTTTTGTGTTCTTTACTTATGTTTTATGGAAGCAAATTTGAACCCAAATAAATTAGATGCAACTGCACCTGGCCTGAACTCATGCATACCTGTGATATCATGGGAATAGACCATTAATGTTTCCGGTCAATGTGCCCACATATTCCTCCCTATAAAAGTTGATTATCCCAGTGAGAGGCATGCTGAATATCCAATGTATCCTCGATATACCTTCACAACTTTTGCTAAAATATTAAAAACTTTTAGTGGGATAAATATTTTGCTTCTATAAAATTTCCAGCCTACACAATAGACAAGCATATTCCATTTACACGATTATATTTGGTGAATGTTAAATTGCAGACTAGTTCTGGCTGTTCAAAGGGAGTTGTTTTGAAAGGGGAATTCCACAATAATATACCCACAAAGAGGGGCCAGAAACATAATGCTTACTCTATTATATTACAACACTATCACGTGGATATACAATACTAGTTTACCAAATTAATTCAACAATACATGCTAAACTATGACCCTCAAAAGCCCAACAGCTTCCAATCCGTCCATTTCAAACTCCTGTAGGAACTAATACTAGTTTAGATTTTTTTTTTTTTTTTTTTTTTTGGTATTTTGGAAAGCAAGCAGCAGGACGCACTCAATGGAAAACATAATGGAAAATAAAATCTAGATAAATGTACGTACAACTGACAGAACAAGACCAAATCCAGCTTCATCTTTGGTAAACATAATGGAAAATAAAGGTTGTCCTAATTTACTCTCAAGAAACAAAATCCCCAAAGCAAACCAACAACTTAATTCCCATCCAACAAACCCAAAGTGACATAATGGCACAGCACGCACTCAACATGCAGGGACAAACACCTGCTATCTTTGTTTTCTCCTTGGACCAATATTAATGTTAGACTATCATCATCATCATCATCATCTAGGATCACGTCTCATTCTCAGAAGGTTTAAATTCTATCTTAGACTACACTCCTAACTTATAGTATTCAGGGAAATAATTATTGGGTGGTTCTGAAATAAGAAGCCTAGCCTAGCCTAGCAGTAATTAAGGACTCAGTTTTCTCACTTCTCTGCAAATTGAGTATTTGTTATATTTAACTGCCTTATCACGATCATAGCCTTCCATTAATTGTTTATATATATATATATATATATATATATATATATATATATATATATTATGTCTAATACTTGTGATTTGAAGAAGCTAACTTTAACATGATATATTAATACAGTATAAACCAGTACGTACTTCAGAGACCGACGATATTAATCTATTGATCTATTTCTTTTTAAAGAGATCGAGAATGCATGTGAGGTCGTCAATGTAAAACCCAAAATTGCATAGAATGGTGTGGTCTCTGATCAATCTGGATCATTTCTTGAAGACAACTTAGCTACCGATCACCAAGTTGTGCTGCAATGCCTCCATGGATATTATATATATAAGAACATGCAAGTAGAACAACCAGCTTCTTAATTAGTAAAGAACTGTCAAGACCAAATTAATTAGGAGTTTTTTCAGACTCTTTTTACTCTTGATCTTTCAGCTAAATACCCATAACCAAGACAATTTGTGTAGGATCGATTTTCTTTTTACTTTATCAGTACCTCAAACTACAGTTCTTTTTGCTACAAACACAAAAAATAATACAGTTCTTTTTATAATTACGATTTGACCACCAAACCCCTAGAAATTATCAAGTTTTGCATCATATCCTACCATATATGTAACCTACCATGTATATATACATATATATATATATATGAGTGTATGACTTAATTCGTTACTCCCCCATAAACAGTTGGATTTTAATTAAATGAGTGGAGAATTTGCAAGGAAAGTAGTTGTTAGAAACTAATAATATATGATCTGATAGTTTGGGATCGATAGGATTGCAAATTAATTCAACAAAACATCTTGTATAGAATCCAATCACAAATAAAACATATCAGAGAGCAAGACTAGAGCAAGACAGGCAGATTTTTTAAATAAGTTGTGGCATTACCTTTGTTAGTCTCTGTATGCGTGAGGCTACAACTTCATGCACAACAACTCCATCCGTCATAACTTCAAGTACATCCTCAACAAAGAGAGCATAGGTAAGCCTGGAATTACAAGCAAATTGCATTTGGTGGGGATTGTGAGTTTTACAAAGAATATTCAATGGTCAAGACTCAAAAGTACCAAGTTGAGAAGTAAAGAGGCTGACATTTCAGAAACTATCCTAACATGACTAGTTATATCTTTAATTATCAAAATTATTATTTGAAAATATAAAGGATATGATGCAGAAAGGACATACACATTGCATGAAGGGCCAAACAAAAAATGGAGTTGAATTTGACAACGGAGGTCCAAGGGCAAAGAGCTCAAAATTCATTCTTCATCTACACCTCTCATGGCAAGCCATTTGTACTGAACATGCACGATATTGTCCATCATCAGAATTTCAGCCCAAGTAGTTATCATCCACGGGATTAAAATCATTTCATTGTCACTGCACCAATCATAGCAGTAAACACTGGGACTATATCGTCGACTCAAACCATAGATGTCCAAGAATAGACTGAGATCATACCAATTTACAAACCACTTATATGGCAACCCCATATTGCACCAATGCGAAAAATGGTCCCTATTTGGCAAGTGTGTGGTATTTTAAGGAAAATTAATTATAGACATTTGAAGATAAGTACAAGCGACACTGGAGACTTGCAAAATATGTGTAACTACTATAGATTGTAATGGGCTGAGTTTTCATGATTTTCTCATCTCTTTTCCTGTTCCTAATCAAGAGTTCATCTTGTATACTACTCATGTGCTTGGGCTATGCCTTTTGGGATTTTAATAGAATCTTTGTTTGGTTATTTATTTAATTCTTGGAAATAAATAACCATAAAATCACCCATATCGAACTAGTACACTTAAAAGATACAAGCAAACAATCAGCAAGAGGCTCACCATAGAATATTTTGAGAAAAGATCCTTAGGCATCTGTCACATCCCACTTGCCAATGACCGTAGATATTCTTCTCGACAGAGGACGACAGGAACAACTGTGGCAAACACCAAAAATAGCATTAATATTCATCGGGTTTGGGAAACCAAGTTGCTAGAAATATATTGAACACTTCACTTGTACAAGTACATTTTAAGGTGGATAACTCCAAATGATACTAACCCCATTTGCAGACCATGAGAGATCAAAGAGATCCCCGGTGTAGACATAGATCCAAGATTTATATAAATATATATATAATACTATATATATATATATATATAGCCCAGTGTCGTATAGACTAAGTACAAAAACCACCCAAAAGCACAACACCTCGACACCCTAACTTCATATCTCCCAGGTGTCACAAAAAACCACCCAAAAAATGTGCCCTTTTATGAGAAGCCCCTTATGGGCCGGGGGAATCGTTACACTGAGTCTGTCAAACTGACTCAGTGAACGACGGGAAAGCCCTAAAGAAAGACTGCATCAGATTGTCATTTTGTATCTGATGCTCCCTCAGCTCCCGCATCTCTGTCCTCATTTCATCCAGCTGACTCTTGTAAGCTTCAGCATCCTTCTTATATTGTTCAACATCCTTCTTATATTGTTCAGAATCTTTCTTGTGCTTTTCAACCTCAGACATGTATTGTTACATTTGAAGTTTGTCACATTGTCTACTTGACTAGGGGATGACCATTTCCCCAAGTCCCCGTGCATATCCAGGTCGATGGCCAAGAGCCTCCCTAAAGACAGTCGCTACTGCCTCATCACTACGTTGCTCTGGTCCTAGGCCATCCAACCTACCTTGCATCTCCTTCTGCACATTGACAAAGCAACGATTATTAACAAATAATCAGCTAGTGCTATGTTAATATTTATCACGTATAGAAAGAAACATAGATCCCAATGGCTGTTTATGTACTACTCACATAAGTACTTTCTGTAGCATCTGTGACAAATGCATTCTTTTTCTTCGACCAACGCGTCTCTTTGTAGAAGTCGACCAAATTCTCATTCTCATTGCGCTGTCATGTGTGACAAATGAGTATAAGAATACTCATTTAATATGAGAAAACGTTATTCTGTGGATGAACCATGTGGATTTGAACAACAAAAGCTATGAGTAACCACCTTTAGTGATAGTAATGTAATATTGTCACTAAAATCTCCAAGTAAAGTTCATTTTCACTATTCTATTGAAATGAAAAGATTGTTTTCCCTTAGACATACATTTTGCTCAAGTAATCGGATGAATGATTTACGTCCTGATGTGTGATTAATGGCCTGCTTGTCTCGATTCTCTCGATTTTGAGCTGAAATTTTCTGTCATACACATTAGGGAACAATTACTTATAATAGACAAACAGATTTGCCACAACAATATTTAGACATATTAAATTGATACATATTATATGGTTGTATGTAAGAAAGATCATATGTACCTTAAAGGCATCGCTGCCCCACCTTTCACACAACTTCACCCATACAATGGGGTCCACCAGACTAGTTCCATTAGCCAATGCTTCTACGTGGCTTCCATAGGATTCATAAATCTTGTGCAAGTCGTGGTGGAAGGAGTTGAAGCACTTACGTAAGGCCTTTGTCACCGTCAATCGGTGGTTTTCGCGATCCCAGTCCAACACAAAGTCACTCTACATAAGGCAGCATGCAAACAATCAATGTGTCATCTCGTTATTTAGGCGATGATTATACTACATAAACAACTTCCAAACAATCACAAGAACAAATTTGTGACTTACACAAACACGATCGATGAGCTCCTCTTTAATCGCTGGTGGGACATCCGACCAACGCTTGTAACTCATGTCACAGTATTGTTTAACAATCCACGATACTCGTGTTGTGAACATAGAAGAGTGTTCACAACATGGGGCTGTCTCACCATCGTTTATCTTCAACTACACTTTCCCGTTCTTCCTTAGCTTGTCAAAGAAAATGCATCTAGCTGGCCCACGAGTTCGTCTCCTCTGTTCTTGCGTTCCTTCGGTCTCCATTGGGGCATCTGCAGCTGTATTTTAACGTGCAATATATTAGTATTTTTAAGTTTAATGTGGAATATTCACACTTAATAACACATACAAACATGATAATGCTTTCAAAATTAAAGTATTGGAAAAACATGCACCAGTTTGTTCTCTAGTAGGTGATTGTTCCATTGTATTTGGTGGGGGTTCTTGAATAGGTTCTGGCGCATAAGTTGGCACAACGCATGGTGGGGGACTTGGGGGCTGTGTCGAGTCATCCGAGGAGGATTGATTACACTCCTCCGTGCTGTGATATGAAGATAATTTCGCACCACATGGTCGGATGTGACGACTTAAGTATGGGATATAACGCCTTCCACCTCGAAGACCGCGAAGTCTACCTCGGCCTCTTGAACTGGGTCCCTGCTGGTTACCTGCACGAGTTCAAGTTAATAACATAGTGGGATAAAATTGATGCCCTAATTGATACAAAATAATCTCAATATGCACAGACAGGTTCGTAAACAAGGTCATTTATCTACCATTTTCAGTTACTTTTAGGTAGACTAACCCTTACATTATGAGACTTTAAATAGACAAACGAATAACTGAATTGTCAATATATATACCTTGATAATGCATAGTGCTCCTCACACAGCCTCCCGGTATTGAACGTAACCTGAAGCAAATTAAATCACATGTTAGATACTATTTAATTTAGGTATGGATGTTGTAAAACCTGAATACTACTCTCAAGATTGTTTGCTACTTGCATAATAAGTAGTTCGAGCCAGGTAAAATGAAATTCTTCATGGTGGTAAGAAATAAATCAGAACATATATTTCATCCAAACTCATATTGAACTGTCTATATACACATACCAATTTCAAAGTCAATCTCATATTGTCAGATGTCTATATACACATGGGAATTTCGAACAAGAAATCTAATATCTCAACCTTAAATGAACGAAGTTCCTGGGTTGTACTTATAGGTCACCAGACTCATCAGATGTTGATAGGCCGTCCTCATCTGAATGTTCCCCCTCATTTGTTGATAGGTCATCTTCATTTGAATGTTCCCCCTCACTGGCCGCATTTCCAGAATCAGAAGTGATCATGTCATCATTAATAAAGCCTGTTGAATCTATGCATTGACCAACCGGATCCATGATTTCTCGTGCATCTACATGGCTAGGTGGTATATCAGGCCTATTCAGTTGAGTTGCCACTTGATCTGTGTTATCACACTGCACTGGTTCATAATAATATGATGGCTCATTTTCTTGATCGGCATCAGGAGTACTTGATTCCCCATCAATATCTTCAAGAACTCTCGGCAGTGGTGGAATGTTGTATACATTCCTATTTGCATAGTTCTGCACAACACCCCAATTCCCTTTTTCCCTTAAATCTCTTATGTAGAAACATTGATCAGCCTGACTCGCCAACACGAATGGTTCATCCTTATACCAAGTCTTGTTCATGTTGACACTAATCATATGGTCATCCACCCGCACCCCTCGTTTTCGATCACCAATGTCAAACCAATCACATTCAAACAGGTACACCCGACGCCACTCCATGTAGCGTAACTCTACAATATTATTAATAACTCCATAGAAGTCCAAGTTATTTGTGGCCTCATCACCAGTTACCACCACTCCAGAATTTTGTGTACGCTGGCGAAGTTCATGCTGTTTCGTATGAAACATTTTTCCATTTATTATGCAAGCAATATATGTTGCAACCCAACGGTCAGGCCCGCAAGCTAACGCATACAGATCAGCGGACACATCAAGTGTATGCGAGGTACGATGTTCCTGGATCTATATATTTAAAAAAGTAAATTTCATAACGTTTATTTTTTATTAGATCCAAATCATATAAAATGAAAGCTATAGCAGTGCATCTTAGATAGGAATGGATAAGAACTTACACGTTGCTTAAACCAAGTTGGAAACTCAGTTTGGTGCGTGCGATCGATGCAATTTGGGTGTTGCACCTTACATTTCTCGTAGTGCTCCCTGCATTTGGTGCATCGAGGCGAAGCAACATATTGAAGTTAGATGGTATTGGGTTCATAACAACTTGTATAGAATGAAAGATGATTTTTAAGTAGACTCGTTAATGCTTACTCTATATAAGGTCCAATCTCCGCACAATTATTGAGCACATACCAGATGGCTGCCCTAAATAGTTTATCTTCTAATTGCACGTTAGAAGGCATGCCCAAGGGACGGACTTTCTGGTTGAAAATTTTGAACCCATCTAACGTTTCCTCTTCGTCAGCATCAATGTTGCGGTCCGGTCGACTAAACCTCGTCTCAATATCTTTGAGCTACATCGAGCAGAATGTCAAGCATTCGGTGTGAATGTAGGCCTCAGCTATTGAAACTTTTGGGAGGCTTTATTCTTAACATACCGCTTGAATTTGCCAAGATACCTCTCAAATGGGTACATCCACCTATATTGTACTGGACCCCCAAGTCTGGCCTCAAGGGGTAAATGGACAGCTAGGTGGACCATAACGTCGAAAAAGGAATGAGGGAATATCATCTCCAGTTTGCATAGAATGGTGACAACATCAGTTTGGAGTTGGGCCAGGCGGTTGACATCAAGTGTTCGAGCGCACAACTCTTTGAAGAAAGTACCAAGTTCAGTCAAAGCCAAGCCAATGTCACTTCTTAAATACCCCCCAGCAGCAATGGGGAGTATTCTTTGAAGGAAAACGTGACAGTCATGGCTTTTCAACCCTGAGATTTTGCAATCACGTCGAGAGACACAGTTCGAGATATTGGAAGCAAACCCATCTGGAAATTTGATATCAGACAACCACTCACAAAATTTATTCCTTTGCTCAACATTTAATGTGTACTGTGCATGTGGCATTGTTACACGATCACCATCATGCCTCAAGTGTAATTCTTTTCTATAGCCCAAAAGCTCTAAGTCACGCCTTGAATTGATGTTATCCTTACTTTTCCCTATATTGTTCATTAAAATGAATAAGATGTTGTCGGCAATATTCTTCTCAATATGCATAACATCTAAATTATGCCGAAGTCGAATTGTTGACCAATAAGGTAACATAAAGAATATGCTACACTTTGTCCAATTCAACTCTTCAGCAGTGCGTTTTTTCTTCCTATGAGATTTGCCAAACTGAACATCCCCAATCATCTGCAATTGATTTTGAATCTCTTCAGCTCCTACATCCCTTGGTGGCATGCGATGATCTTCTCTACCGTTGAACAACCCTTTCCTCCTTCTCCATATGTGATCTGGGGGTAAGAAACGTCGATGTCCCATGTAACAATGTTTTCGGCCATATTTCAACCAATTAGAGTCTGTGTCTGCATTGCAAGACGGACAAGCTAATTTTCCCTTTGTTGACCAGCCAGACAGATTCCCGTAGGCAGGAAAATCATTGATTGTCCACAATAAGGCAGCATGCAACATAAACGTCTCCTTAGTTGAGGCATCATATGTAGGTACCCCATCTTCCCAAAATTCAAGCAGTTCATCGATCAACGGCTGCAAGTATACATCAATCTCATTCCCTGGTGACCTTGGGCCAGGAATAATCAAAGATGTCATGAAGAATTGGTCTTTCATGCATGACCACGGGGGCAATTTTATGGGACAAGGATCACTGGCCAAATGCTATGAGGTTTAGCCAAGTTGTTGAATGGAGTGAAGCCATCACTTGCCAGACCGAGCCTAACATTGCGAGGATCCGAAGCGAACAAACCATGATCTTCATCAAATTTCTTCCAGCACTCATACAAGTATCTTCTTTCGTCTGTTGCTCTTTGTGCCATCGCATATCACCTGCTATCTTTGCAGACATGAAGAGACGCTGCAATCTCGGTTTCAAAAGAAAATGACGCAACACTTTTTGAGGTACCGCACGTGGTCCGTGTGTATTTGGTATCCACCTCGAAGCCTTACATACAGGGCATTCATTAAGAGCAGCATTTTCCTTCCAAAATAAGATGCAGTCGTTGGGGCACGCATGGATTTTGTGATACTTGAAGCCCAAACCTCCAAAGACCTTGACTCCTCATATGATTGTGGCAATAAGGCATTAGGAAAGGCAGACCTCAACAAATCAAGGAGCATGTCAAATGACTTAATTGACCATCCACCGATTGATTTGATGTGTAACAACTTCACAACGAATGACAACTTTGAAAATTCTGTACACCCATCGAAAAGAGGACGTCGGGCATCCTCTAGTACCTGGTCAAAAGATGGTGTTGGTCCATCTACATGTATTGATGGCCTGTTTGGCACAGGAGTGCTATGTTGAGGCACATCAACGAAGGTGCCTGCCCGGATGTCATCCAACATATAATGCATGTCATCTATGTAATCGTCTTCTTGGATGATATCGTCATCAAGATCATCATCACTGACGTACAATGTTGTCTCCTCCTCCCCATGAAATATCCACTGGGTGTAATTTGGATTGATCCCTTTAATAAACAAATGGGTTTCCACCTCAGGTATAGGCAGCCACAGATTGTTAAGGCATGCACGACATGGACACCGAATGCGAGCCCTTCCACTTGCATGGTTTCGTGCTTGTGTGAGGAAATATTTAACGCCTTCGGCGTATGCAGGTGATACAAGCCTATCGGGGTCATTCATCCAACTTTTGTCCATCTAAACAAAAACATGGTGGGGAAGAAAGTTAGGTCAGCAGAGACTTTAAATATATAAGTTTGATGAAAAACTCACCATAGGCCAAATGTTGGGATAGGAGAATAAATGTTTAACTTGAAGATGATTTATGAATGTGGCTAGCTAGGCATCTCAGAAGGTTTAAACTCCAAAAAAATTTCAAGGATACTTGGCTGACAAAACTTTATTGGGAGCTACAATGTTTATGACATCATATGATGCCATATGTCCCAAAAAAATTTTAAACCGGGGGGATTCATCATATGAATTAACGTGAGTCAAGTTCGATGAGGACGCTAGCTACATAGTCCCTAGTTGTCCCCTCTTAAGGTTGTAATGTGTATTGAAATATATATATGTATTTATCAATACTGGACCAATAATGTTTGATTGTGATAGTAATAACCGTCGATGGCCAACTACATGTCTAAGCCCCTTCACTCTCATGTATATATATATATATATATATATATATATATATATATCCATGTGTGTGTGTGTGTGGGTATGTATGAGATATACACATGATATATATAGACTTACAAATGAACAACATCACCCAAAACAAAAAACCAATTCCAAGAGAGTTTGGTAAGTAGAATACACTTGACTTAGAGATTATTATCTAATAATAATCCATAAAAATATGCAAACTCAGAAGGTCTAGCATATATAATAACACTAAGAAAAAAACATCCATCTATGTTTTGAGAATGAGCAAAATAGATAAAATATCGTCTTGAAGCTGTGTATGGGTATTTCTTACCTTCAATCCCCAACTAAAGGAATTTCAGCTCACACAAGAGTGAAATGGCTCCTCAACAAGCTTGTTGTCTCAATCAAGTGTTTTTTAATCAAAAGCACAACACGTCCGTCTTAGAATCTGCACCCAACAATCCAAGTAATTTTCAAAACCAATCTCAATACCAAAATATAACACAAACAAAATCAAGAAACAAAAAATATATATACACTAATAAAAGCCAAAAAATGTAGGAGCTAGAACTTTTAATCACAATATTAACTGCATTTACCAACTATATAATTTCAAGTACAAAGCACTTTCCTTACATCCTCTTAACTTAGGGAAAATCAACTACAAAACACAACATCAAACCATGTAACTTCTATCCATACTTAGTGCTAAGCCAAACTAGAAAACTCCTCATTTCAAGCATTCTAAGATAAATAACTTAAATTGATCAAAATTGCATGTTTGCTGTCCAATAAAGGCCATTGAGTTATCTACATGAAATATAAATGGATGGAAGCGACAGTTGGGTTAACTTACACATACGTGGACTTTATCTTGGAAAAGGGTGTATTTTCAAGATGTTGGATCAGCTCAAACAAAAGGATACAAAGAGAGAATGCCCATTTAAGTCCTTAATTTTGCTGCAACCAGATTTAAAATCAAACTCGCAATCCCTAACGTTTTCACTTACAAAGTGAAACTCAAACAGTTCGAAAAAGTCCATGTCTTATCTGCTAGAACATTAAGAAACATCCTCAACAGTATATAAAATGTTCATTCGTAACGTAGCCTAGTATGCAAATGTTCAGTACTTCATTATTGGGCTTCCCGAAGGATATGAGACCATGGTGGGCTATGTTATGAAAATAAGCATAATATATATGCTTATTTTTGAAGTTCAAATCATTTTTAAGTACTGATAAAGTGTGTGGTCTTTATCTGGGGTTTGCTATTGATATGTTTGCAGTACCTAAAATAATTAATAACAATTACAACTCGATAAGTTTTTGGGCGGGGGAATAAATGGTAAGATATGGTTACTAGTCGTGATTTTGTCATCTCATATAGGGACTTTGAATCTGGTCTTATATATTAGATCATATGCAAGGGGAAGCTACACTCAACTGTGCTCTTTGATATATACATAAAGTTCTGCTTAGTGCTTTTAATCTTCTAGTATATATATATTATATATATATATATATAAAGTATTAGGATATATGGTAGTACTCACGTCTGCATTATAGTCACAAAAGAACTAGCATAAATAGGACCACTCCCCCATATATAAGACTATTTCAATCTAGTATATTTTTCATTTGCTGGCTGTTCAGTGCTGAAACTCCCAACTGGATAGAACCAGTTAGTAACATAATGGAAAATTAACATTGATTCCTCCTTTGGCTTCTTCATTGCTACATGTGAAATATTTTTACACGTTGTCTAATATTTCAGCTTTTTTTATTTTTATTTATTTCAGTTTTTTGCAACAGACAGTGAGTGAATTTGAACCCAATTAAGTGTAATGTTGGGTTAGAACATGCTTATAGCATCATACTTGTAGTACCTTCACCTAGAAAAACAGCTATGCAATTATCCCTTTCAAGCAGTAATAGCACAAACAATTTTCAATGATGAAGGAAACAAAAAGTCGAGGGATTTCCAGCACAAGTTTCAGTTTAGGCTATCCTATTTAAATTAATCTGTTTCTTTTAAGCCTTTGAGAATTTTAAATTTGACCTGACATATCTCATCTCATTTCCCCATTCACAGTTTTTGTTAGAATTGGTACATGTTTGGAGTTCTCCCTGCAGCCTTCCTCCTGGTCAGAAAGGTACTGAATTTAATCCCCAGCTGTAAAACTGCCACTGCTGGTTCCAAGAGGCAGCCTAACTGTCAAGCATTTTGGTATTGGAGGGGCAGAATGTGTTGGCTTCTTGGAAATATTTGAGAACTTTGGGCACCCCTAAGCATATGATTTAGTTTTCCATGCTTATGCAAACTAAGATACTGACATCATTGGAGGGGCAGGATGTGTCTGTTGGCATGAGATGCTGATCATTCAGGAGTGCATACACATATTCAGAGCATCTCAAAGTCACACACTCAACAGCTCCCTTCAGCATGCTTCTAATCCATATGACAGTGACATTATGTTTGAAATAAGTTCAAAGCAAAACCTTGTTCATACCCACCATGACCTTTGGCCCCACCTCTACTTTAATGCTAACTTGAGAGGTTTCATGGAGGACAAGACACTGAAACAGATAGACACCTCATGATTTGAAAGGCAATATGGAAGGTGATTGTATAAAATGCCTTGAATTTGAAAATCATCACCACCACAGAAAAATATATATTTAATGAAACGAATGGTGGGTGGCTAAACATCTCCTCTAGTTTTCTGGACCAAACATCCCTCCATATCTACATCCAGCATTTATTCACATCATAAATGAATCCATTCTGATATGAAATTCCTTCTTGTTTCACTGCAAATAGAACCATCATGCTGGCCCTCCTATATATATACATATATATACATAAGCTTTCCAAACATGTAGTAAACAGCCTTTATTCTTTGAATTAATCCTTGTCTGGTTTATGTAATTAAAGATTCGATTCTAGCCTTTCTAGCTAGGTTTGTATCCAGCAATAAGAGCTAGGCTTTGCCAATTGAACACTCAACCATCCAACCATCCATTCTTTTCCTAATAAGGGACTTTGATCTGATCTTGATTTATAGCTAGAGTCTAAAAAATTAGGTAATTTTAGAACTTGAATTCATTGTAGGTAGTAGTACTTGGTTCAATTGCATGGCTTGAGAAAGAAGAACAAAAAATTAGCTGAGAATAAAATCATTCAATATAAATATATATATATATATATATATATCAACTTTTATCCCATTTCATGTTAAATTGATCCACACCCATCAACTTTTATCCCATTTCCTTTCTTAGAAGGCCTAGATCTAGCACAGAACAGTACCTTAACATATCATTGGGAAGGAGTCAACTTGCCAATAATAAGCCACTTTGAAGAAATTGAGGTTCGACTGAGGAGAGCAACTAAAGGATCCCAATATATAGTACGCTTTATATATAATCTACTTTGTTCATATATAGTTTTGGAGTTTCTTTATAATCTACGCGCGCGCGTACTCGTCAACTCTAGACTTGAGTTAATTTTCACTTTGTTTTCCCACAAATCGATCCTTGATCAATTAGTTTATTGGTTTTGGGAAGAATTGTAGATTCTCATGTGTTTTATATTGAATCCTTGGACCAATGTTTTTTTATGAAGTTTCCTATATATATATATATATATATATATATAATAGCTGTTAATATTCACGCACGAAATACGTGAATTTAATATTCACGTAAGCCTATAAATGCTGAGTGTGTAATCTATAATCCGACATGCATGCACCAGACCTTTGAATAATTTCCTCTAAAAACCTTTAACTCCATACCTCCATGTATATATATAATCTCTATGGATCTTTATATAGTCAAGACAAGATCAACATATTGATCAATAGTCCATCACAATCTTCGTTAATGAAAGATCTTTTCCCAGAAAATCGTAGAAGATTTTCACATCCAAACAAGATTTTCATTTAATTATATTTTAGTAAATTCAGACTTTAAACAATAATGTGTGTTAGTACTACTATATGAAACAAAAAATGGAGTTGGTTGGGTATGTAGATTAACGTTAATTTCCATTAAAACTTATTGCCTCCTGATTTTCTTCTTTGTTATTATTATCAATCAGTTTTCTTATTATACGTGCATTACAAGTTCCAACAACCATTTATTTCCTTGTTCGTGTCTATTTTTGTTGAAGCTTAAAATTTAATTAATGTTATGCCCAAGCTTACATTAACCAAATCCACTTAATTGCTTGAGTCGATTCTCATACATATATGCAATATCTTAAGGCTTAAGCTATTGAAATCGTTAAGAAGTTTATTCAGCTGTATTTGTCTATTCTAGTAGATAGGTGCATCTGTAAATAAGCCCTTTGGATCAGAATTTTACCTAATTTCTGACCCAAAAAAGCCTGCCTCTGGGTGTTGGAGTAGCTTTCAAGGAAAACGTGATAGCAAACTACTGCTTCAGATTAAACTAAACAAGCTTCCTTTCCTGTTTAGTTTCTTCTCTTTTTGCATGAAATGGCAACCCGTGCCAGGGATTGTAATGCAACCAAATTCAGAATCTAGATAAATAGACTCTGATCAACGGTAAGGGATGGTGGAATGTTAGGATCGTATCCATCATCATCATCATTTCTTAATCACAGATGCTGCTGCATGCTGCTGATGATGATGATGGAATATCTGCTACAACAAACTAGCATGCAATGCAGCAACAGAATTCCTGATATGGCAGTTGAAAATGGCTCTCATAGATGTAGAGCCTCGTCATTATAAGAACATGCATGCAGGTTTCAACCTCATAATGATGCATGGCTTCCGGATTTCCATCAAAATTTTGACGGGCCAGCATATGGTTGGGCGGCTTGATAGCAATTGGCAATTGCCATTCAAACCATTAAGCATTAATGTCGTCCCACAGACAAAATACAAGTCATCGTTAACTCCTCTCCGCCACAAACCAAAAAGAAATGCAAACACTGATATTGCCATTCAAACACTAATTATATTTTAGTAAATTCAGACTTTAAACAAGAATTTTATTTCTGGATTGATGTATTATATTTTAGTTGATAAATTTAACTCTTTGCGCGAAATATTATTTAGTTTTCATTTAATTAGTAATTACAAAATTGGCCGGGTGGTGGCTTTATAGACTAAATATTAGAAGTAATAACACAAATATGTTGGTATAAAAGATTCATATACTTTAGCTTCATTCTTAAAAGTAATAACACAAAAAGCCTAGTACTATGTAAATGCTAAAAGTATATATTTATAGATCATATACAAAGATAAATGTTTGGTTGATCACAAACAGAAATTAGAAATAGTTGTCATACAAACTGAAATACATACCTACTTATATATACACCCCTACTCGCATTTGTATATAGTTTGCTGTGATAAATTAATTAATTGATCATTAATTTATATTGGAACCCAAAATTAATCTGTATATGCTGAAAGAACTTGAGTTCCCCAATGTATAGACTAGTGTTTGCCTAAATATTTAGTACAGAAAACTTGTCAATGGCTTATGGTATTGACAAGTATTATAGCACTTGAAACCCTAAGGGAAATTTTTGCCTCTGCTCAGCTGTTTAATTGACTAGTACTAGAAAGAACTTGAGTTTCCCCAACTAGCAAGAACATAGATATATGAATATTAACTACAAAAATTGATCATATTCGAAATACCCTATAACTAACTTTAAACTAAAGGGGTTTTTAATTGAAGTTATGATCTTAATTATAATGTTTCAATTGAGGATAGTACTAAAACATAATAGATCCAACTTCATTTTCCCCTAAAAGGGGCCATAAATGCAGAGAGAAAAGGCTCGGTTTCAGGGTTCAACATCACCAGTAATTACATACAGAAAAGGGAGGTATACAAAAATTGAACCTCAAGGAAGAACATGGGACTAAGATTGACACTGTAATTGTAAATCCATATATACAAACATAGCAGAATACCAAAACGGAAGAACATGGGAATGAAGCCGAAAAATAAGTATTATGCATGAAGGTTTCTGTCATAAAAAGAGTAGACAAGAAAATATACCTGAATGGGAATATATTATCTGAAAATTACACTCGATCGACAGGGAAATGAAGCCCCAAAAACTTATCTCCAAGCCAAATATGGAGGCACTGTGCGGCGACTCTCTAGGGGCAAGGAACGGCTCGAAAATGAAGCGAAAAACACACAATGAAAGTCTCGGTGCAAGCTGGGTTATGAGGAACGTAATTTTGCAGGTGGGTTGTCCATGGAGAAAGAGGAACTAGGGGGGAAGGGTGTGGGAAAATGGGACTCCGAATGTAAACGACGTAGTTACGGCAATGAAGCCTTCGAGTGGCCTTCCGTCCGTCGCAAACAGCCGTGACCATCGGCAATGGGTGTAGCGATTTGGTCCGGGTTTCGTCTCAGGGGGGATTGCAAAACGAGTAGTGTTTTGGGGGGAAAGTAAATTGGGGGAAAGTAATCAGATTACTTTGGCGCCCACGATTAGTTGCAGCGATATTTTAATCGCTGTTACTTAAAATACCTTTTACGGCGATTAAAAATCGTTGCCAATACAAAATAAATCGCTACAGCACCAAATTAAGTTAAGTCAGGACCCAAATTGGGCATGTAGTGTTTAAAACATGCGGCGAATATAAAATCGCTATAAAAAAAGTAGCATTAGCAGCGATTTTCTTAGTGGCGATTATAAAATCACTAGTAAAGAAGGTTTTTCTTGTAGTGGTTTTTGCTTATTTCATGGAAGTTTGTAATAAGTGCATGGGTTGTGGGATCCATTCAAGCTACGTACAAGTTGGAAACTTTATGAATGTCCCTCAAAGTCAATACGATATCATTTATGGCCTCTTTCTAAATTGAAAAAAAAAAATATATATATATATATATATATATGCTTATTAAATTGAAAAATCATATTTTAATTCTTTATTGGACTCACGCACGGATGAGCCAATTCATTATTTATGCGAACATAGGCACTACAAATACCAAAAAACCTTTTTTGGGATGAAAATTGTAATTTCGTCTCAAAAATATCTTTTATGACGAAATCCACCCAACTCGTTCAAAGGCTTTTCGAATGGGAAAAAAGTTACTGGACGAAGGTGTTGTTAAAGGCGGCAACACTATTCTCTCCTTAGAAAGTTCTATATCAAGTCACAATCATTCAAAAAGGCCTAATCCAGAAAAGCCTAGATTTATCTTGATCAAAACGATGCCTAAAAAGAGTTAGCGTGAGTGTGACAATTAAAATAAAGAGAGTGAATCTGTTGTGCGTGTAGGCAGGGGCGGACTACGTGTTAGGGACCCCAGTCTAGTCCCTAAACACTTGGTTCGCCAATCTAATGGGAACCTTGAAATGACCGAGTCTAGGTTCTTCTCTTGCTTGGTCCACGTCCAAAGATGGTCAAGGTGACCAATATGCCAATGTAAGGTTAAGTGTTTCGGCTAGTAAGGGAGTGGGATGTTGGGAATGGATGATGGAAGTGTATGGTTAGGAAGGTGGTAAGGGTGCACGGCAATGGTGTGGATTTAGGGTTTCCCGAAATGGATAGTGAGGTGGGCGGCTAGGGTTTGTCCCAAAATATGAAATGAATGTGGCAGCTAGGGTTTCTCCAAAATAGGAAATGAGTGTGGCGGCTAGGGTTGTCCAAAATAGGATAGTGCCGAAATTAGGAAAGTTTCCTAATTGTTTGGGATGTAAATGGAAGGTATTATGGGCGGCTAGGGTTGGCCCAAAATGGTAACAGAGTGTGGCGGCTAGGGTTTGTCCTAAATGGAAATGAGAGTGGCGGCTAGGGTTTGTCCTAAATGGAAATGGATGGGGCGGCTAGGGTTACCAAAGTGGGATAGTGAGAGTGGTGGCTAGGGTTGCCGAAATGGGATAAGGTTGGAATTAGGAAAGTTTCCTAATTGTTTTGGATGTAAATGGAAGGTATTATTGGTGGCTAGGCAAGTCCCAATAAGGCAAGAGACGGCCGAATGGGATTTGACTTACCAAATATTGATATTCGGCTAAGGCAACCAAAGGGATTAAATCAACTTATGGAAAGTTGACTAACACCTTTGTGGTCGAAAATTAGGGTTGAAGGGATTGAATAGCCGAAAATGGATGGGGATGAAATTAGGAAAGTTTCCTAAATGCTTGAGCTGTAAATGGATAGTGATATGGACGGTTTAGGCAATTCCCAATATGGCAATTGATGGCCGAATGGGACTTGTCTTACCAACTATCAATATTCGGCTAGGGCAACACAAGAGTTAAATCAACCTATGGAAAGTTGAATAACACTTTAGTTGGCCGAAAATGAAGATCAAATGGATTGAATAGCCGAATATAATGAAGAACACCAAGAACAATACGAAGACCCTCAAGAACACAAGTAAGAACTCTTATGTCTTGAATAAAATAAAAGAAAGAACACTAAGATAATCCAAACTTGATTCACGAGTTGCACAAGTATTGAATAACCTCATATATTGATAAACCAACTTGGATTCATGAATTGCACCAAGTTGCATTCATGAATTGCACCAAGTTGCATGAACAAGAAATTCGAACTACACTTATTCAAAGAATTGCAAAGTGTAATCCTCTTCTTGGGATCAACGAATATCACCCGACAAGCCCAAGTGCTAAGGCACCGAAAATGACCTCTCAAACAATAATGCTCTCTCTAAGAGTTTTGCCCAAAAAATGTGAATGAAATGACTAAGGGTCATATTTATAGAGAATACAACTTGGAAACTCCCAATAGGTCCCTTGGAAAATAAATAATTAAATAAAAATAACTAATTAAAAATAACATAGTTGGCATGGGTCAAGTTGACCCATGGCATGCATGAGCTCATGGATGGGCTAGGTTGGCTGTTGGGATGTGGCTGGCAAGGCCCTGGGCTGGTCTGGGCGTGGGCAGGCTGGCATGGCCCAGGCTGGCTGCCTGGGCGCTGGGGGCTAGGCGCTGGGGCGCTGGGCCTGCTGGGGCGCGCGCGCGCTAGGCATGCGCGCGGGCGTGCGCGCAGATGTGGGCGCTGGGCGTGCTGCGCGAGCGCGCGGCATTCGTGCTGTGCGGGCTGCATGCTGAATGGGCTGGTTTGGTCACCAGCTCCCTTGGGCACCCTGGGCATGTCAAGGCAAGCCCCATGGCATGCCCCTAAGGCTATTTTGGGGTTCTCTAGCCTTGTCCCCACATGGCTAGGGCCTTGGCCATGGGCCACTAAACATGGGTTTCTATCACTACGTTAGTGGTTGCCCCTCAAAATTTTTTAAAAATATGAATTAATATATAATTTTTTTAAAGATATCTTAATATAAAGATAATTTACTCTCTAAAATTTTTTAAAAATATAGTTTAATATATGATTTTTTAAAGATATCTTAATATAAAGATAATTCACCCCTCCAAAATATTTTCAAAAATCTCATTTAGTACTTAGTTGTCTAGGTTTCTTTTAGTTTTTTAATCATTTTTTCATAATTACACCTATTTTTTGTCATTAATAAAATTTCACATTCTCTTTTTTTTTTTTTTACATCTCATAAGTGGTAATAAAATATATATCTTGATCTCTTTTTATAAGATATTTGGTAAATTTACAACCTCATTTTTTCTATTTATTTACACTTTTCCTTTTAAGTCTTCCACTAGCTAGCTTGTTTGGATTAGTTTTGTTAATAAGTACATATATTATATATATAACTACCATTGAGTTAACAATTAGGTGTGAATGCAACAAATCTCACATAGTTATTTCTATATATATTATAGAGACTTTACAATATTCAATCGTAAATTCAACAAAAAAATTATCTTTGTTTACTTAATTTTTATCCTTTATTTTAAAAAATCTTACATGATTATTTCTATCTTAATTTTTATCTTCATTTGAATTTGATGGAGCTCAAGTAAGAGGTTTAGATGAATGGTTTTAATAATTTAGTTTGTCCTTATATAACAACTTTATATGGTTAATGTTAAATGTCGATGACACATTTTGCTACCTTAAATGTCGGTTACTATTCACTCATACATACGACACACTTTACTAATCGCCCCACACGCACCAAATCCTAGTTCCGCCCCTGCATATAAGAGTGAAAGCGATGATCTCTAGTTATAATATGTTTGTCTTGCACGTGTTTGCTAATATCTTAATAAAGTGATTTTGGTTATTTTCCACTAAGAGCTTCTCCAAACCCACCAAGTGTTTTGTCCCTCAATTTCGTTCGAAAAGTTGATAACAGAGTTTGTTATTTGAACCGCATATATCAAACCGAATGGTTTCAAGTGTTCGAAAAGTTGATATCACATTCGAATATTGAATGCAAATGTCACAATCCATGAATGGAATGGTTGGGTTGGGCTTGGGCCAAGTCTAACAGGGACTAATTTACTTGTTATTTCATCTTATGGAGTGGGCCGCAGAGTAGCTAGGCCTTAGTTGTCTTGCTTTCTTTTATTGAGTTTGTTTAGTTAACAATCGTGGATCTAGTTTAAGGCTAAGGCATTTTTACTTTGTTGCAAGACCTTCATATAAGGTTATTGTAACTACCGAAAGGGGCATCGAGAAAGAAACTAATAAAAAGTCTATTTTCCTTCTCTTCTCATCTTCTTCATTTTTCTATGGAGTGCTCTCCTCGAAATGAGCAATTTCAACATATTTTTTCTTAAGTAACTTAAGGTGTGTTATAATTGGTATCAGAGAGACACCGATTTCTGTATTATCAAGCTATGGAAATAGAGGAAATTATCTCATCATTACTCAAAATCAAAGAGTCGGTCGAGCAATCACAACAATGCTATGAAGTTATTCTGCAAACATTCAAAAATGTCAAGAACGGCTTTGAAGGCCTCAGGAAGAACTTTAATGAAGAGTTCACCTATCTGGAACACCAACTCTACATTATGCATAAAAAGGAAAAATGCGCAGCAAGTGTAGAAGAAAAAGAGGTAGTCAACTCGGATCATTTTCCTCTTTCTCGTGTTCCCATAAATCCCATTAGAAATAAGAGACCATTTTCTCCATTCTCTTATCTTCATCGCCGACTATCTGGACCTTCCTTTACTCTCAAGAATTATTTCATTTCTCTTTCATTTATGTCGGTCAAGTCTAGCAATAACTTAAGCATTGGGATGAATCTAAATACTAGATGGAAACTTGATCCTGGTGGTCTCTAATTACAACCCTCACGTTTCTTCTTCTTTAACCTTTATCTCTATCAATGTTGTTTCCACTCAGCAAAGCATCCTTCTCCCCAATATTTCCCACAGATCATATTTTCACTTGATATTTCCTCACGACCTGGTCCATCGAGCTCTGCAACGACACCCACGACCACTGCTCATCCTCCTTCCACGACCACCGCAACCACCCATATTTGGGCAATCAAAACCTGAACCTCCGAGTCCTTTCTCGTCCTGAGGTTATGAAATGAACAAAGATCCTCTAAACCGTTGGGCTAGACCACGACGAGAAGCTCTTTCTTTCGATCGACCATAGGCTCCTCAAGGTCGTAGAGGTGCAGTTCAATACCAACCAACTCCTCGTCGGATAGCCACAAGCTACATCTACAGGTGGCTATAATGGATTCAGTGGTGTTAGTAGCGGTGGTGGAGGCTTTTGGGGGTGGGGGGGGGGGCGAGGGGCCTGCTTTCGTGGAAAGGGGGGTCCGAGGAGTGACTGGCCCTCCTTAAGGTGGTGTGCATCTCAATTTCGTCGAGATCCTAGTGCTCAGTATACAATCAAAGGTATGGCTGAGGTATATAAAGCATTGTTTTGAATACCGTACCGGATGTCATTCCAGTCAAGGCATTGGAACGAAATATTTCGATACCGGCACTGTTTCATGTACCGTTTCGGGATAGTCGATATATGAATAAATTATATATCTAAATATATATAAATTATATTTCAAAATAATAGTCTATATATGAATAAATTATATATATATTATAAATAGCCTAATCTGAATTAGAGGTCAAAAAATAAGTTTGTACTTTGAAAAAATGAAAAAAAAAATTACAGGCCGGTATTTTGGCCGGTACGAAACACATATGATACCTGTACCGGCCACTCAGTACGAAAAATTTCGGTTGTATAGGCCCGTACGATACAAAATTAAAAACACTGATATAAAGTCCTTTCTACCTTGCTTGTAATCTATGGTGGAGGGAAAATATTCATGGGTTTGAAAGTTTTAGAAGATAAGAAATTTGCACCTCAGCTGCTTAATTTTTTGCCGAATGAGTTGTCCATGCTCTTGGATTCTAGAGGAAGAATCATGGATTCAAAAGCTTTAAGAAATAGAATATTTTATGCTGGAGTGGAGCAGGGATTATGGAAGGAGTTATGGGCATTCTTGCATGGATACCATCGCTATGATTCAGCATATGCTGAGAAAGAATGTCATAGGTCCCTTAAAAAGACAAAGTATGAGACAATAAAAATTCAATGGCAGAATATCTCCCCTGATCAGGCAAAACGATTTACAAAATTTAGGGAGAGAAAATGCCTTATTGAAAATGATGCGATATGCACTGACAGATCGATCTTCGTCTACGATGGGGATGATAATGCAAATGTGTATATGATGTGTGATATTTTGCTAACATAATCATTCTACAACTTCGATCTTCGTTATTTCCAGAGTATGAGTGATCTCTTGTCCCCAATATTGTTTGTAATGGATGATGAGTCAAAGGCATCTTGGTGTTTTGTTGCAACTTGTGCAAAAATAACTGACATCTCACTAGAAGTAGTTGGGTCGCTCTGCAAATCTTTGGAGACCTTGTCATTGGATTTAGAGTACATAAGCAACAAAGCGTTACTTGTTGTGGCCAAGGGATGTCCTGTTTTGAAAATTCTGAAGCTACAATGTGTTAATGATACTGATGAGACTTTAGTAGCTATTGGCACTGGTTATTCATTGCTGGAGTTCTATACGGCTTACAGAGATTTACTAATAGGCGTCTACAAGCAATTGGCAATCTTACCCTAAGTGGTTGTTATCTCCTAAGCGAAAAGGGCTTAGAAGTAATTGCAACTGGTTGCAAGGAACTTACACAACTGAAAGTTAATGGGTACCAAAATATCGAAACTATGGGATTGGTATATGTAGCAACACCCCTCGATGGTGTTAGTATTATGAAATATGAAATGGCTTTGGTGCAAAGAAAATTCTTGTCGCTTAGTTGATACTGTTGGTGGGACAATTGTGGGCAAAGATACCGCACCATGTGGACAATGTGCTTCTATGGGGGATGGTTTGTCACAGTCCATGAATGGAATGGTTGGGCCGGGCTAGGGCCAAGTCCAATAGGAACTGATTTACTTAGTTGTTATTTCATCTTATGGAGTGGGCTACAAAGTAGCTGGGCCTTAGTTGGTTTGCTTTCTTTTATTGAGTTTGTTTAGTTAACAGTCGTGAGTCTTGTTTAAGGCTAAGGTCTTTTTCCTTTTTTGTAAGACCTTCATATAAGGTTACTATAGCTACCGAAAAGGGCATAGAGAAACTAAATGAAAAGTCTATTTTCTGCCTTTTCTCATCTTTTTCATTCTTCTATGAACGTGCCTCCTCAAAGTGAGCAATTTCAGCATATTTGTTCTTAAGTAACTTGCGGTGTGTTACAACAAATAGTTCAAAAAAGAGTAATATATGATCAGATGGTCAACTATTATATATTGTTCAAATGTTGCAACTACGTCTAAAACCATTCTGAAATGGATATTTACCAGTCCTACCAGGGCGACTATACTCCCTTTCCCGAAGGCCCACTTAACCCATGGGCAGTCCACCTCTGTGAGAATGAGAAGGGAGAACCTAGGCCTGGTCCATGATGTACATGTCAATGAGAGAAAATGAAAGGGAAGTCGCATATCTAAATGTGTCGTAGCCAACTCGCACGGCAGGAGGCCACGCCACATTAAATGCCCAAAGGTAGCCACCAGCAACAACCCCGGCTGGAATCACACATTTTCCAGAAATCCAGATGGTGGGCGCACCTCCTCCACCTAACACAAGAAACAGACGTGTCAGGAGACACAACCACGTTCGATACAGCAACACGGCACCTGAGGCAACAAGTAGTCACCCTGCCACAAGTGCTGCGTCCAGTATGATGCGCGTAAAATGTTCTGATAGCGAGTGAGGACCACCTCAATCAATGTAGATAAACCCATCCCCAAGTATAGTTAACGGATTAGCTTCCTCTCCTCTTTCTCATACGCTCAAGTTGTTCGTCCTTCCCATGATACTTCATTCTCCCTACTAACTTTGGCATCGGAGGGGTCCCGCGCCACCCCAAGCCCGCATTCTTAAGTGTTTTGCAGGCCAACAAGACCCCCTGGAAGGAGTTGCCCAAGGTACGAAACACAACATCAACAGTAGCGTCATTTGTGGGATCTTTTTGAATAACATGTCATTTGTATGTCGGCAACAATGCACTTGCAGACCACCTGCGAACAAGAAGAATAAACAAGAAGCGTGGAAGCAATGCTCGCTGAAGTGGAAGACGTGGTTAGAAGACTGCAATGGAAGTGGGGAGGCTCTAGCATGAGAATGAAGCTCTGGGAAGAGGAAGCGATGGACCATCGGAAGATGTTGAACTAGGTCAGAGTGAACACGCCGAGTCGTGGAGCCCAATGGGAGTAGATGCAGTCAACGAAGAGAGAAGATAGATGCATCACGAGTTGTGTGGTCTTACGGATAAATACGAGGAGATAGCCAGGAAGATGGGTGCATCATCCTCTGTGGACCAACTGCTCACAAGCACTAATTTTCAATACAATGCGGAGGTCATGGCTGCTCCGCTCCTACCCAAGTTCAAATTCCCTCAAATGCAAATGCACGATGGATCTAAGGATCCCCTCAAGCATCCAGAAACTTTTATGGCCCACATGACCCTCCACGGGTTTTTCCAGAGGACATATGTATCCGTCTCTTGGGCCACGTGGTGAAAGACACTTTGGTCGATCCATTGCTTGATTTGACCGATAGTCTTCTTGTGCATCTTTTTCCACACCAGATTCGTAACTTCATCTGACTTTTTCCCTTCATTTTCCAATTGGACAGACAAATCTTTAAGAGATCCTCCATCTAAGGTCTCCAAAGACTATAGTTCGAGTTAGTCAGCTTTATCATGGTGCCTGATGCTAAATCATCCATGGACTTAAACTGATTCTAAGTTCAAAGTGTAAGTATAGGATCTTCGAGGTAGAATCTTGCAAAACGGACAGCACCGTTGTGTCCGAAACGCCTGATTTTGTTAGCTACAAGTCTTGTTTCGTCAAGATCAACCTCGAGTAGCACAAGGATCAGCAAAATTACCAAGACAGGAACTTTGTCGCCCATGGACCATGTTAAAATGCGTAGGCGCGTGTCTAGGGTCTGGAGCGCGTGGAACACGCGGGGCTCACGAGCTAGACCCTCTCTGAGAAAACGTGTGGCGCATGGGCATTAATACAGTTTATAATGTGGATTCAAATAAACTTTTGAGGTTTGACATGATCTTAATTATCTTGTTCAATCAGAAACCCAAGTACACTTTCTTCTACGGTGGCCAAGACAAAGAATGGATCAAAACATTTGATCAGATGGCAGGTCATGTGGCTCAAGATAAGCTCATAACCAAACTAGGCATTTCCATAATGCGGTATTCGATTGGAAACGACAACAAAATCGATGCTAAAGAACGTTTATTGAAAGTCACTCATGGGAATTTGGAGAAAGTGAACAAGCTTTTGGATCTCTTCAAGACTGATAAAAGGGGATGGGTTGTGCTGAGCGGCGAGAATGGAATGTGGGTCTCTGATCGTGGGGGGAAAATGATGGCCATATTGGAGCGTTTTGACGAGCATTGGAAGGCAAATGTCGAAGAAATAGGCTTCGGAAGAAGTTTCATGTATAGCCATGACCACTTTAAATAGATGGCTATTATGTGGATCATGTTTGATCTGTAATGCTCTGCAATAATAAAGGGCATCCTGATTACGTGGGTCATGATCTGATGCCAATGTTGTTTGGAATTAAGTATCTATGTATGTAATTGTTTGATATTCGTAGTGTCATAGGGAGGTTTTTTATGGAAATTCTCTGCTTGGCCAGCTGCATGTTTTGGTTAAGGAGTTAGGCCTAGGACTCTGGTCAGTAGTGAATATCTAATCAAGTTATATCTTCTTATTTATTCATCTAAATTTGTAATGATTTTCACCTTCATTAAAGTTATCTCTAAAATTTGATGAGAAGTGCATGTTTTCAGTAAATCCAAAATCTCCATAGTCATAACGCCACATTAGACTAGCTACTAGATTAGTCAAAATAATAATATAATATTATTTTTTTAATAATAATATTTTTAAGTTATTTTTTTCATATTTACAATTACACTAACCATATGTTAATTAATAATTTAATTTGATACTTAAATTATTGTTTCCCAACTAATTTTTTTTCTCAACCTAATTAATCCTGATTAATTCTTAAACTGTGGTGGCATTAATCTAAAAGTTGGAGGAAGTGATTTTGTAATAAAATAATAAGAATAGACCATGAACAGTGTCTCTTCAAATATGAAGATGAAAGTAAATACACTATAACTCAAAGTTAGAGTTTTGATTGTTTAGATCTAATGTAAGGATTTTAACCACAAACCATTCAAATTTTGAAGATTCCTCCATTTTGAAGAGACCGATGCAAGTGGTCTAATTTCATTCAAAATTGCACTAGAGAGAAAAATAATATGTTTTTTCATTATTTATTAGACAAGTAGTGATATTTAAAAGCTGTTACACCATATATATTCACATAACATTATTTGATTTCTAGGATTCAAATTTTAAAATTTATCTTCCAAATCAACTTATATAACGTCTATGATGTGTGGTGTAAAGGATTTCAAATAAAATTATTCTTTATCAAACATATGTTTAACCCTAGTCATGGGGAGGTTGGGTGAATCAATCCATTAATGCATGCACATTTTACCTTACATTGGCATTGATATTTTTTATCTCATATGTCAAGTAATTATTAAATATTTTCAAAATATCAATATATGATTATGGGATATTCTTATCTTATTGCACTATTTCATATCATTAAAAATTATTAATTGTATTTTAAATTTTATTATAAGAAGATATTATATAACTACACTTCATCTTACTTCTACCCTATTAGATGAATTATTTGTACAATTCTATAGTGTGCAAGTCTCACATACTTCCTTTAAAAAAAAAATAGATAAATCTGAAATCCACATGAAAAAATTCACTTTTTAAAACAAAATACATGAGATTTGCACACCTTACTATATTTATGTAACATTGTCTGTTAAACTCTAAATTTAATATTTAAAAAAAATTAAGAGTTGGATATAATAATTGATAAAGAAAAACATATTAAAGTGAAAGATGTGTAATATAATATAACTCTTATAACAGGATAACACTACGCAATGCACATCTTCACTGTCTCAGTTAAGACTTAATATAAACAAGCGCTAAGAAAGTTCTAACTGTCTCAGTTGGACCAGGAAGATACATGGTGGAGGCAAAGGGCTAAGAAACACTGGCTAATAAGGGGTGACAAAAACACAAAGTTCTACCATGCATGTGTAAATCAGAGAAGAAAGAGAAACTCTATTAATGGAGTTATCGATTCGGAAGGTGTTGAGTTGATGGATAAGGAAAATATAGCAGTTGGTTTCAAGAGCTTTTTTTCTGCAATTTTCCAGTCCTCACAACCCAGTCCAGCAAGAATCAACCAATGTATTCATGGGGTAGACTCAAGAGTGACTGATGAAATGCTCCAACAGTTGGATAGGCCTTGTACAGTTGAAGAAGTGGAGGTGGCTCTCAAGCAAATGTCCCCATTCAAGTCCCCAGGACCCGATGGTTTCAGCCTAGTTTTTTTCAGGATCAATGGAAATCAGTGAGTCACGATGTCTCTAAAGTTGTTTTAGATTTCTTCATAACTAGGAAACTACCAAAGGACTGGAACCATACTCACCTGGTCCTTATTCCCATGGTTAAGTTCCCCATCTCAATGCATGAATATAGGCCCATTTCACTTTGCAATGTGATTTACAAACTGATCTCTAAGGTTCTGGCAAATAGGATGAAAGGAATTTTAGATAAGGTAATCTCCTGGAATCAAAGCGCTTTTATACCAAATAGGCTGATCACCGACAATATAATGGTGGCTTACGAGCTACTTCATTCCAAGAATTCCAAGAGAAAAGGCAGGGAAGGTTCTATGGTCATCAAGCTGGACATGTCCAAAGCCTACGATAGAGTAGAGTGGGACATTTTAGAGGCCATGCTCTTCAAGTTGGGGTTTAGTAAGAATTGGACGGGACTAGTGATAGAATGCGTAAAGTCCGTTTCTTATTCTATCGTCATAAATGGGGAGCCAAGTGAGAGTTTCTTTCCATCTAAAGGGTTGAGACAAGGCGACCCCCTGTCACCGTATTTATTCCTAATATGTGCTGAAGGCCTTACTTCCATGCTGAATAAATCTGAATCGAGGGGATTGATTAAAGGAGCAACTGTAACACGAGGTGGGATGAGAATAAATCATCTCCTCTTTGTTGAGTTGACGACTGTGTTATTTTTTGTAGAGCTATGCTAACTGAGTGGTACTTAATCTATAATCTTTTGCTGCAATATGAGGAGGCATCAGGAAAAACTTTAAACAAAAAAAAGACGAGTGTTTTCTTTAGTTCGAATACAAAAGAGGTAACCAGGGACTTCATTCTTCAGCAAGTAAATGGCTCAAGAAATAATGACTACAACAAGTACCTTGGCCTCCCAACGCTGTTTGGGCGATCAAAGTATGAGACCTTTAGAAGCCTAAAGGATAAGATTTGGAGACGGATTAACAGCTGGAAGACCAAGCTTCTGTCCTCTGCAAGGAAAGAAGTCCTTATCAAGAGCGTATTGCAAGCCATCCCAGCTTACACAATGAGCATTTTTTAAATGCATGTTCTGTTACTAAAAGAAATAGAGGCTCTTTTGGCTAGGTTTTGGTGGCAACATAAAGGGGAAGGAAGAGGCATTCACCAGAAATAATGGAGCTATCTAGGCTTGGTTAAGAACCAAGGGGGTTTGGGCTTCAGGGATCTTAGCAGCTTTAACAAAACTCTACTGGCTAAGCAAGCTTGGAGGCTGATTAAGGAATCTCAGTCGCTGGTCTCCAGAGTTTTTAAATAGAAATATTTTCAGAGTTGTGATTTATTGGAGGCTAAATTGACAGGCTCGTCATACTCTTTCCTCTGGAGAAGTCTTTGGTCCAATGTGGATCTGTTAAAAGAAGGTACTGTCAGAAGGGTAGGTAACGGAGCTAGCATAAAAATATGGAAGGATAAGTAGCTCCCTAGACCAGTGACATACCAGATTCAAACCCCTCCAAATATGCTGGCTCCAGACTCTAGAGTGCAAGTTCTAATTGATGAGGACAGTAGATCCTGGAAAAGAGACTTGGTGGCTGCAATTTTTAAGGAAGAGGAAGTTAAGAGCATCATTTCTATACCTATAAGCATTAGAGGCACATGTGATAAACGAATCTAGGCTGGCTCAAAAAAAAGGAACCTTGTCGGTCAATAGCGCCTACTTCTTAGCATCTACACTCCAGAGGAAACATTTGGGTGAAGGTTCAAAGGAGGGGGGGAAGTCTGAATGGTGGAAAGATCTCTGGCTTCTAGAAGGCCCTGGTAAGGTTAAATTATTTATTTGGAAATGTTTAAATAACATCCTCTCAAGGAAAACTTTGATAAATGTTTAAATTTTTTTTTTTTTTTTTTTTTTTTTTTTTGAAAAGGGAATTATTTGGATATATAGGCTGAGAAACCGAATTGATTTTAGAATTAATTTCATCTTTCTAGGCTGAGAAAGTAGGTGATGGAGAAAGGCACGTGCTTAATTAGTAAGTACGCGGCTTCGCATTGGGGTAAGAAACGGATAACACGTACTGGAATTCAAATATTTGAGGCAAAATAATGAATGGTCCAATTTTGTGCTTGTAAAGGACAAATGACAAGTGAGATAAGAGTGCAAAATGTGGCTATATTTCTGTGTCTCTCTAGATATAGATCAGAGAGAGAGAGAGGCCACAGCAGATCAGCATTTCAAAATCTATGTACTCCCCCCTCGAACCATCGCTGCTAAGTTTCCGAAATCAAGGGTGATCAACAGCCACCTGATCTTGCTCATTAGTGGCACAGAAAGCTCATCAGAGTACTTCGTTACCAGGTGATCCGATATAACTCCCTCCCCTCAGCAGTGATATATATATAGACACTCAAGATTTTTACAATTTTTAACATAAACTTTACTACTTTGTGAGAAAAAGATGGGTCAGATATATAATATTAATATAGTTGATGGAGATTATATTAATTACTTTTTGTTGTTTCAAGTGAATGGCATTAAATTCTAATTAAGATTGTATTCTTATATGGAATATCACCAAGATTTGGCTTTTTTGCTTCTTGTAATTTAGGCTGCAGGGACAAAGCCAAGGGGGCGAGGGGGGCCTGGCTTCTTGTAATCGCATGTTTTCCTTTTTAAAAATTTATAATTATCTAAGTGAAATATATTTAATAAAAAATAATTTATAATTATCTGGCATATAAGCTAGCTGCACAATGTGCGTAATTCATGTTATATAATAGTTTCTTAGCTTATTTTAGTTATAAAATTGAATATGAGATTTAATTGCATAGTCATGGGACTATATAATTTCCTTCCAATATAATTTGAATTTGAAGGCCGGTGGCGGCCTGTTTTTCTTGTCAGGAAATTCAGGAAAAAAATAGGAAACAAAGAAACCTTGATAGATGGCCGAGGAATCAGCAGCTATGGTCATACCAGAAGAAACAATTAATGCTGTAACAAATATTAATGAGCATCAGGGGCCAACATGGTTAGTAGAGAAAATCGAGCATGCTGATCGCATAGCGCTTAATCGCCCATCACGTCAAACTATTTTGAGTATTTACAGGGTTCCTCATTTGCTTCGGGAATTGAACAAAGAAGTTTACACACCTCTCAAGTTATTTCAATAGGGCCTTTTCACCACCGCTCGCAAAAATTGCAATCCATGGAAATTTATAAACTGAGATATTTCAAGAGGTTCATGGAAAGAATTACCAATATCAACAGGGATGAGATGTTAGCAAGCATTATACAAGATTCGGAAGAACGGGTATGTGGATGTTATGCAGAGACCATTTCATTTGATAGTGATACTTTGAGGCAAATTATCCTGGTGGATGCGACCTTCATCATTGAGTTTTTCTTGAGAGCTTGGTTAGAAGAAGATGACGACTATATAAAAGACCAGCCATGGGTGCTTTCTTGGATATATTCTGACTTGATAATACTTGAGAATCAACTTCCTTTCTCTATAATCGAGAAATTATATGAGCTGCTTCCACTCGATCAGTCTTCCTCAATATACCCATCAAGCTTCCTCAAGTTTACCGTTAACTTCTTTGAACAGAAGAATGTTCAAATGATACGTCATGATGATATAGATTCAGAAAAAGTAATGCACTTTGTTGATTTGTTGAGATACTTTTACTTGCCTCCTCACCAAATTAGGCTCCCAGACAGAAGTTTTAAGCTAGTTAACAAAATGCACTGTGCCTCCCAGCTGGCTGAGGCAGGATTGAAGTTTAAGGCAAGTTCAAGCACATCCATACTTGACCTAAAATTTAACGAGAAAGTGCTGGAAATCCCAAGATTTAAATTACGCAATGACACGGAGACTTATGCTCGGAACCTCATCGCCTTGGAGCAATGTGTCTATCAATTTGAAAGATATGTTACTGATTATTTTATGATGTTAGATTTCCTTATCAATACAGGCAAAGATGTGGATTTACTTATTCAACAGGGGATCCTTGTGAATGAAATGGGCGCCAACAATATTAGGCCACCTTTCGCCGGCAATTTGTGCACAGGTATCTCATTTAGGGATGTCAGCGATGATTATCATGATCTCTGTAGACAATTGGTGGATTTCCATAGAAAACATGGGTTCGTAATTCTGAAGAGTAGCTTGAAACATGATTATTTTTGCACGCCTTGGATGGGTGCTGCTACCATTGGTGCTATTATCTTGTTGATTTTCACTCTCATACAAATTGTTTGTACTGTCATTTCGACATTCAAGTAGAGTGAAATGCTGCTTGTGTAATAAGAGTATATATTAATGGATTGCTTGCGTTGTGATGTTATAATATCTTGAGTCAATACGATATGATCATTTCCTTTTTCTAGATGGAAAAAAAATATATGCTTATTAAATTGAAAAATCATATTTTAATTCTTTATTCTTCTCACGCACGGATGAGCCAATTCATTATATATGCGAACACGAAAAACCTTTTCTGGGACGAAAATTGTAATTAAAATTTAGAGTGGTTAGCCTGAGTGTGACAATTAAAATAAAGAGAGTGAATCTGTTGTGCAAGTAAGAGTGAAAGCTATGATCTCTAGTTATTATCTGTTTGTCTTGTGTTTGCTAATATCTTAATAAAGTGATTTTGGTTATTTTCTATTAAGAGCTTCTCCAAACCCACCAAGTGTTTTGTCCCTAAATCTCGTTCGAAAAGTTGATAACACAGTCTGTTATTCAAACCGCATATATCAAACCGAATGGTTTCAAGAGTGTTCGAAAAGATGATATCACATTCGAATATTGAATGCAAATGTCACAGTCCATGAATGGAATGGTTGGGCTGGGCTTAGGCCAAGTCTAATAGGGACTGATTTACTTAGTTGTTATTTCATCTTATGGAGTGGCCACAGAGAAGCTAGGCCTTAGTTGTTTTGCTTTCTTTTATTGAGTTTGTTTAGTTAACGGTCATGGATCTAGTTTAAGGCTGAGGCCTTTTTCCTTTGTTGCAAGACCTTCATATAAGGTTATTGTAGCTACCGAAAGGGGCATCGAGAAAGAAACTAAATAAAAAGTCTATTTTCCTTCTCTTCTCATCTTCTTCATTCTTCTATGGAAGTGCTCTCCTCGAAGTGAGCAATCTCAGCATATTTATTCTTAAGTAACTTAAGGTGCGTTACAATTGGTATCAGAGAGACACCGATCTCTGTATCATCAAGTTATGGAAATGGAAGAAATTATCTCATCATTACTCAAATTCAAAGAACCGGTCGAGCAATCACAATAACGCTATGAAGTTATTCTGCAAACATTCAAAGATGTCAAGAACGGCTTTGAAGGCTTCATGAAGAACTTTAATGAAGAGTTCACCTATCTGGAACACCAACTCTACGTTCTACAGAAAAGGGAAAAATGCGCAGCAACTGTAGAAGAAAAAGAGGGAGTCAACCCAGATCATGTTCCTCTTTCTCTTGTTCCCATAAATCCCGTTAGAAATCGAAGACCATTTTCTCCATTCTCATATCTTCATCGTTGACAATCGGGTTCTTCCTTCATTCACAAGAATTATTTCATTTCTCTTTCATTTTCATCAGTCAAGCCTAGCAATAACTTAAGTATCAGGATGAATCTATATAGATGGAAATTGATCCTGGTGGTCTCTGATTACTACCCTCACGTTTCTTCTTCTATGGCGTCTATCTCTATCAATGTTGTTTCCGCTCAGCAAAGCATCCTCTCTCCCCGATATTTCCCTCAAATCTGATTTTCACTCAATATTTCCTTACGGACTAGTCTATTGAGCTCTGCAACGACACCCATGACGATCGTTCATCCTCCTTCCATGACCACCGTAACCACCCATATTTGGGCAATTGAAACCTGAACCTCCGAGTCCTTTCTCGCCCTAAGGTCACGAAACAAGTAGAGATCCTCCAAACCGTTGGGCTAGACCACGATGAGAAGGTCTTTCTTTCGATCGACCATGGTCTCCTTAAGGTCGTAGTGATGCAGTTCAACACCAACCAGCTCCTCGTCGGACAGCCACAAGCTGCATCTAAAGGTGGCTATAATGGATTCAATGGTGGTAGTAGAGGTGGTGGAGGCTTGGGGGGGGGGGGGGGGGGGCGCTGCTTTCATGGAAAGGGCGGTTCGAGGAGTGACAAAGGTGGCCCTCCTAAAGGTGGTGTGCATCTCAATTTCGGTCGAGATCCCAGTGCTCAATATACAATCGAAGGTATGGTTGAGGTATATAAAGTCCTTTCTACCTTGCTTGTAATCTATAGTGGAGGGAAAATATTCATGGGTTTGCAAGTTTTAGGAGATAAGAAATTTGCGCCTCAGTTGCTTGATTTTTTGTCACTTAAAGTTGTTTTTAAGTCCTTTGATATATTACTTGGTTCTGTTTGTTCAAGAATGTAACACCCGGACTCAGAATTTGTATGGTTGGACCATGGTTTTATTTATTTATTATTTTTTTTTTTTTTATTTTTGGTTTCTAGGTTATGGATAGAGTAGTGATTTTTTTTTTTTTTTTTTTAGCGTTTGGCCCATCAGTTGCGGATTAAGGCCGCACCCGTTTGACTAAACCTTAGAAAACCTTTCGGTTTTTGAGGTAGCAGATTCTCTCGTTTTATTTATTTTTGGTTTCTAGGTTATGGATCGAGTAGTGATTTTTTTTTTTTTTTTATTTAGCGTTTGGCCCATCAGTTGCGGATTGAGGCCGCACCCGTTTGACTAAACCTTAGAAAACCTTTCGGTTTTTGAGGTAGCAGATTCTCTCACCCGCTCGACTCTCTTCCCAGCCGCATGCATGTCCCTCATGCACATCCCTCGTCCGTTTGGTTTCATCTAGGGTTTTCTTTTCATGTTTAATCATCTATTTATATATATACATACGAAGAAAACTCACGCCGCTGCCTTCCCACGCGAAACCATAAGGCAGACCACTGCCCTCCCACACGAAACCGTAAGCCAGACCACCGTGAACCACTCCCACTGCCAAGCCCTTCCACGCTGCAACCCACATGACTGGCCCCTCACACGACGGAAAACACTACCCCGAAGTAGAACCAACCACAGCAAGCCTCCACAGGCAACCTCACGTCGCCCAGATAAACCCCGAAAGAAGCCAAAACTGCTCTGTTTTTGCATCAAAAAACAGAGTACTTCCTTAGCCAGGCCCTCCTTCCCAAGCACGCGTTCAACCACTGTCCTCGACGGAAACAGCCATAACCTGGTCTTGCTAGCTACGCCCTGCACCACCTTGCTACACTACCGTCGACTCAAACCACCACCCTCTCTCTTGGTAACACCTCCATGCACACGCGGTGTGTCACTCTCTATTGCATGAATTTGTCCCTCTCTCACCGTGTTTCTCTCTCTCTATCATTTGTAACTACCCAGGCACCGCCCTCACCACTGTCGACCTCAGCCAGTCCCTTCGCCGTCACACGTTTCCTTCCTCGGTGAGCCTCATCGCTGCCTCCTTCTTTTTCAAATTTGAAAGCAAGTTCCAGTTTTAGTGGATCCCGATAGTGCCGTTAGCATTTAGTTGGCTTAAAGTTTTTCCAGTTTTAGTGAGTTTTCGTCGCAAGCATTAGGTGGTTTGAGTTTATATATTTTTCGGTTGGGTTGGGTTGACTTTTACGAAGGGTTTTATGATGGCAGATAAGTCTTTTATTATGTTAGTAAAAAAAAATGTTTCTTAAATGCTTTAAATTTGTTATTTCTTTCAAAGGAATAATCGGTAATGTTGGATTTTTACTATGACTTAGTTTATTATATGGTTGTTGTATAATTTAAAATATTTTTGGTATAATTATATTATCTAGTATTAGATTTTATAATTACACTTCAATAGTAAATAAGTTAGACTTTTAAATGTTTTTAGTCGAAGTTATTAAATGGACATTGGCAATTTTAGAAAGGGATGATATATTTTGGGCTTTTAAGGGTTTTAGGTTTTGAGATATTAAAATAAGTTATTTTATAAGCCTAGGCTTAAATACTGAAATACGTGATTGATTGGAAATTTACGGGAATTACTTAATTATTTGATAGGTGACGATTGTTAATTGTTCGACATTTTGAGAAAAATTCTGAAAAGTTAAGAAGTTCAAGTAAGCAGAGTTCTTATGCTAGATTTTGCATTAAATAAAATGAACTGAGGTCCTTTTGAAAAATATGCATGTTTTGTTATGAAAATAAATTTGAACTACCTCAGTTATTTGTTCTGCATTACTCATGAGATTCTGTTTAAGAAGAAAGTATTTTCTGTCATGACTGATGTAGACATGAGCTTATTTTTGACATTCTGTTTCTGAACTTTGAAAATGAGAGCGAATATGAAATTTGTGCATAAATTATGTTGTGATATGATTTTGTTCTATTTTGAAGATTTTTTGTTCAGTACTCTATTTGGATAAGACGTGATTTCTGAAAACGTTTGGCATGACTCTCTGATTCTGAATTTGATATGTTTCCGTTCTGTTCAGTTACGGCCCTACCACGGGTGATAATAGTGGCATACGGCCCAACCACGGGTTACAATAGTAGATACGGCCCAACCACGGGTTACAATAGTGGATACGGTCCAACCACGGGTTATAATAGTGGATACGGCCCAACCACGAGTTATAATAGTGGATACGGCCCAACCACAGGTAATAATAGTGGATACGGCCCAACCACGGGTAATAATAGTAGATACGGCCCTGCCACGGGTTATAGTAGTGGTCTCTATTTTGAGTGCACACCTTGGTGACAGAGTGTTTCATGTTCTGCTTGGCTATCCGCATATGCACAACCCTACCACGGGGATTATACATGGCCTCTGTTCTGATATAATGTTCTGATGATGATGATGATCTTTTATGCTATGCCAAAGAATATTTTGAATGAAATTATTTCTAAATCTTCGCTCTGATATTTTGATAACATATTCTGCTTCCACACTCTGAAAATGAAAATGTTTTGTTCTGCATTCTAATCTTTGTAAATGCTCATGTTTATACACTGGTATATGTTCTCTGCTTACTGAGTTATTGATAACTCACCCATTATCTCTATATATTTTTCAGATAATTTTGATGGTTCAGTTGGAGAACAAGAGAATGAAGTTTTAGCAAAGTGTGATGATCGAAGTGGAATAAGTACCTGAGGGTACAAGTGCTTATCTGAGAGTCGTTGTTAGTAAACTGATTTTATTTTTCGGTTATTTTTTATCTTATGAGTTAAGGATAATTTCGAGTTTTGGAGAGTTTTTAATTTATGTCATTGAGGTTTTCTTTATTGTCCCCATGGAAGAACTTAGATATTTGGTTTAATTAACTGGATTAATGTTTTATGGAATTTTCTGGACTTTATAGTTGTATTATTTAAGTTGATTTTAGGTATTAAGAGTTAACTCTCTGGACCTCCGGGAACGGGGCGTTACAAAGAACTTCTCAGTTTCCTCCCGACAAAAATGGGGTTTTAAGTCATGATGGTAGTCATTTGGCAAGCACATATAGTGCTCTAGCCATACTAAAAATTGTTGGCTATGACTTCTTAAGTATCGACTCTGAAATGAGATTGACACAGGTATAGGGAAAACCACGGCTGCCACCTTTTGGGCTGAATGAGTTGTCCATGCTCTTGGATTCTAAAGGAAGAATCGTGGATTCAAAAGCTTTAAGAAAGAGAATATTTTATGAGGGAGTGGAGCATGGATTACGAAAGGAGTTATGGGCATTCTCTCTTGGATACCATCGCTATGATTCAAAATATGCCGAGAGGAAATCTTGTCTGTCCCTTAAAAGGACAGAGTATGACACCATAAAGATTAAGCGGCAAAATATCTCCCTTGATCATGCAAAACGATTTACAAAATTTAGGGAGAGAAAATGCCTTCTTGAAAATGATGTGATAAGGACTGACAGATCGCTCTTCTTCTACGATGGGGAAGATAATGCAAATGTGAATCTGATGTGTGATATTTTTCTAACATACTCATTCTACAACTTTGATCTTTTTACTGCCAGAGTATGAGTGATCCATTGTTTGTAATAGATGATGGGTCAGAGGCATCTTGGTGTTTTGTTGCAGCTTGTGCAAAAATAACAGACATCTCACTAGAAGCAGTTGGGTCGCTCTGCAAATCTTTGGAGACCTTTTCGTTGAATTTAGAGTACATAAGCACAAAGGGTTACTTGTTGTGGCCAAGGGATGTCCTCCTTTGAAAATTCTGAAGCTAAAATGTGTTAATGTTACTGATGAGACTTTGGCAGCTATTGGCACTGGTTGTTCATTGCTAGAGTTCTATATAGCTTACAGATATTTACTGATAGGCGTCTACAGGCAATTAGCAATCTTACCCTAAGTGATTGTTATCTCCTAAGCGACAAGGGCTTGGAAGCAATTGCAACTGGTTGCAAGGAACTTACACAGCTGGAAGTTAATGGGTACCATAATATCATAACTATGGGACTGGTATATGCAGCAACACCCCTTTATGGTGTTAGTATTATGAAACATGAAGTGATTGTTGGTACAAAGAAAATTCTTGTCGCTTAGTTGACATTGTTGGTGGGACAATTGTGGGCCAGGATACTACACCTTGTGGACAAGGTGCTTCTATGGGGGATGGTTTGTCATAGTCCATGAATGGAAATTGGAATGGTTGGGCCAGGCTTGGGCCAAGTCTAATAGGGATTGATTTACTTAGTTGTTATTTCATCTTATGGAGTGGGCCGCAAAGTAGTTGGTTTGCTTTCTTTTATTGAGTTTGTTTAGTTAACAGTCGCGGGTCTTGTTTAAGGCTAAGGCATTTTTCCTTTGTTGTAAGACCTTCATATAAGGTTACTGTAGCTACCGAAAGGGGCATCGAGAAACTAAATGAAAAGTCTATTTACCTTCTTTTCTCATCTTCTTCATTCTTCTATAAAGGTGCCCCCTCGAAGTGAGCAATTTCAGTATATTTGTTCTTAAGTAACTTGCGGTGTGTTATATCAAATAGTTTGAAACAGAGTAATATGTGATTGGATGGTCAACTATTATATATTGTTCAAATGTTGCAACTACATCTAAAACCATATTGAAAGGGATATTTATCAGTTCTACCAGGCTGACTCGACACCCTTTCTCGAAGGCCCACTTGACCGGTGAGCAGTCCACCTCTGTGAGAACCTAGGCTTGGTCTACGATGTACGTGTTAGGGAGAGAAAATGAAAGGGAAGTCGCATCATCTAAATGTGTTGTAGCCAACATTAAATGCCCAGAGGCAGCCACAAGCAACATCCCCGGCTGGAATCACACATTTTCCAGAAATCCAGATGGTGGGCGCATCTTCTCCACCTAACACAAGAAACATACGTGTTAGGAGACACAACCACGTTCGATACGGCAACACGACGCCTAAGGCAGCAGGTAGTCCTGCCGCAAGTGTTGCATTCAGTACGATGCTCCATCCGAGGACCACCTTAATCAATGTATATAAACCCATCCCCAAGTATAGTTAACCGATTTCCTCTCCTCTTTCTCATACGCTCAAGTTGTTCGTCCTTCTCACGATACTTCATTCTCTACATTACCTTTGGCATCGGAGGAATCCCTCGCCACCCCGAGCCCGCATTTTTAAGTGTTTTGCATGCTAACAAGACCCCCCTTGAAGGAGTTGCTCGGGATATAAAACACATCATCAATAGTAGCGTCATATGTGGGATCTTTTTGAATAGCATGTCATTTGTATGCTAACAACGATGCATTTGCAGACCACCTGCGAACAAGAAGCATGTAAGCAATGCTCGCTGAAGTGGAAGACGTGGTTAGAAGACTGCAACGGAAGTGGGGAGGCTCTAGCATGAGAATGAAGCTCTGGGAAGAGGAAGCGATGGACTGCTGGAAGATGTTGAACTAGGCCAGAGTGAACATGCCGAGTCGTGGAGCCCAACAGGAGTACATGCAGTCAACAAAGAGAGAAAACAGATGCATCACGAGTTGCACGGTCTTACGGATAAATACGATGAGATAGCCAAGAAGATGGATGCATCGTCCTCTATGGACCAACTGCTCACAAGTACTAATTTTCAATACAACGTGGAGGCCATGGATGCTCCTCTCCTGCCCAAGTTCAAATTCCCTCAAATGCATATGTACGATGGATCTAAGGATTCCCTCGAGCATTCAAAAAATTTTATGGCCCACATAACCCTCCACGGGTTCTTCTAGAGGACATGTGCATCCGTCTCTTGGGCCACATGGTGAAAGACACTATGGTCGATCCATTACCTGATCTGACTGATAATCTTCTTGTGCATCTTTTTCCACAACTGATCTGTAACTTCATCTGGCTTCTTCCCTTCATTCTCTAATGGGTAAGACAGATATTTAAGAGATCATCCATCCGAGGTCTCCAAAGACTATAGTTTGAGGCAGCCAGTTTTATCGTGGCGCCTGATGTTAAATCATCCATGGACTTAGACCGATTCTAAATTCAATGTGTAAGTACATGATCTTTGAGGTGGAATCTCGCAAAACAGACAACATCGTTGTGTCCGAAATGCTTGATTTTGTTAGAAACGAGTCTTATTTCATCAAAATCAGACTCAGATAGCATAAGGATGAGTAAAATCACCAAAACAGGAACTCTGTCACACGTGGACCGTGTTAAAAAGCATAGGCTCGTGTGAGTGACAAGTCGGTCTGGAGCGCATGGGGCACGTGGGGCTCACGCGTTGGACCCTCTCCGGAGTGCCTGTGGCGTGTGGGCATTAATATAGTTTATAATGTGGATTCAAGTAAAATTTTGAGGTTTGATATAATCTTAATTATCTTGTTCAATAAGAAACCAAAGTACACTTTCTTCTATGGTGGCCAAGACAAAGAATGGATCAAAAAATTTGATCTATGGCAGGTCATGTGGCTCAAGATAAGCTCATAACCAAACTAGGCATTTCCATAATGTGGTATCCAATTGGAAAGGACAACAAAATCGATGCTAAACAACGTTTATTGAAAGTCACTCATGGGAATTCGAAAAAAGTCAACAAGCTTTTGGATCTCTTCAGGACTGATAAGAGGGGATGGGTTGAGCAACGAGAATGGAGTGTGGGTCTCTGATCATGGGGGGAAAATGCTGGCCGTCTTGGAGCGTTTTGACGAGCACTAGAAGGCAAAAGTCAAAGAAATAGGCTTAAAAAGAAGTTTTGTGTATAGCCATGACCACTTTAAATAGATGGCTATTATATGGATCATGGTTGATCTGTAATACTTTGCAATAATAAAGGGCATCCTGATTACGTGGGTCATGATCTGATGTCAATGTTGTTTGGAATTAGGTATCTATATATGTAATTGTTTGACATTCGTGGTGCCATGGGGAGGTTTTTTATGGAAATTCTCTGCTTGGCCAGCTGCATGTTTTGGTTAAGGAGTTGGGTCTAGGACTCTAGTCAATAGTGAATATCTAATCAAGTTCTATCTTCTTATTTATTCATCTAAATTTGTAATGATTTTCACTTCTATCAAAGACATCTTTAAAATTTGATGAGAAGTACATATTTTTCATAAATTCAAAACCTCCCTAGTCATAACCCCACATTAGACTAGCTATTGGATTAGTTAAAATAATAATATTATTTTTAATTTATTTTTTTTATATTCTACAATTACACTAATCATATGTTAATTAATAATTTAATTTGATACTTAAATTATTGTTTCCCAAATAACTTTTTTTCTCAACCTAATTAATATTGATTAATTCTTAAACTGTGGTGGCATTAATCTGAAAGTTGGAGGAAGTGATTTTGTAATAAAATAATGGAAATACACTATGAACAGTATCTCTTCAAATATGAAGATGAAAGTAAATACACTGTAGCTCAAAGTTGGAGTTTTGATTGTTTAGCAAATCTAATGTAAGGATTTTAACCACAAACCATTCAAATTTTAAAGATTTCTCCATTTTGAAGAGACCAATGCCAGTGGTCTAATTTCATTCAAAATTGCGCGAGAGAAAAATAATTTATTTTTTCATTATTTATTAGACAAGTAGTGATATTTGAAAGTTGTTACACCATATATCATTCACATAATATTATTTGATTTTTAAGATTCAAATTTTAAAATTTATCTTTTAAATCAACTTATACAACGTCTATGATGTGTAGTGTAAAGGATTTTAAATAAAATTATACTTTATCAAACATATGTTCAACCCTAGTCATGGAAAGGTTGGGTGAATCAATCTATTAATGCATGCACATTTTACCTTAAATTGGCATTGATATTTTTTTTTTATCTCATACGTCAAGTAATTATTAAATATTTTTAAAATAACAATATATGATTATGGAATATTTTATCTTATTGCACTATATCATATCATTAAAAATTATTAATTATATTTTAATTTTAATTATAAGAAGATATTATATAACTACACTTCATCTTACTTCTACCCTATTAGGTGAATTATTTGTACAATTCTATAGTGTACAAATCTCATATACTTCTTTTGAAAAAATTAGATAAATCTGAAATTCATATAAAAAAATTCACTTTTTAATGACGAACGTATCTATTTTTTTTTAAAAATACACGAGACTATATTTATGTAACATTATCTGTTAAACTCTAAATTTAATATTTAAAAAAAATAAGAATTGGATATAATAACTGATAAAGAAAAACATATTAAAGTGAAAGATGTGTAATATAATATAACTCTTATAACAGGATAAAATGAAAATGGCACTGCACATCTTCACTGTCTCAGTTAAGACTTACCATATAAACAAGTGCTGAAAATGGGAATAAAAACACAGTCGCTCTGTACACAGACCCAACGTTACTGCTGCCACCAAGACGCCATTCATTTGGTTGTCTCCCTCTCCTTCTCTCGCTCTCACACCCTCTCAGTCTCTCTGATCCCTCTATTAACATTGAATTCTACCTCTCGTCCCCACCTGCCTCGGTTTCTCGGAAGGAATCAGCTAAACGTCGTCGTCTTCGCCTTCTTCGAGTACCAAAGCGGCACCGAACACTCTTCCGGACTTTTCAGGTATGGGGGTTTAAGTATTTTGGAGGCGGCCCGTTTGGTTTCCGAATAAAAAAAAAATGTGGTAAAAGAGGAATCTGGATTGTGACTCTTGAAATTCTTTGTTATCTGAGATTCGAGAGAACAGTAATGACCGTGCCTCTACTGTGTGTAAAGTGCAGCCTACTGTTGATGATAGAATAGTTCGATAGGAAATTCTCGTTAGTATTGAAGGTTACATGTCTCTATTTTTGGTAGGATCACTAATGATAATTGCTTTGTCTTAAATGGCTTGTTTTGTTTGTGAATGCTTCTCTCTCTGCAATTTGATTGATACCTTCGTTCCCATCTCTCCAATGGTCCTCGGTTTTTTTATTTGACTACCAATGTAAAACTATGTCGCGGTCTCTTAAAGCTTTGTTCGATGGAGATGACAAATGTCGGTTGGCTTACTCTTTGTGCCAAGACAAGCCCTTCTGATTGATTCTTTTGATTAATAAACAAATGAATGGATAAATAAATAAATTAGGATTGTCTATCCATTTGAATACGTCCCTCACTTGGAACGAGTTTGTTCTTGTATCTTGCTATTTCCTCTCACTACCAATAGATTTGCATCTCATTTTAGGATCTATAACCTGTTTGTATATGAGGGGGTGTGAATGGAGATGGAGTTAGATTCTAATTCGAATAGGCATTATGAATTTATTGGTTCTTTTTTAGGTCATTATCGGCATATTGTCAATAGGCACTAACTGTTTTGATTCAATTGCCCAAATATTGTGGAAATAAAATTTGGTTATTACCTCACACTGAAATGGAAGTGACCTCATAACTTGATCAGTGGCCAGTCTTAATGTTTTAAATATTTGATTCATAAACTTTAGCTTTCAAACGTTTGCATTAAGCATGTATACCTATATCTGACTTTGTAAAATATTGCCTTCCTTGATCAAAATTAACATCTTGCATGACCCTCCCGGGCACTATCTTTTTCAATAAATCCATCCTCCTGTACAATATGATGGGAAAAATGATAATAGTAATAATAAAGGGGGAACAAAACAGGTATTAGTCAATCCTTACCCCACAAGTTAAACAAAGAGAACATGGGGAAAGGGGGGCGTAGGGAAAACCCATCTTTCCAGGAGTTATACAAGAGATTTTAAGGCCGGTTTGGGGTTGGGGATGGAAGCTCTTGAATGTCAAGTTCTGGGGGGATGGAAGCTCTTGAATGTCAAGTTCTGGGGGGATGGGAGCTCTTGAGTTTTTCTCAATGCCCAGTGCTGTTCCTCCGCTTTTTTCTCACCATGAAACTCTTCTCTTAGTTCCTTTTAATTTATGATTAACAGTTGAAGTATGCAAATTAACTCTAGCTCAAAATCTCAAATGGCCCTTCGCCCTCTCTTAAGAATAGAGTGAAGAGTGTGGTTGTGTGTTTAAGATGTGTTGGGTAAAATCAAAATTATGATTGTCACATCGAGTTTTGGGAAATAGAAACTTTATATGCTCGTTTCTTGAGGAAGATGGCTGTATAGAGCTGTTGAGGGACATCTGGTGTTTCTAAGCAAGAACTTGGTTTTTCTGCATCCTAATTTTACAACTTTCTGACTGGAAGACTGTTCAGTACGACACATTGTGAACCAGTATTTTAAGTTTCATCTTGGTATGTTGTAAAGGTTGTCACTAAGCAATGATATACATTTTTCATAATTGCGTGGAATGGATGTGGTAGTTTATCAACTGCTAGGAAATTAACATAAAAGGTCCGAGAAGATCTTGTGGATTGCTGCTGGCTCAGAATCTGAATTATTGGCTCTCATTCCTTAAAGGGTGGTATTGTGCGTCTGTATTGTGCATGCTTATCAGCTTAGTTGATTCTCCTATACATTTTTTGCCTAGTCTTCTCTGACCATCTTAAGGGTATTCAAGAGACCAGCCATGGGGCTTTTATGAGTCCAGCGATTGAGTACTGATAATCCTCATTGTTTGATATATTGTGAACGGCAAGTCTTTTAACTTGATGCTATTTGTCTGCATGACAAAAGGATGCTTGAAAATCTTTCCACTTGAGGGAACATGGGCAGCTGAGGGGTGATGGAGTTGGATGACTCGGTTTGTTCTTCTTCCAGTTGCTAGTGTTGGTTCTGCTGGTCCATTAGATGTTACGTCTTTCCTTGAACTCTAAACTTCTGACTTTGGAGGCTCATGTTGTTGAATGCTTTTACAGATGACTAAACTTATGTCTGGTTCTTTGAGTATAGATTTGATTTTTCGAAGATGAACATTTGAATTTGGAGAATATATGCTGCCTCTGTACAAGAAGTGAGCCCCACTTTGGTGCCTTAGTAAGAAACCTCTGTACTTAAAATTACTGGATCACGGAGAAATAGGATGGAAATAGCTTTTAGGTTATCAGTTATCACTAATAGATGTAATATGTTGTCTCTTCTGAGGCTGTGAAATTGTGTTAACATCCTAAAAAAGCCATTTCTTATCTATATTTAGCCTCTTATTCCTTGGTAGTGTTGGCCTCGTCCTATTATTTATGAGAAGCACGACTGTGTTGGAATTTCTTCGGTATAGGATTTCAAATCATAAAGCAAAATTAGGTCCTGTTTTTAGGTCCTGGTAGGCACATCAATTCTTATTAAAAGAAGCTATTAGGGGTTGGGCACGTTGTTTGTAGTCCCAGTATTCTCACAAAAACCACTTTGTATGTTCTCGAGGAGAATCTTTATAGCTATTGTACGAGGGTTGGTGGTTAGATCTCTAGTGGATTTATTGGCTGGCTTATTTAAGGTAAACATATCTGTAAAGAGCGGCATCAGGTTATACTGATTCTGAAGAAATGTTGCCTATTCTCATAACGGTTTTTCAATTGGTTCCGTCCGCCTTTTATGCATTACAAGTTAATTAGTGTAGCACTTCTCCTCAGTTGATCTTCTGCATTCCCTTTTACTCATCATAATTGTTTCTTGTCTTCTTCTATTTGTTTTCTGTTAAATATGAGATTCTGATTGTCCCCGTCCTTTGCTGATAAATGAATATGTTGTTGGGTGCAGAGGTTAGTTTTTCCATGGAGAGCTCTGATGATGAAAAGGATGGAGTCCTTGGGAATTACATTCCAACAGAACTGACGCGTGTTTTGGCATCCAGTGGAGTAAAATTTGTGGATCAAGTACTGAATGGGCAAAATGAACTTTGTTTGGAAAATTTTCGAATGGATAAGCATGTATTTTACAAGTTGTGCGACATTTTGCAAGCCAAAGGCTTGCTACGCCACACAAATCGAATCAAGATTGAGGAGCAATTAGCCATTTTCATGTTCGTAATTGGCCATAATCTACGAACACGAGCTGTCCAAGAGTTATTCCGATATTCAGGAGAAACCATTAGCCGCCATTTCAATAATGTTTTGAATGCAATTATGGCAATTTCATTAGATTTCTTTCAACCTCCGGGTTCAGATGTACCACCTGAGATTTTGGAAGACCCAAGATTTTATCCGTACTTTCAGGTAACATAAATTGTTAAGGTTGACTGGCATCTCGTTTCTGGTTAATCTTTTTTTCGTTTTCCATTTGTTTTCTGTTAGGATTGTGTGGGAGCCGTTGATGGGATCCATATTCCAGTTATGGTAGGTGTAGATGAGCAAGGACCTTTCCGCAATAAGAATGGCATGCTTTCACAAAATGTTCTGGCAGCTTGCTCATTTGATCTAAAGTTCCATTATGTCCTAGCGGGCTGGGAAGGCTCAGCATCAGATTTGCAAGTCCTAAATTCTGCACTGACAAGGCGGAATAAACTGCAGGTCCCTAAAGGTATGGTCTGTATTTGGGAAGTTGTCATTAGTCGGATGTTTTCACCTTCTGCTAAAACAGTATGAAGTTCTTACTTCAATTCTTGTATACAAAATTACGATGATGGCAGGTAAATACTATCTTGTGGACAACAAGTATGCAAATATGGCAGGTTTCATTGCCCCATATCCTGACATTCCCTATTACCTGAAGGAATATCCGATTGGCTATCAACCACAAGATGTCAGAGAGCTATTTAATGAACGGCACTCACTGTTACGAAATGCCACTGATCGCACATTTGGCGCTTTGAAGGCAAGATTCCCTATATTGATGTCTGCTCCTCCATACCCATTACAAACACAGGTGAAATTGGTCGTGGCAGCATGTGCAATACACAATTACATCCGTAGGGAGAAACCAGATGATTGGATCTTTAGAATGTATGAACAAGAAGGTACTGTATTCGAGGATTCATTGCCTCCTTTAGATGTGGAACAACCCATTATGCATATTGACACCCAAGACCCGGACATTGGTGTTGAAACAGAACAACTAGAAATTTCTTCACAACTGCGAGACTCTATAGCAACCGAAATGTGGAATGACTATATCCATGATTTTTCAGCCATGTAAATTGACTTATTTTGGCAATAGTTTTCAGGCTAGGATTGAAAATATTTCAGGATCATGAACCGTATGAAGGTTTTGGAAGTGATTTTCATGATGTACATTGGCCTTGTTCATACAAAGAAAATAGATCAGTAGATCATACTTCTCAAACATGATTGCACTATGACAGGGTTTTTTTGAAAGGTTAAAGAGGGTTCCCTTTGAAAAAGGGTTTACGTTGGGGGCTTTTGTAATTGTGTGAGACAGATGTTTTAGCTTTACGACCAATTTGAGGCTTTAAAAAAATTAAAATAACTAAATCAACCATTGCAGGTGGTGATTGAACAGGGACGCCAATCTGTATATATTAATTAGGCGCAAAAAAAAAAAATTTGATTTTCTTTACTTGTGTGATATTCCAAATATACAACGTTGATGCCATTGTCGTTCGAATCCTTATGAACATAGTCAGAGAAGAGGGAGGGGGGTTATATGTATAGAATTCAAAATGCAAGTAGAGGTTTGGATGTTGAGATGAGATGAATTGAGATAAAAATTGAAAATTGAATAAAATATTATTATAATATAATTTTTAATATTATTATTATTTTAAAATTTGAAAAAGTTGAATTATTTATTATATTTTATGTAAAAATTTGAAAAAATTATAATAATTAAATGAGATGAGTTGATATGGAGCAAAACGAGTTTTTTCTTATGAAACAAATCCCACTAACATGGCAGTTTGGATTGATAAATATTCTCAATCTATTTTATCTAATCTAATAATTACAATTTTCATAAATTTTTATATAAAATTTAATTTTTTTAATAATAATATTAAAAAATAATATTCTTAACAACTTTTTATTTTATTTTTAATTTTACTCATTTCATGACTCAACCTTACATGTAGCCCTCTCTCTCATATCTCCCTCTCACTCAATGACCCTGCATGAATTAATTCAAAGACTGGGGGACCCATTAAGCAAAAGAATACTGATCTCTGATGAAAAAATAAAAATAAAAATTCTCACAAAAGCGAGACCTCGAGGCCATGCATGATGAACAAATACACATGAATATTACCCGGAGAAAATGACATAACTTCCGAGGGTTCTTATACTTTGCATCAATCGGATAACGCTGTCATGGATTCCTCATGCGTACTTCATCAACCGATTATCATGTTTACCATTTTACAAGATAATATGTTAGGAGCCTCAGGAATGCATGCATGCATGTGTCAATTACCATAACGCCAGTTCTAAATTCCAAGGACTAGAATATATGATTATCGTACGTAATTGGCTTTACTTTGTTCACAAAGGACATTATAATTAAAGAGCAAAACCACGAACTTAATTGGATTATATTGATTTTGTAGACCTCTCATGCAAAGTCAATGAGTAGTACTAGTAGTAGTACTTCAACTACTAATTTTCACATGAATGGCAGCCCCAAATTGAGCTGTAAAGTTTGGCATGGCATACAATGAGTATTAATGATGCTATAATTTCTCACCGCTCCCCTTATAATTCCTATGTGTGGTGACCATCCTTCTTTGAGATCACCCCCTTTCTAACGAGACTTTGATCTTTCGCACACTTTGAATAACACAATATGTTAAAAGGAGAAACGAGTTTGGAATTCAGCTTGCATCTAAGATGGAAATTAGTGACAAAAGATGGGTGCCCAAAGCAATATTCTTAGAGTAATTCTACATACAATCATGAAATGTGTAAACGTCGTGCAGTCGTTTTGAAAAAGAGTATGATTCACTATTAAAAAATTAATTTCTTTTCATGTAAATCTCATATTTATTTATTTTTTTTAAAATAATTATATAATACTTACACACTCACGATCGTAAATATTCTTATACTATTTTTCCTACTAATTTCAGACATAATATAAAAATAAATAAGGGTGATGAAATGTTGTGGACCTCACCACGCAAGAGACAGAGACAGAGACAGAGTCATAAAGGAGATGTAGGGGGTTGAAAGAATGAAGGGAATCTCTTAAAGAAGCATATGGTCAACATTCAAACCAATCAAGAGAACTAATCAACAGACACATGAACCTTTTGATGACTTTTGCAGCAATGTTGTCGGCAGTCTTCCAGCTACCTCTCAATTATGGTCTCTTTCATACCTAGCCTTCGCACAAAAAAGAAAAAGAAAAAAAAAAATGTAGACCGTAACCCTGTATTAATAAAGAAAACTTCCTGTCCATTTGCTAAGTTCAAAGTTTTTCTTATAAATATTTAGTAACGCTATATATAATATCATATAGTTATTTGGAGATTTACGTATAATGATCACTAATATTATTGATATCTTTATAAAAAATGATAATTATAATTGTAAATACATAAATACCGTCCAATTAATTTTAAAAAAATAAATAAATACAAAATTCACGTAAAAACTCTCATTCAATTTTTCTTTTATATTCCACGTTTATGAGAGAGAGAGAGAGGGGGGAGCAATAGATGCCTCAAGGGAGACAATACAAATGATGTTCGTAAAAACTCGAGGAACATCATCAATTAATGGTTTCAAACACAAATATTTTTTCCTAAATAAAGCCCACCCAACTCTACTTTCCTTTCAAAAACTTCCTTCAGCTACAATACTCTATACATTACGTACATTTGATTTCTGATATTTGTCACTCTTCTGACAGCAAGATAGATCAGATGTTGGATCCAGCAAACGACATGATGCCTCCACCCTCATCTCCCTCCATCTCCTCCGTTTCTTCCTCCGATCTTGACACTGAGGTACCCATTAACCTACATCCTTCAAACCCTTTAAAAATCTCTTCTTTTTCTTTCTGAATTTCTCTGTAAAACTTGATTTATTTAGTTAGTTATGAATGAGTGCAGTCTACAGGGTCTTTTTTTCATGATAGAAGCACAACTCTGGGGACTCTGATGGGCGTCAGCTTCCCTTCCATTGCCTTCAGAGCTTCATCTCAGCACAGGGAACCCCACGCGTCCGTGTCGGTGTCCGTTTCCACCGTGTCCCGGAAGACCAAGAAGGCCCGGAAGAACAAGAACAATGCACAGCCGCCTTTTGCGATGGTGGAGCGTCGGCGGAAATGGTGGCAGATTTGCAGGGACAACGAGGCGGTGCCGGCCTCGCTCGGAGAGTTTCTCGAGGTGGAACGGAGGTTCGGTGATGGCGCGTTCTTCGGTGCCGCGGAGGAACTCGAAGGCGTGGTGGTGGTGCAGCAGCATCAGATCAGGAACGGACACATGTTGTTTGCCGACGGGAGGGTACTTCCACCGGCCGCGGCGGACGTTGATGATGGATCATCGACGGCTGGGGCCCTTTGTAGATTCCCGGTTTCACTCACCGGAATCTGTGGTGGCGGTGTAGTATAAAACTTCCATTTTTTCTATTTTCTGGAGGGATTCTTAATTCATAATTGGAATTATTAACGATTATATTCAACATTTTTTTTGAACTTTTTTTTCTTAATCTATTTAAATTTTTAATTTGACAATTTTAAATTCTCCCTAATCAAATTTAGACTTCTAAATTTTAATTTTTTAAAAAAATTATTTTTTTAATTTCAATTTTATTAAAGCATAACCAAAATTTAAAAATAAATTATTATACAAATTATTATTATTATACATTAGTATTATATGTTATTATATGTTAATGTTTATATATTAGTATTACATGTTATTATACATTACTAGTACATCTTATTTTAATTTAGTTATTATATATTAATATTACATGTTATTATAAATTTATATATTTATATTTATACACAATACATCAGTATTAAATATTATAACTAGTATTATATGTTATTATATATTAGTGTTTATACATTAATGTTATATGGTAATAATAGTTAATAGTATGGTGTTTATATATACAAAACTATTATTAGCGAATTTAGCTTATTTATATTATAATATAAGCATATTATTTTATAATAATTTACTCATATTAATATATTATTGAATTTAATTAACTATATAAATTATAATTATACAAAATATATATTATTAATATATAAAAAATATATATATTTTTATAAAAATATATACAATATTAGAGTCGGAGTCGGAGTCTGTATATCGCCACCTCCAACTCCAACTTATCAAAGTCGGAATGGGGCCGGAACAAAGTTGGTGCGGAGTTGGATTTTCGAACTTTTACTCAACCCTGTCTGTTGGGTATCATTCGGCATAGATATTAGCTTTATTGGTTTTTTTTCTAATCATGTTGGGTTCCATTTTCACATAATATTGGGAAAAGAAAAATGAGATATAAAATCATCAAAGACAATCATCCCACGTGGTATTTGGAAAATTAATAATAATACACTCAAGACGGCAAATATTAGTTTTAAAAAAAAAAAAAAATTATCATCAATAGACTCAATGGATAGCGTGAAACCCTATGTGCTAAGAGCACTGGCAATGGACTAGCCATTGCCAAGTTCAAGTCTAATTTACATTTGAAATTTAGCTAAAATCTCTGGCATTGAACTCGGCAAACCTATATTTTTCTAACTTTAGCTACAGTAAAATCTTCACACTCGCTATACTTGGCGAGTAACTGTTGAAGAAGCAAACATTTATTTTATTATTTCCGCTCTCTTTCCCTCGTGATTTCTATTTCCCTCGTATTTGCCCTCATCTCTTTCCCTCGTCTCTTTGCCCTCGTCTTTCCCTCGTCTCTTTGCCCTCGTCTCGCCCTCGTCTCGCCATCGTCTCTTTGCCGTCGTCTCTCTGCCGTCGTCTCGCCGCCCTCGTCTCGACTTCGCATCTCGTCTTTTCCCCTTTCCCTCACCCTTTCCATTTTTGCAGCTCCATCGCGGCTTCTCTCTCTCGCTCTTCTCTCCGTTTGCCATTTTCTTTTTCTGAAACTCCGATCCTTCTTCTCTCTTTCTCAATCGATTTTCTCTCCTTTCGTGGGTTGATCTTCGACGGTTGGGCAATTTCCCCTCTCTCTCTCTCTCTCTCTCTCGGCTTGGCTCAACAACACAGAACTCTCTCTCGATTTGGGTAAGCTTTATTTGGGTAAGCTTTGTATTGAGTACGAATTTGTTAATTTCTGAAATGGGTATGAATTTGTTTGGGTAAGTTGGTTATTATCGTTGCTGATTTTTTTACAGTTGGTGTTGTTGATTTGTCTGAAGTTTGTGTATGGTTATGTTTCTTCAGTTGTTCATTATCGCGTCCAGCCAAACCTCCTCTCAGAGTCTGAGAGTTGAGCCCCCATATATATATATATATATATATATATATTTTTCTGTTTTCAGTAACTACAATCCATTGTTTCTGATTTGTTGTTTTTGGGTTTGTTTACTTTTCGTGTATAGCCATTTTCTCGTGTCTTACTCTGCTTGCTAGTCATTTTGGTAGTAGAAAAGCTCATTCAGTCATTTGATCCCGTTTACTTTGCACAGCTTTGTTTTTCATAGGATGAATCCAAACTAACAGGGTCTTTTACTTCATAATTGATGTTCAATGTGTTATTTTGTTGAGTGTTGCAAAGGGAAAAAGTATAGAATTAGATAAGTATTTGAGGATAGAATTCATCAATAACAGGTTTTAAACATAAATATAAACAGCTCTAATTGCGTAAACTTTCACTTTAGGTGCATTAGAAAACCTTAAAAACATATGGGAAAACACCTGTTTTTATGGATTAGTAAAAGGAGTTCCATTAATGTACAAATTAGGTTTCTAATTCCATATATTATTTTTATTGCATTTGTAAATCTTCCCCAAACAACTCCCGTAGATAGGAACATTGTAATGCACCTATATTGACTAATGAAGTGAAAAGAGTCCACAACATAAAAACACAGCAATCTTTGCTAAATAATAATGATCAGAATAGGATACTTGTTTGCTATACAATACTTGTTTGCTATACAATACTTGTTTTTCTATCACTTTGCTGTTATTGTTTGCTCTCTCCTTTCATGTAAGCATACTTTAGGGTGTATTTATGTGTGTATGTAGTAGTATATGTATGTGGATAATGGTTTGGACGCTACATATAACGTTTGTGGCTATACCGATCGATGGTTTCTTTCAATGCCATTTGATCCCGAAAACACCACATATATTATTTGTTAAGACACTTTTCTAACTCCACAACCAAAAACAGAGTTTACTTTTCTGTTTTTTGCAAAATAGATGAGGAATAAAATGTGTTTGTTGTTCTTCTTTGCAAAACAGAACAAGAAGTTTAATTTTGTTGATGTTTTGCAAAGTTGTTCTTTTTCTTTGCAAAACAGAACAAGAAGTTGATTTCTTTGCTATTTTTCTACATCTTTCTTTGCATACCAGCTTATCCAAACAAATTGATGATGTAATATTTGTTGTTTTTGTAATTTAGTGGACTGTTTTGTAATTAGTGGACTGTTTTGATGGAAGGGTGGACTGTTTTTGTAATTTTAGTGGACTGTTTTGTAATTATTGGACTGTTTTGATGTATTAGTGGACTGTTTTTGTAATTTTAGTGAGCTGTTTTGTAATTAGTGGACTGTTTTGATGGAAGGGTGGACTGTTTTTGTAATTTTAGTGGACTGATTTGTAATTATTGGACTGTTTTGATGGATTAGTGGACTGGTTTTGTAATGGCAATGAACTGTTTTGTAATTATTGGACTTCATTGATGGATTAGTGGACTGTTTTGTAATTTTAGTGGACTGTTTTTATGGATTAGTGGACTATTTTGTAATTTTAGTGGACTGTTTTGATGGAATAATAGACTGTTTTTGTAATTTTAGTGGACTGTTTTTATGGGTAGAAGAAATGTTGGTATGTTTGTTTATGTGATTGTTGGGTGAATGGTTTACAAAATATATTTATTGAATAATTAGGTTGAGGGAAAAAATAATTGAAAAATAATAATTTTATTTTTTAATAAAGTTATTAATTAAATTTGTAAAATATTAAAAAAAATATTATTAAAATATTTAATATTTTATTATTATTTAGACTTTAAGATAGCTAGTCCAATGTGGACTACTTTAACTATAAATCTATGTTATAGCCAAAATACAACATTCTAACTAAATTTTAGACTTGGCAATGGCTGCCAATGCTCTAATATTGGGTAAGCCAAGGACATGCTTACTTGAACTTAAAGATTAAGATTTCATTTGAATTTAAAGATGAGTCGAGATAATTTATAAATAATAAAATAAAATATTATAAAATATTATTTTTTAATATTATTATTATTTTAATATTTAAAAAAATTAAATTATTTTTTATATTTTATTTAAAAATTTTAAAAATTATAATAATAAATTGTGATAAGTTACCAATCGAAATAAGGCCTTAAATTACGACTCACGAGGATATCATTCTTATTTGAGAGATAGGGTCCAAATCCTATGTGCTATTATGCTCGCGCCGATGATAGGGATTCAATTTATGGCGTTGTTTCATTGGATCGCATACAATTCACGTGTAAATAATATTATCGCCTCTATTTCACTAATTTATAATGTTTAAGCAACAAAAAATTTGAATATAAATAAACTTCTAAACTTATGAGATTTAACGTAGTATTTCATATTTTAAAGTTATTTTTATTATAAAATAGATCTAACGAATCTTATGAAACCATATCAGCTTGTGAGTTTACTTTTATAAAATTTCATTGTAAATTATAAAATATATATTTCTATGTAAATTCATTTATTTAATTAATGGGAATCAATTCTTCTCTCCAAGTTTATACACTACTCAGCATACCTTTAACCAAGTTTTAATTTTAATTCATTGAGTTTTTATTTATTTATTTATTTATGAAATAGTCTCATTTCATTAATGAATCGAAGTTATAACTGTGACTTATCAATACATGAGAAAATTCAAATTATAAACCAAACTACGCATAAGCTCTGGGGCTTCCCCACACATAAATTTCATTGTAGCGGACATTGTCTTAACTTCTCGATAAACTCTCTCTTAACAGAGAAAGCATTTTGTAAACAGAACTTGAAGGCCCCTCTATCCTCCTAGGGAGGAAAGGTACGAGATACTACTATGAACACTAAAACCAATAGCCTATTCCTATTTTATTAAGAAAAATGATAAACACACAACACTTTATACAACAATATTTTAAAAGGATGAATATTTTTATAAAATACCTTATAAAACTAACATCATTTTAGAAAAATACCCTTATTTTATTACATGTGTTGTAAAAAGTGTTATGTATTTATCACAAGCCTAGGTGTGACCACAAGCCTCAGTGTGACCCGAACGTCATGCCCACGCAAGCATCGGAATCACGAGCCCTTACGACACTAGCATCCAGCTCACGCACGGACACAACAACCTCCACTACACAGGTAGCACCTACATGCGAGCACTGGTCGCACGATATCACGGGTCATAACATTGCCCCCCACTCTTGAATAGCTCTTGCTTTAGATTGCGTCCGATTCAAAGGCTCAACACCTCGCTCGGGTCAACAAAAGAACAGAAGAACATAAAAACAAACAACAACAAAATACTGGAAAAGAACAACAAAGAAACAAAAAAACAAAACAAATGAACAGTGCACGATGCTTCGACAGTGGCACGTGTAGGGTACTAGTCACTCGGAGAGGAAAACTAGCGGTCAATCTTGGAAGCCTTGGAGTCAGGTAGTCCAGAGAAGCCAAGCGTGGCTGCAGCAGAGGGCTTCACGGTGACATGTGATGGGCACGCGTCTACGAGATCCGAAGCTTTGTCCCGCGCATGCTGGCTACGCTCCATTCTGATGAACGTCATATTTGGTGGTCTTGAAGATTGGCGGCTGGGCATCATCCCGGTGGGGCGCGTGTAGGAGGGTGACGACTGGAAAGACTTGAACAACGATCCTCCCTTATTTGATATGAAAAACTAAATAAAAAAAAACTAAAAAAATACTATACAAAAAATAAAATGGACATACGAAAAGGGGGAGGGAAGGGAGAAAGAGGGGAGGAGCCGAAGCTCCCACCGCCTTTCATTTGATCTGAATTTTTAGAGAGTTTTAAGAGAATGAAGAGGATTTTTCTAGAGAGACCCCTCGATCTAATTCATTGAGTTAAGAAACAGTAGTAACTATACTTGGTCGAAATAAAAAGATACAGTGAGAGCTCTCCTAGAGTCCGCTGTAGCACAAGGGTAAAGCGAACTATGTTCTGAATCCGGGTTCGAATCCCGGCAGCGGAAATTAATTTTATTACTATTCCATGTGTTTGACTTATTATATTTTTTTTTATAAAAATATTGACTTATTAAATATAGAAAATGAAAACACTACTTTGCCTCCCCACTTTACCCATTTTATTTGACCGCTTGTCTTTTTTTTTTTTTTTACTTAGTGATTAAGGAAGTGATTTTAAATGTATTTGTATTTTTTTAAATATATTTAAATGTAAATATGAAAAAAAAAAAAAAAAAAAAAAAAAAGTTATGCCCAGCGGTCAACATGGGGCGGCATTGTAGCCGCACCCATATAGAAAAATGATACTTTTACTATGGTTACCGGCTTACCGCTCTATTACCGTTAGAATTTTTAATTTTTTAATTTTTTTAATTTAATGATTAAGAAAATATTTTTTAATAATATTATAATTCTTTAAAAGATATTTAAAAATATTAAAAAATACATGTAAAAATCATATGTTTGACTTATTAAATATAGGAAAATGATACTCTTACTATGGTTACCGCTCTGTATAGTTGGAATTTTTTATTTTTTTACTTAATAATTAAAGAAATATTTTTTAATAATATTTTAATTTTTTAAAAATATTTAAAAGTATTAAAAAATACATATAAAAAAAACCAAAAAAACATAATAATTATGCCTAACAGCGGTGGACGTAGCTACGTCAATTTTTGTAAATATATTTATAAATTGCTGCTCATTTTTCGTTCCACCGTAGCACTAATGCCAGTTCTAAGTATGTTATAGAATCCGGGTTCGAATCCCGGCTGGGGAAATGTTTTTATTTTTTTAAATATTATTCCTTTACTTTATTTTTATTGTAAAGTTTATCTAATATATTATATGAAATCATCTCATTTTATAAATTTTATAATTTCTTCATATATGTAATACTTCTCTTTTTAAAAATTACGCCAAGGTGCATACAGAAAAGATTGAATAATATTATATACCATCTTAATAAGTCTGTGCATTTTTTTAAAAAATAGTTAGACTTTCCATTAAAAAATAGGTTTTCTTGTTTCAAATTTGACAATTTTTTAAAATTATGTAAAATTAAATAATTAACAAATAATTTATTATTTGTTAAAATAATCCTAAGATATGTAAGTTATATGCATTTCTTTTAAAAAATAGTGAATTTTATAATTAAAAAATAGGTTTTTTTTATGTATATATCATATTTGCATTTTTTTCAAAATAAATGTGTAAGATTTGCTTATTCTTCAACTGTAAAACTTATTTTTTTAAAATAAAATATATTTTTTTAATTATTTTTTATGTGATATTAAATTTACATAAAAAATAATTAAAAATAATTTATTATTTTTGCTTACAGATAATTTAACGTCACGTCGTCACTGTTAAGATATTTATGAATATTGCAAATATCATTTTTAAGTCTTAAAATGTTATTTCGATAAAAAATAAAAAAAAAGTAGGACCCAATTTTGTCGAGACTCCACCATTCAGAAAGATTTTTTTTTTTTTTTCTCGACGACTGAGATTAGTACCTCTGGTTTGGAAGGCCACAACCATCTATCCATTAACGGTCTCCACCCCACCAAGAGCTCCCGCTTCCAGGTACTCCATCTCCTCCTTCCTCTCCTTGTTGCAAATTTACGCTTCTTTTTCACCACCTTGAAATTAGTCATAGATAATGCTTATCTTCGCAGTATGGGGACAGTGAACGATAGAAAACTATAACATGAAAAAAAATTGTTTTACTAAAAATCAGTGGTCTGGCACCTGGGCTATGCCTGTGCTTGATTCATAGAAACATTCCTTGTAAAGAAATTAACTTCAATTTAACTCCCCCACAAAATGCCTTGATGTGCTAGTTTCTTTTTATGTGTTTTAATTTGGTTTCTGTTTGTGTGCTGTGAAGAATATACGCAGGAATGGCTGCTATTCCTCATGGAAATATGAATTGCAGCATCTTATGCAAAAGGGGAGTGGTTTCCTTTGTGGGTTTTGCCGCTCTTCCATTTTCTCAGCCGAGGGCGAGAGCTTTTGAAGGTTTGGTGAGAGGTCAGTTGGTTGTTTCTTTGCTTTGCTTTAACTTTCGTCAGATGCGTATCATGAAGAAGTTTGGATTATTCTAATAGGATTTTTTGTTTTTGAAAGTGACTAACTGGATCGATTGAGCTCTAAATTGATCTACTAGGAAAAAAAATCTATAACTGTTCTTGAGTCGTGGGTTGTTTTCATTTGTAAGCCTTATAGCTGGCTTATTTTCTCTACCACAACCACAAGTTTTGTACCAACATGTTAGAATTTGGGATGAGCAAATCTGAGCGGCAGTTATAGATGAATGAAGATAAGCATAACTTTATATATATAAGTTATTATTATTATTATTATTTTGTCTTCTTGAATCCTCTTTGAGTATCATTGAATTTTAGTTGTAATTTAGCTGTTTCTCATATTTATATATTATCAATGTATTCTTTATTCCGAATACATTCTTACACCATTATCTATGTCCCTTCATCAACTCTCACCTTGGTACAAGTTTAAAAACAATTTAAGGTTTTAGTTAAAGTTTCTCTTTCTTCCCAACTATAATCTTACCTGGGAAGAGTTTTTGGAACCCATATAATAATGTCCTCATACCGTTGGAAATGTCATGGTGCAAGCAACTGTAGTGATAGTGGTTGTTTACATGGCTTGTTATGGCAATTTTCAAAGGTGCAGTTACAACCTTCTTACCGTTAGATTTGATCCGGGCTCTTTATTGAAGTTTGAATCATAAGGATGAGGCAAGAATTATGCTTTGAAAAATTATTTTCTCTTATGTAATCAAATGCTTAACTGACAATAAAGCTGGATGCTTGACATATAAAAATTATGACAGCCATAAAATAGGATACATGTTTTGACACGTGATGCTCAACTATCATCATTAGTCATCTGTTGACTATTAGTCCGCTGCGATATCTGGTCATGTCACAATAATATAGACAAGTTTCCCAACGAGTCTCCGATTATCATTACTACTTTTTTTTATTCATTTATAGGTAATTTTTTTACAAGAAGCCTTCGTGGTGCAGTTATAAGGCTTTATATAAATCAGAGTTCATTGCTTATATAACTATGTCCTCAATTTGATGATTCTATATGTTTTTATTGAACAAGGACGACTTATTAGTCAAAGCTTATATAGGAAGGAGAGTCCTATTTTTCTGGCAAATGGATCCAATCGCGTACTGTCAAAAAAACTGATCCTTACCATCCCCAGAAGCAGCCCTTCTTCAAACTCCAGTGGTAGTGACAATGACTCCTCTGATCAGGCCAAGGTATGTACAAGCAAGGACTAGTGAATGATTTTGTGTATGGAGGAACTAATAAGATCTATTTACTCGTAATCACATATTGGTCTTTAAATGCTTGATACTCGCTTTATTTTGTTTCTATTTAATTCCATTTTATTCAAAAAGGAGATGATACATCAAGTCATGCTATGGGTTAAACCCAAATGGTTAACCTTAAAACAAAAATTCAGACTTTAATACATTTTGACTCAAAAGCGAATTTCATTAATGGGCAATCCTTTCAGTTTGCTGATAATGTCTACCTAGTGGTACACCTTGGGTCCCATGCTGTGTCCGTGGCTCTGTTTAATGCTAGAGTTTCTTTGGAATCCTTAAGTTAGAATGAAGCATAACTGAGAGCAGTATTTTATGATCATTTTGCCTGTTTGCTTCTTCTTTGCTTTACAAAGTTTATATCTTGTTTCAAAAGTGAATTGGTTAACGAGTGGTCCTTTCAGTTTGCTCATAGCAGTTGCCTAATGGTACGCCTTTGGTCATATGCTGTCCCCTTGGCTGTGTTTAATGCTACAGAGTTTCTTTGGGTTCCTTGTAAGGAAGCATAACTGAGAGCAGTAGACTTCATCACACACACATACACTAGCAAAAGAAAGAAACAGCTTATCATTTGAAGTTATGACTGTTGGATTTCAGAATTCATTAATTTGGATGCTATTATCAGACTCATAGCAGTCCAAGAAGAGAAAAAGAAAATAAAAGGCATTTCAGTAACTTCTTTCATAACTTCTTCTTGTTTCTAGAGCAGACACCATTTGGTTACACGAGGAAGGATGTTTTACTAATTGGACTCGGAGTTACTGTCCTGGGCATTGGCTTGAAAACTGGATTGGAGGTATTAGGCTCTCTTATGTAATCATTTAAACTTTTTGGTACACTTGATGCCTATTTCTTTTTTTTTTTTTTACACTCTAGCTATATAGTGAAGGAATATAATATTGTTAGATATGTTGGAACATTGTCGGAAAATCATCAAGTAATATATTTAAGAATGTAAAAGAAAAATAGTGACTTCTTCTCATAATTATGCCCATTAATGATATTTTCACATTATTTTTTCTCATATATATTAAAAGTTATGCCATCAGTAATAAATTCAATGCATCAAGGTGATTCACTGGTCGTCCATCCATGTAATTGTTCCTGTCATGATTTCATGTGCAGTTTGTAGGAGTTGATCCTCTGCAAGCAGGGAATGTAGTTCAGCTGGTACTGGTTTTGGGCCTAACAGTTGGTTGGATTTCAACATATATATTTAGAGTTTCAAACAAAGAAATGACATATGCACAACAATTACGAGACTATGAATACAAAGTCATGGAGGTATTACTTTCTTTAGATTTATTTTGTTCTTATAAAAAAAAAAAAGATTTATTTTCTTCGTACTTTTAGCATAATCTTGATCAAAACAATGGTTCTTATCTGCCACTAATATATTCCTAATTTCCTTTTTAGTTTCCCTGGTTCCCACTTATATTTTCAATTGAAAATGATTGTAAATATATATTGTGAAGTCCAATGCTTTCTCAATATGATACCTTGATACTTTGATTGATAGTTTTCTTATGGATGGTCCAACTTCTTATGTAGTAAAAAAAAGTTATTGCATATGGTTGATACTTATCCTGCTGTGTGATGTGGAGGTCACCGAGATGTTGTAGTACTATGCAAATGTTTGTAATTATACAGGCATTGTGTCCAGAACTGTCTTGTATCTATTCCTTTTTTTCTTTTGTGAAGTCTCAATCCTATTTTTAGGAATTCGCTTCATGTTACAGGAAACTAGAATTTACTAATGATTTCGGTGATAATTGGAAAAATCTAATTGGAAAAAGGTTTCCATCGGGTTTGTCTTAACAGCTCAGCTGCTTAAGTGCTCTAATTATGATCATGCTGCACCTCTTCATTAGAATGGGAACATGTTTTCCTCATTATTTTGGAACTGACACTGAACAGGATATATATTCTCCAGCTCCATTTAACTCGTCTTGAAAGACCTTCAGTAATATATTTTGATGACTATCAATCTAACAACCTTCAGCAATGGTTACTCTTGATTTCCTTTTCTACTGAAATAAATGGATCTTGTGTGATGCAGCTTTTTTTAACGATTCGTGTGGAGTTTTTTGCCATTATGTTTGTCCCTAATACTGGATTGGCATTTTTGCAGAAGAGGTTAGATGGCCTGACAGAAGCAGAGATAGAAGCATTGCTTGAACAAGTTGAGGAAGAGAAGAGACGCCTATCCAGGGGTGAGCAGGTTAATTAAGTACCCTCTCATACATGTCACTAAAACATAACCACAGTAATTTATGTACAACTCTATGCTATACAGAGTAGTTAGATCAATATCATAGATGTTTTCTTAAAGATATATAACAGGATATGTTAATGCAAAATCGCTTTTACGATAGTGAATGTCTTTCGAGAGGCCAGAAACCTCGAGCTATTGAAGTATTACTATTTATATGATTTAGCAATGTTTTAAAGGGGCCATTTAGGAAGATTGAGGGTGCAAGTTAGCTTCATAGAATGGAAAAAATTGTTCAAGTTCTCACTTGCCTGGTGGATATAGTTTCTTTCTTCCTCAGTAGACTTTTGATTCCCCAACTAATATGGAAGGGACTTGGTTCAGTCCCTTTTCTTAGGGGGAAAGATGAAAGAAATAGAAGCACTTGCTCCAACAACATCTTAATTATAAATTCAGAGGGAGAAAAGTCTTCTACTCCATGAAAGTAAGACATCTTTAAGTAAGGCATGCATTATTATTTTCTCTTACTTTTCCATTCATTTTCTAGTTTTACTCTTCCATTTTTTAGCCAAAAGTTAAAAGTTTAGCCTCTTTTTTTTTGTTTTTCAATGAAAATTCGAGTCAAAACAACAAAATATAGAGTAGATTATTTTAATCAATGCTTCAAAAAAGATGTTTCGATTAAAAAGATTATATCTAAACAACTTTTTATTTTATTTATCCATTTTAAAACAAAGTCCTGTACGTTGAGAGAGAGAGAGTTGGTTTATATAGAAACAATTACAAGAGGAATACAAGGAAACCTTGCCTGCCTTTAAGGAAACTCATTCCTAATATATAATAGATTCCTGTAATCAAGCCTTTATAATAATACATTTGACTAATTGACCCTATAAATAAGGAGAAGACTTCGGTTGTGCTCTATCCCTTTGAATGAGGTGGATCTTGAGTGATATATCCTTAATACATTTACACATAATTTAATACAAAACACATTTTAAAACCTTTTTATCTAACAACTTTTCATTCTTCCTATCCACTTTCAAAAATCCAAGCGCTTTCAAAAATTAATTATGTTTTTTTTTTCCTAAAAATCAGAATATTTTGAATCGAATATTCAAGGAAGCAGACATCAACCTAAAAGAAAATGTATATGCAAGAATTCCACAATAATGACAATATGATGTGCAGTGGAAAACTGTCTTTCTGGGAAAGGACAAGGGAAGACTCATATTTTCCATATTTTCCTTTCCACCTACACAATGACAAGCTCTCCTTTGAGATTGAAGGGCTGTTCATAGTTAATTTTAATTAATAATTTTACTATTGTTTATAAACTATCTCTAATCATCTTATCTCATCTCGAACGGGCCAAGAAAAAACAATTACTGATTGAAGATGACAGCCAAAATAATTTCAGTCCAATTTCTTACCTTTTTCCTTTTTTTCCCGCAAATACAGATGCAACACACTCTTCCAATAATATTTCAATTACATGTTGACGTAGATTTTGGATTTAAAATAAAATCATAAATTGATATGGTTAGATATGGTATGTTAAATTGTAAAATTATTTTTATTATAAAGTAGATCTAACGTATTATATGAAATCATGTCAGTTTATAGATTTATTTTTATATAATCTCTTTGGAGCTATATACAATATACTTTTTGTATTAATCTATTTTTTATTTGAAGTCTTAAAATTTGGATAAGATTTTTAGATGGATCTCTTTATATTTAAATCATTTCTCAATTCCCATTGTATAATATTTATTTGAGTATTAAATGTTGTAAAAAAAATTCACTTGAAAGATCCGAATTTAGAATCTCTACTTTTAAGTCTAAAATTCATAAAATTCGAGGGATCCAAATCTGTAATTTTGAGGACGTTGGGTTCAGCCATTGGATGCATGTTACATGTTCATACCTAAGGTAGATGACTTGTATTTAATAGGTGCAATTTTCACTAACATTGAATCCAAACCCATATCACGAAAGGTCAATCATGTAACAAACATTTTAATTCATGAAAAAAATGTAACGAGTGTTCCTAACAGTTCGATGGTTTCCTATACGTCTTCGACTACCGACAATCGATCGGGATGAACCGGAAAAGCCAACGGTTCAGCGGAACCGTTCAGTACATCCATGCCAGGTGTCTTCCCCTCGTATGTCTTCGTCATATCTATTTTGTTAATTACAAATTTCCAAAACGACAGAGTCGAACCCCAATCATTATACCCCTTCTCTCTCTCGCCCTCTCTCTCTCTCCCTCTCTCTCTCTCTCTCTCTCTGATCTCCGCGTGAATGCCATGGCCGTTTCTCTCTCCCCAATCCCTCCGAAACCCCCTTTCGCGCTCTCTCTCTCTAAGAATTCCTCCATTTCTTAATCTCTCTCTCTCTCTCTATCTCTCTGAGATTCTGTTTCTTTACATAGGAATATATATATATACACACACATGTATTTACGTAGTCTAAACGGAAGATTACCTACCTACCTTATGTATTTTCCTCAATAGAACCCGTAGATTCGGTCCGGAAAGGATCGCCGAGGGGGAATGGAGATTGTGACCGGGGATAGGTACCTGGAGAAGCTGGTGGAATTCGTCGACGAGCAGGCCGGTCCGCTGCTCGACGGTGCCATGGTGCTGAAGCTCAACCCCGCGGGCTTGCACTACGTACAGTCGCGCCTGGAGGCGCTGAACGAGCTAGAGAGCCTGCTGGCTGGTGCGCCCATCGACTACCTCCGCGCCTACGTGTCGGACCTCGGAGACCACCGCGCGCTCGAGCAGCTCCGCCGGATTCTCCGCCTGATTCCTTCGCTCAAGGTCGTCTCGGCTCTTACGCCGCCTTCTCGGGATCCCACACCGCTCTCTTTGCGTCCGTTCGGGAGGCTGAGGGTTCTGGAGCTTAGGGGCTGCGATTTGTCCACCTCCGCTGCCCGAGGCTTGTTGGAGCTGAGGCACACTTTGGAAAAAATCATATGCCACAATTCTACTGTGAGTTTGTTTGTTTGCATTCTTGCTTGAGAGTTACGGAATGGAAAAGTAATAAGTACAACGGAATTTGGATTCGGGAATTAGATTTCTTATATACTATGCAATGATTCATTGAAATGCTTTTGAGCTTGGTTTTGGAATGAAACTAAACGTGACGGCTATTAACTCGAATTTAATCTCTCTTTTTGACATCTGTTTTGCTTATTGGTACCTGTAAGTGAAAAGTATGAATTTCAGATGCTGAAGTTTTTGGAGTTTATACTTTCCAAGTTTTTTATCAGTGATTTAAAGACGCAATTATTTCAGTAAAATTTAATGCTACCAATTTACTTTTCAGTTGTGTAAATGTGGAGTGAAAGTTTTCTCTTTTTGAATTCAACCTTTTTTTTCGCCTGATACGTGAATTTAATGATATTGTTAATCGGCTGGGCGATTAGGGCTAATTATTTTTTCTTTGAACTTGCATGTAATTTAGGATGCTCTACGGCATGTTTTTGCGAGCAGAATTGCCGAGATAAAGGGCTCTCCTCAATGGAACCGGTTGTCCTTTGTTTCATGTGCTTGTAATGGCTTGATTCTCATGGACGAGTCTTTGCAACTTCTTCCTGCTGTTGAAACTCTTGATCTTAGCCGGAACAAGTTTGCGAAAGTGGATAATCTTCGCAAGTGTGCCAAATTGAAGCACCTGGATCTTGGTTTTAATCACCTAAGATCGATTACATACTTCAATGAGGTAGTTACTTAAGAGTAATTGACTTGTGTAAAAAAAAGAATTCATAGCCTGAAATTACATTTTTAGGTCATTTCTACAACTCGTTGCCCGTAAAATTCTTGATCAAAGAGGTCTGCTTCTACATACATACATACATACATACATACATATATATATATATATTTCTGTTTATATATTGTTTAGAGTTCACAAGGTGCTCTAGCCCATATCTACTCATCTTGAGTGTTTGGGTTTCAGGATTACTTTTAGCTAGTTATTCAAGATTATAGTTGCAAATGGAAAATTCATTTGTGGAAGACTAAAGCTTGATTCATCTAGAAGTTCTTGTAGGCTATTTCAATCTAAGAGAAGGGAAAAAGAACAGAAAAAGCTTATTCGGACTATTTTGGCAACCAAGTGAGGAAGTGAAAATTTGAACTCTAGGACATTGACTAAGGCTTCTTCCAGGGTAGTTGACGTGCAGGAAAGGGAAATTTGCTTAGTGTGTGGAGCTTGAACTGAATTAGGCTTGTTGTAGTTATGAGGATGGAACCTATTTTGAGTTCTTTAGTAGAGCTCTATTAAGTAATTAACCACAGCTGCAGCATCATGCTTAATGCATTTTGCATTTCACTAATCTGCTGTTTCTTAACTTTACTCCATACTATTTTTAAAGCTGTTTGAATGCTTGGGATCTATGGTTAAACTCTATCGACGCCTTGATGACAAGGATAATTTTGGGACCTTAATCTTGGTATTTGTGTATCGTGTTGGTCCTCATGCATCACTAGCCCATTGGTTATGCTAAAGATGTTCTGCTCACACGACTATGTTTTTTTTTTTTAATTTTTTGTTGCATGGCGTGAGACCAAAATTCCGTTTCTATAGTATTAGATTATCAACTTTTATCTTGAAATGCTAATTCATCAATACTTTCTTCCGTCGGACAGCTTCAATAGACTTTAATTGGCTTAACTTTCATGATTTTCTTGTATCTTTATCCCCTTCTAGATAGGTGTATTTCTTGCATACTTCCTGTGTACTTGGATTGTGGCTTTTAATGAAGTCTTATTACTTATGAAAAATCTAGGAATGTTAATAACTTCCGAGGTTTAATTTTATTTTACTTTGCTGGATTTTTACATCATTTTATTTTTAGCTTGGAAAGCTACCGATGGTGCTATGCATTGAGCTTTATGGTGTGAGTGCCAGCTAGTATGCCTTTTGCTTTACATTTTTAATTTAGGAATTAGCTCTGGACTCATTTACCAATGATTTGGACTATGCAGGTCTCCTGTCGTATTGTTAAACTTGTTTTGAGGAACAATGCTCTAGCGACATTGCATGGGATTGAGAACCTGAAGTCACTTGAAGGGCTTGATGTTTCCTACAATGTAATTTCCAATTTTTCAGAGTTAGAGTTCCTTGGGTGCCTTCCCTCTCTACGAAGCCTATGGTTGGAAGGAAATCCATTATGTTGTGCCCGATGGTATAGAGCCCAAGTATTCAGCTTTTTCAATCATTTAGATAAAGTAAGACATAGTTTATAGATTTATCTTTTGCGACTTGTTCTTGTTGCTTTTGAACTTTGATATACTATGTTGTCGTGTTCGGTGGAATTAATGAATCATAATGTTTATAGCAAGCATTTCATGCTTCTTTCCTCAATTTTGCACCCCTGCTAAACTCACTATTCCGTTGCCCCTGCTATTGTATGCTGATTAGTTGAAGTTAGATGATAAGCACATCAGCACCAGAGAGTTCTGGAAACGTCAAATTATCATTGCCAGCAGGCAGAAGCGACCTGCCACCTTTGGATTTTATTCTCCTGCAAAAGATGAAGCTATAGAAGATGGGAGTATTTGCCGAAGACGGGTATGAATTTATAAATTTAACGAGGATCTGTGCAAATCAATCATTGGGTTTTAAAGACTTGTTTCAAGACACAATGAGATTTGGGTTTCAATGGATCACATTAAACTTTTATTTTAAAGGTGCTTATTTTTTAACCTTTAATATAAAAAATTAAGTGATGCTTGACCCTGCTCTTCTTCCCCCATTAAAGAAGTTCAATGGGATAAATTGCATTTGCCCCACATCTCAATTCTTAAGCATGCAGCTTTTTTTTAGTTTAATATTTTTTTCCATATCTTTAAAATTTTGGCACTGGTATGTTGCTTATGCTTCTTCTGTATTAGTATTGATGTAGGCCGTCATCTCATGTTGTTATGTTTTACAGAAAAAGGCATCTCGCCTTGCTTCTATTGAAAAGGAAGAAGAGAACACATATATATGTTCTGACCAAGAGTCTGTATCATGTGATGTTGATATTCAGAGCAGAGAAGAGGCTGTCATGTCCGATGCCGAAGCTGAAATTGTTGATTTAATGAACAGAGTTGAACTCATGAAGAAAGAGCGTTCTGTTCTTTGGTTACGGGAGTTAAGGGTGTGGATGGATCATGCTTCTGAGAATTTTGTGGAAAGAACTAAATCTTATGGGGCAACATTGCATAACGAAAAAGAGAATTATACGAAAGGAAAGCCAAGCAAATGGTATCTGGGTGATAGTTCGAGATATGTTTCTGACTCTGTCCAAGCTTCTGGAGATGATAGTAGTACAAATGTTTTAGAATCTGATAATTCCTTTGCAGATATGTCTACTGGTTTGCCTGCTAACCCATACTTTAGTCAAGTTAGTTTCCTGGGGAATAGTAGTCGGTTTTCTTTGGCTGGAATGGGGAGAATTGATCTGAAAGAGGAGCACCCAAAATCTTATTCACATGACGGGATTACTACTATTTCTCTGCAAGCTAAAAGTTCACACCCCGATATCTTTGCTGTCCAAGGTGTTCATGGGGTGTTTGAAAATGTCATCATGTCACCATTACCAGCCACTGATGATATGTTAGTGTCTCATTCACCCTCTCCTTTCCCTGCATCTCCCCCTCATTATCAAGAGGACATTCTACATCGTCGCCACAACTTAGTCGAAGAAACTTTGCAACTATCTGCAGAGTCTTATTCGCCAGCATCATCTGATAGTAATACCAGCTGTAGTGATGGTGATTTCCGTGAATCAATAGTTGCAGTTGATAAGCCGCTGAATGAAGCTTATGCTAGAAGTGCTGAAGGCCACTCATTTTCTTTTGATGTTGAGGAGGATTTTGACCACCTAAGTCCTGAAATTCCTCATGTAAGAGAAAATGGCACGTCTTGTTCTTTTGTTGACCAGACCTCTAGTATGCACAAATTTTCAAATTCAGAACGGTTCTTGCAATCACATTGCAATGATTTTCCTGCTGCTGATACTCTTGATGATCAAATTGCTTGTTATGTCAACCAAGAGGCTGATTGTTTTGAGAAGAGAAAAAGCCAAAGGAAATTGAAGAAAAAAGTAATTCCACTACTAGGGGAGAATAATGTGGTTGGTGGGACAGAATCGTCATTCAAATCAGATGGCAATTTGGATATTTGTGGAGTTCATGGAGCTGCAATAGAAAATGAGCAAGGGAAACAAATTTCATATGCCAGCGAATTCCAGGAAGTTATTCATATGGAAGAGATGTGGAGAAAAGCAAATGTAGCCCGACCAATTGATGATTCTTATAAATTTCCAGGGTCTTGGTGCTCATCTTCTTGGAGTGCTGATTTTATTGAGAATTTTTTCAATACAAATATTGCAGAATCTAGCATTCATGAAACTTGTCGACAGTATTTGTGTTGTGATTGTGTACTTGAGCCAGAGTCCAAATATGGAGAAAGGTGAATATTAGTATGTTATAATACTTATAAACATAAATATTATCTGATATAATGAATGGTAGGAAAATACTTTAAAAAAAATAATGAATGGTAGGAAAATACTCATAAAAAAATGGTAGGTAAATGAATGGACTAGGCAGGTCTTTCTGACACCTGCAAAAACAAAACAAAAAACTAAAAGAGGAAATCCATGTAGTATCATGTTTTTAAAATTTTTGTTAATGATTACTAATGGTTTTTTTTTTCACCATTCTTGTTGATATGGTAGTTTCCGTGGTCCTATGCATCTCTTATAAAAAAAAGTTAGTACTGTTTTTTAGGAGAACTTTATAAATGTTTCCTGTTTCTATCTTACTATATTCTGTCCTGATGTTTAGAGTTGATTTATTCATAGCTAGACTCTGCCGAGTGTATGTAGGACTGGACATGGTACATGCTAATAACTACAACAACATTGTGCATAAGTTTGGCACTTAAGATTCTCCTGAAGTTCATAATTTTCTAGCTACTAATTTTCTTATTTCTGTTTATATTAGATGGATTTGTGGGTGATCTATTTGGTGCTTCAGTGGTACAAGTTAATGGCTTTTGTTTTAGAATTTTGCAATTGATACCAAGAACTACCCTCATAATTTATGTACTCCATGGGGCAATATCAGGTGCTATATTTTCACCTGTAAACTGTCTTCTTAAGTTCTAAAGATCAGTAAGATACATCTGCATTGGAGCTTTGGAATCTCTAAAGTATACTTTAGAGAATTTTTTTTTTTTTGATAAGTAAGTATACTTTAGAGAAATTTGATATCTCTATTGTCTAATTCATACATACTTGGATTCTGTTCTATAAGATATTGTTTCTCTGAAGGTTATTCATTTCACTTATTACGCCATGTGTACTTGGGCAACGCCTATTTCATTCTCTTCAATAAAGTTACTTTTACTTATAAATATATATATATTTCACTTATTATATTTGTCATATTGGCCTCTTCAATGAACTAAACACTATCCATAATTATTAAGTTGTGTATCTTATAGAAATTCTTATTCTGATGTTATTTATCTTCCTTGTTCCAGATGCAGAGAAGTGATTCTGGTAATGAGCAGTGAACACAAGTTGTATGTTTTGCTTATTGGTATTTCAGGTGATGGATCAGGTCAGGTTTTGAAGCTTTACAGGAGGAATAACTTTCTTTTGTTTTGTAAATAATGTCAATTACTTGGTGCACTCTTGTGCCTATGTTTTTCAGCCTAATGACTGTTGAAGTGGCTTAATGCAGGAGCTATCTTAAGTTTAGTAGGTTGCCATAAAATGGAAGATATTAGAGAGGTGTCAGTTGGTGTTGGACTTCAGGTTGTGAGGTTAGTGATTTCTTGTTCTTTTTTATCAATCACATAAGCCATAATTTTTCTAAAACTCTATTTTTTGTGGGTTAGGTTGTGCATTGACAGGGATTCAGCATACCTGTTTATAACTAGAAGCATTGAGAAGTCAAGGCAATTATTTAGTACCTTGAAAGTGTTTGATTTACATCCAGAAAATGATCATTGTTCTTTACGAAGGTGATTTATGGCGTAAAACACAGTTCCAAACCTTGCTTTGGCATTACTTTTCCATGTTATATTTGTTTAGCTTCAAAATTAGTAGTTTATATATGCATTTTTCCATTGCTTTGTTATAATAGACTGGTTTTGGAAATTTAAATGGCAGTTTGGAGCAGGTTCAGGTTGAATTGCTTGAGAAACAAATATGTGGAGGTTCAAAAGTGAACATCTTCCAATACTCTATGGTGCTATTCAGGCGTACCAACAATGAAGGTTTTACTTCTCATTAGTTGACCTTGGTTATGATGTATGGGAATGTACCTGAACATGTTGTGAGATAGTTCAGTCATCCATTGAAAGAGGATTTCTGAGTGCTGCAAGAAATTCTGATTGAGTTTTTTTTTATAGAATTTCTGATGTTCCCACTCCCCTTTTTACTTGGCATTCTCCTATGTGCCCATTATTCATTGACGTTATTTAGTAAAAAAATAGTAATAGGAAGGATTTTTGAAGAGAATATGTGAAGGCTTTTAAAATCTTTTGGAATAATTAACAAACATAATACACATTAAGGATCAGGCTTAAATCACGCATGTTTTGGAACTTGTCCTGAAAAAACACAGTTTGAATAGATGATTTTCCTGTGCACGTTGTAGGTGCTGAATTGGCCTCTGTGATTGTATTTGGTAGCCCTTCCATAAAAGTCTCTCTCTCTTCTTTTTAATATGTAACGAAAACTTTTTTAAAAGTGCAAAAGGCATAACCCAAGTACATAGAAGTATACAGGAGAAACACCCTTCTAGGGAGGAATGGATTGTTTTTGCACATGAAAGAAACCTAGCGGTCCCATTTCACTATGTTTCAGAGAATAGTTATCCACTCTTAATTTTGATTTTTTTTGTTTTTGAATTTACATCCTACTTTTTAAAGAGATCGTGGATATCTGTGAAATAAGTTTATACTTGTATGATTTCTTTTGCACAAGCATATATTCTTAATTTAGGTGATGCTTAATCTTTTAACATGCAACAGAGGATATATGGCTTTCAAGATCACTATTTGTGATTGGAAGGCATCTGCTTGTGTGTGTTGAAGACCTTATCCACTTCAGCTCCCTTTCAATGGATTCATCTTTGCCTCCATATTTCTCACTTGATTCATGTTGCTCCATTGTTGACTTATCTGAGATGGTAACTTACTAAATTTACGAAGGCTTCCTTAAGATTTTGCCTACATTTAGTTCTGCCAAATTGTGTACATCATATTCACCTCATGTGATAAGAAACATTATCTTGATCTTCTTTTGCATGATTATATGATTGCATTTCTGGTTTCGTTTGTGGTGCATGTGTGTTTTTGTTGATGAAACATCTTATAGATTTACATCGTGATCATTGATTTGAATTCTTAGTTAATATACTGTTCAGGCTTCAATGGAATAACATTGTCGCGACCCTTAATTGATAACTAACAAGAACACTATTTTCTCTGCTGACTCGTTTCTAGTTTGCCTACATTTATGTTTATGTTCCAGGTTCATACATCACTTACTGCAATTGATATCTAAAAAATCATTGTTTTTTTTTTTCTCCATAGTCTTAGATTCTACCATGTTTCTGGTTCGACATACCATGTTCTCTGTTTTTGTGAAAAAGCATGTTATTGGGGATTGTCGGGATTCATTTTTATTTCTCTCTTTGTTAGCCAATATCTTGTTGAGCCATTACCAATCGAAGAAACAAAACTTGTTGAGCCATCATTGGGAGGATGATGTATGTGATAGATGGTAGCCAAAAGCTTATGTATACCATGCTTAGTAAATCACAAACATGATGATTTCTTTTTAATAGTCTATATGCTCTATGCTTCAAGCTCAATTTTCATTGTGGTTTTCCTTCCTTTGTTACTTCAGACAGATTTTCCTGTGTCTTTCTCTCTCTCTTTCTACCCGGAGAAGTGGATGTGTGGAGAAAGATGTTAATTTACATATTAACTTCATTTCCAGGTCATCGAGGCTAGAGAGAGTCGGTGTGTGACCCTAGCTCTTAAATGTACCGCATCAGAGTTCTACCCCTCTGCCAAAGCCAACACGGAGGGTGCATCAATCAACAATGAGAAGAAAGCTTCAGGCTGTGTAACATGGAAGATCAGGTGGTTCTCTGAAGAGAGTCTGTTCAATTTCGTGGCATTGGTAAAGGCAATCCATGCAGGAACATCCATGTCTCCCTTGCTCCTAAGATGTAAATGGTGAAGCCTTTTTGTTTCTTGTTTTTGTTTGTTTCCTATTCATTTCATTCTTTTTGATCTGGCCTTCCCTATTTCGCTTCTCATTTCCATATAGTTTTGAAATTTGTTTAGTAGCCGCAAGTGTTGTGAGTGAGTCAATAGCTTCCTTTTGTATTCTTTGATTTGTGTTTCTTTTATCAGTCCATCATGTACAAATTTTGTACAGCATACACCATCATACGAAAATAAGGCTTTTTTTTTTTTCATACACGAAATTGTACAGTGAATGTTAATTTTCTTTTATTGGCATTTGAGAATGTGAAAAAAAAAAAAAATTGGCTTTGAGCTTCGAATCATGTGTTTATTGAAACATAATTTGCTGTCTGGGACTATTGCCAAGAGACGAGTCGAGCAGAACGTGTTTATTAAACAAGGTAAGATCTCACTGTATGTTGGTACTGTATAAAGTATACGAGATGTTTGGTTCTATAATTATGTGTTGTTAATGTGAAAGTAATGGTGTCAGTAGGAACATATGACTGCAATGTTTTAAATACTTTGATGTTATGTTTTTCAAATCTTAGAAGTTGATTAGGGGATAGTTATGTACTCTTTACCACTATGTATTTGAAGGGCTTTTAATTTAGGGGTCTAAATAAGTCAACTTCAACGGGGAAATCGGAGCTCTAATCGTTTAATTTTTATTCAACAGGAATCGAGTTGGGATTTATAGTTGAATTACACTTTTATTCTTCACCAACCGTTTATTTATTTTTCGTCAAAACATGTAATAATTTAGGATGTTAATTCATATTACAATGATAACTACAATATGCAATTTGTACGAAGTTTATATTTTTGAGTCTTGCAAATCGTTCCGAGTCACACCATTGATGTGACAGTCGAGTCACTAATTATAAAGGAATACAAAATCCTATCAATTTGTGTGTTTGTTGGAGTGATTATGGTCTCAAGATTTCCATGATCTCAATCAAAACTTTGGTTATAAAGGAAACTCTTAGCTCATCATTTCACATGTATGGTTATTGAAACCAGAGGAAATTGTCATAGAGAAAGAGTCATATAATCTCCATTCTACAACATCAATCTTTGACCCAAGGAGATTTTGGGGGGGGGTCTATTCTATAATCTCATACATCTATGCAATCCTACTTTTGATCTTCTCTTTCCAGACAGCTCAGAAGATTTCTCACTCAGCATACTCCATAGCTCACAAGTTGGTTGACCGAGTCCTGAGCTCTCTGAATTCATACCTCTTACTCGATCTCCTCTAAAATTACCTTTTACCTCTTCAAACTATTTGGATATGACATTCTTTTTCCTCATTCTTCTTCTCATGTCACTCTTTCAGACATACCGAGGGGGGATTTCTTTTACGGATAATGCTAGTATGCCTTCATATTTTTTCTCATTATTTTGATCGTATTTAATTTTTTTTTTTTTTTTTAAAAATTGCTTACTGATTAAAGAAGTGACTATTAGTGTATTGATATTTTTTTATTTTTTAAAAATGTTTGAAATAAAAAGTAAAAACAAAGAAAAATACAATTTGTACTAGCGGCACACCAAGTGGGCAAATTGAGGGGCATAGTAGTACCATCATTTCTTTTGCTCATTATTTGTCAAAGTTTGGTTCTTTCAGGAAAGATTGAATATTTTATTTCACCAATTCAGTTTTCTTTACGGCTTAATGGAGAACATAGGATCACATGCATTATCTAGATTGCCAAGGTTTCACATGATCAAGCATATTTTATTATGTAATTGTTTCTGTTTAGGTTAATTAATTTATAAAAATACATATATATTATCAAATAACAATTCATTTATGAAAATCTTCCACGTTTTCGATACATGATTTCGTAGTGACCCGCCATCCATACCTCAAGCATTACATGCTTCAATCAGCTGATCGAAATCAGTCAATTGTAGCAAAGCAAACTTCGAGTGCCACCACCATCATAATCATCATCATCATCATCTTGTAGCTTAAAGCTCCTGCTCATCTCAGCCTGCACGATTAGTTTAGAAAACAAAACAACACCATATAAGAGTAAAAGGCACGCGATATTGGCGCGGCTCAATCAGACCACAGAGTCAAGTAAATTGATCAGCCATTGACGTTATGGTAAGATTGAACCACGCCAACACCTCGGGTTTGTGCCTCAACAGCTTGTTTGGATATATATGCATGCAAGAAGATAAAGGGTGCATGCCTGCCTCATGCCTCACCTTTAGCTGCCATGCATGGAGACAGACATTCATTAATATTGCTTAATTGATCGATATGAACCTGAGTAAGTTCCTGCTAGCTAGCATCCTCGATCTATTTGTAGCTTCCAATCCTTGTTTTTATTATCATGAGTCCAAAATATAGAAAACAAGACCAAATAAATTTGATCAGAAAGGACATGGAGAATACTCCCAAGGAGATGTGTCTGATCTCTCTAGGAGTGCCGGCGAGGTTCTCCAGAATACATGTTCGCATATTGCCGGCTTGTTTAATTTACATAAATAATTACATGCATGGGTATTTGCGTAGGGTTTTGTTACGTTGGATTTGAGGCAGCTGTCCTCAAAACCAACCCAGAGGCGTTTCTTGTGGGCAATTCTCCAATTACAAAGCTAAGTAGTCATACATCCTAAGGATTCTTTGCAAATGTATATATATTTGTAGTTAGTAGGGATTGAAGTTCAATCTTGTCCTGATGCTGTTTTTCGATCGTTTGTTGTTTGATCCAGTTACTGGGGCTAACATTATAAGCGTGACAATTACCTGAATCCTTGATCATGTCAGCTTGACAAAATCGTTTTGAATAATTATCACTATCAAGCTATCTTTTAAACTTTCTTGGAAAATATCATCCACAATTTTTTTTCTACCTTCATTATTTGTGAAGTTATTCATATCATGATGAGGATTACATTGCACGCATCCATGTGCATTTATATAAGAGAAATACTACAGTTACAAAGAGATTTCGTAAAAGTAAACTTACAATCTGGCACGGTTTAAGGTAGACGTAAGGTTATGAAGTTATTTGTATTACAAAATAAATATAACGTATCACATGAAAACACGTTATCAGTTTGTGAATTTACTTTTGTAAAATCTTTTTGTAGTTGTAGCACTTCTCTTATATATAAATGTATAGATGCCGGCATGAATGTCATCCTCGTCATGATAAGAAAATCATTTATGGCTAAAGTATTTTTCTTTATTATATAATGACAACAATTAATGGTAGACAAGGGACGAAATCATGAAATTCAATTATTTGTAAAATTATTTCTGGAGGGGGGAATTCATATTTATCAATTTAGTTTGCCTTACTTAAAAATTATAAACACAAAAAGTTTTTGTTTTTTGGGTAAAATTCAATCTGAAAATCTTTTAGTCAAACAAAGTACAAACTGAGTATGTTTTTAAGCACATACATGCACCCCTAGTGGCCGTGATCATGCTCGATGAAATAGATCAGTAGGAGAAAGATTTATATTTTTGTTCTCTTTCTTCGACATTTATAGTCTTATTTCCCTAATTTTATGAAAGAGTTATGGTGTGTAAATACGCTATTTATTGTTTTTAAATAATGTCAAAATATCAGTATTTTTCTTTTCAATTATAAACAGACGTCGTCAGTGTTAGTATTTGATCCCAAATGTACAAAACTGAGCAGCTGTTTACAGTGGACTCAAACTAAAGAAACTAGGCAGTTTTTGATAACACTCTGCATGCTGAGTCTAGACTCTAGAGCTTTATGCCCTTCAGACTTGAAAGAAAGAAGTAAACAAAAGAGCTGGGAAGTTGTCTCTAGTGAACAAAGAAACAAAACAGGAACATGATCTTCCGTATAGATCAAAGCAGATTAGTGTCAAGTCCAAAGGGAAGTGAGAGAGACAGATAGCCCCCCCAGCAGAACCTTCTCCATTTCATGTCTTTCTTGCCGTCTGATACCTCAATGATGATCTTATAATTTCTTTCATTTTTAACCTTTAACATTTCGTCCCTTCTTGTCCACTTTTTGTACCCTACCTGATCTGCTCCTCCTTTTATACCCTTTCACACCTTAATCTCAAGGCTTAAAAAAAGCTTCTTGAAACAGCAAGTTGACAAAAGCCGACAGGAGGCAAAAGGTTGCTGCCACAGCTAGAATGGCAAATTTTAGCAGAACAGACACGAGTAGAAGCCTTGGGAGCCTTATGGACTCGGACAAAATAAGTTCTGGGAAAAATGTTGTTCCTCCTGGAACCCAAAAGCTGGTTCCAGGGCATGGCCTTGAATTCAAAAACCTCTCGTACAGTGTGATAATGAAACAAAACAAGGATGGTCAAATGGTGAAGAAAGAAGCATATCTTCTTAGTGACATCTCTGGCCAGGCAATTGGAGGTGAGATTATGGCCATCATGGGGCCTAGTGGTGCTGGAAAATCCACTTTTCTTGATGCCTTGGCCGGTCGGATTGCACAGGGGAGTCTTGAAGGATCTGTCAGAATTGATGGAAAGCCAGTAATCTTTCTCTTGCATTTCCCCTTAACATTTCAACCAAATTCTCTTACTACTTTTGAACCTTTTCTTTTTTATTTTTAATAATATATATGGGTTGGTCATCCAGGTTAGCACAAGCTACATGAAGATGATTTCTTCATACGTGATGCAAGAAGATCAGCTCTTTCCCATGTTGACAGTATTTGAGACATTCATGTTTGCAGCCGAGCTCAGGCTTCCTCCTACCATTTCCAGGACTGAAAAGAAAACGAGAGTATACGAGCTCCTTGATCAACTTGGCTTGCAGGTATAAACAACTCTCTCTCTCTCTCTCTCTCTGTCTGGGTGTCTGCGTTAAACTGAAGTGTAGATTTGTAGAATCAAGGTTCAGTTCAAACTCAGGATTACTTTGATACCATGTTAAACCATCACTTATCTTAAAAACTCAAGCTGATGGGATAATAAGGTAAACATAATTATTTAAATTATATCTCAACACTCTCCAAGGCAACGTCAATGATATTATGAACGTGCAGACAGCAACTCATACATATATAGGTGATGAGGGGAGAAGAGGGGTGTCAGGAGGGGAACGACGGAGGGTCTCCATAGGAATTGACATAATCCATAACCCAGCACTCCTGTTCCTTGATGAACCCACCTCGGGTTTGGATTCTACAAGTGCATACAATGTGGTAGAAAAGGTAAAGGAGATAGCTAGAGGTGGCAGCATAGTACTCATGACCGTCCACCAGCCTTCATATCGAATTCAAATGCTCATGGATCGCATCCTTGTCCTTGCAAGGTACACAAATATGACAAACATTTTACACCCTGATCTCTACCTACTACAATTGGAAAAACCCGTGTTGTGCATCCTGCATAACTTGGAACTTGAGAAACATACAATTCATTGTAAAAGCCTGTCACATCAGGTGGCATGAAAAAGTTTTCTTTTTTCATAATTGTAATGGACCTCAATTCATTACTGTATGGAAACACCAAGGAGTTTGTAAGTAACAAAACTCTTCAAGTAAAAGAATTATTAATCTATTTTTTTTATTATTATTTTAATTTTCTGCTTGACTTGGTGCTTATTCAGCCATCACATGTAATTACAGAGGAAAACTGATATATATGGGGAGCCCACTTGTCCTTCCTGCTCATTTGTCTGGATTTGGAAGGCCAGTTCCAGAAGGTGAGAACAGCCTTGAGTATCTCCTAGATGTGATCAAAGAGTATGAGGAATCAACTGTAGGGCTAGACCCCTTAGTGCTTTATCAACGAGATGATATCAAACCTGATCTAATGGCCAGGACCCCCATTCCAAAAACACCTCGCACGCCTTACAGAAGTAGCCCTGCATCTAAGCACAAGTTTAGCCTTCGTAGTCATGCATTCTCTTCTTCTCCGACTCCCATGACACCTCAACCAGTTTCTGGACAGTCCGAGTATTTTGAGGATGATGACGATGATGAGAATTTCGACAACTCACTTGAGAGGAGAACTGTACATACACCAATGAGCATGCAGAGTAGAGTCTATAATGCTCGCTTAGCTTCTCATTTCTACAAAGATTTTCCAGTTTGGCTCTACAATGGGGTAAAGGGGACCCCTCGCCATGCACCATCATGGACTCCGGCCAGAACACCAGGCCGGACACCCGGATTAAACACTCCGGCAAGAAGCCTAGTTTCAAGCCAATATCCAACACCTCTACAAAACCCCACTAGAACTCCAGTAGTCTTTAGCCGGTCCATGGAATCTTATGCCCCCAATTCTTATGAAGAATTTGAGGAGGAAGAAGTGCTTGAAAAGGCACACCATGGCCCCAAATTTGTAAACCCATGGCTACGTGAGGTTGCAGTGCTCTCATGGCGCACAGCTCTCAACGTGATCCGCACTCCAGAGCTCTTCCTCTCACGTGAAATTGTGTTGGCGGTTATGGCAATCACTCTATCTTCCCTATTCAGAAACCTCGGCCATCCTACCTTCAAAGACATCAACCGGCTTCTCAACTTCTACATCTTCGCAGTTTGTCTTGTTTTCTTTTCCTCCAATGATGCTGTCCCAACCTTCATCCAGGAAAGGTTCATCTTCATCAGAGAGACTTCCCACAATGCATATCGCGCTTCTTCCTATGTCATCTCCTCCCTCTTTGTGTATCTTCCGTTCTTTGCTGTTCAAGGCTTTACCTTTGCAGCCATCACAAAACTCATCCTTCATCTCAAAGGAGGTCTCCTGAGCTTCTGGATAATCCTTTATGCCTCACTCATTACAACTAATTCTTATGTGATGCTTGTTAGTGCACTTGTTCCAAGCTACATTACTGGGTATGCTGTTGTGATCGCAACCACAGCTCTCTTCTTTCTTACTTGTGGGTTCTTTCTGAAGCCATCTCAGATACCTTTTTACTGGAAATGGCTCCATTATATCTCTGCAATCAAATACCCGTTTGAGGCATTGCTAACAAATGAATTCAAAGGAGATGGTTGTTATGATGGCCTGCCCCAAGATCTTTCCCCAGGTCCTTTGGGAACTGTGCGTATCAGTCCACGGCATGAAGTGAAGCGTGCGCTCGGAGAACTGGGAAACAATTGCACGTTGATCGGAGAAGATGTTCTTTTTACGATGGATATTACCGAGGGAAGTATTTTGTATGACATAGCAATCTTGCTGGCTTGGGGAGTTCTTTACCGCTTCTTCTTCTACTTGGTTTTGAGATTTTACTCCAAGAATGAGAGAAAATGAAGTTTGTTTGCCTCTGAATTCAATAGTAGCTGGCTAATGCATAATCTAAACACATTTGATAGCACTCCATCTTACAAAAGTTTTCTTCTAAACATGGGAGATGCATCAAATCGAAGCTTGTTACTTGTTTCTCATTGGTGGGTTCCAAAATTAGACCAATAATGATGTATCTATCTTTGATCTTTAGAATTGGACCATTCAATTTGATTGAAGAGGATGAAAGTTAAATACCCAAAGAGACAATACTAGAAAATGCAAAGAATCGCACATTTTGAGTAATGCTCGATACAAGTTTGGGGCTTGTAAAATGTTTGATTATGAAGTTCAAATATTTGTATCTAATATAAGAGGTTTGATGTTATCAATCATGTTGTTGTATTCTTTTTATTTTGGCCAATTAAAATCTTTCTATAACTCGGATGATTAGACAGAAGTGCAAAATATTTATTGAAATGATGTTGTTTGGGTTGAAAAAAATAAAAATAAAAACAAATTCATATTTGAATGGCACTACAGCAATTTGAACGAATTTTCTATCATTTTTTCCTGTGAAATATAAACAAAGAACACTGAAAATTAGATTATCTTGGGATATTAAACTTGGGTAACATAAATATGCTACTTGGAATATAGTAAATAAATAAGATAGCATACATGAACATTTGCTCTTCCCTAAGCTTTTCATTTTATCAATAATACTACAATATATTGTCACCTTGGTGGAGTCACCTTTTCAAAGCTATCTTTACTAGTAAACCTATGGTTATTGGCTACGTTATTTTATGAAGCACCAGAAGACTATAGGTGCTCACTTTTTGAATAGAAAAGCAGGATTGTAGTCACCGAAAACATAAATTAATCTCTTATTGCTATAACCCAAGCAACACAATTCAGCAAGTCATTTACCAGAAACCAGTACCATCATCAGACACATCTTTCATGAACGACATGATAGAAAAAGGCACAGTATTCAGAAGACAAGAGAAGAAATACTAGCTTCCTTATTTCATCAATTTGGTTCTCACATCTTGCTTGCATGCTGTGCAATCTTCTTTTCAAGTGCATTTTTGTCAGCCCCAACAACCTGGTCCACCTCCTTTCCATCTTTTATGAAGAAAAAGGTCGGAACGCTGCTAATATTCCAGCGTGAAGCCACGTCCCTGGCCTCATCTATGTCAACTTTCAAGAAAACAACTTTAGGGTACTTCCCAGCTAAGCTTGTGTAAAGGGGTGAAATGAAACGGCAGGGACCACACCATGTTGCAGTGAAGTACAGGATTGCTAGACGAGATGTCTTTGAAGCAGCATCAGTATTTTTTTCCAGTTCACTTACAGAGTGAATACCAATAACTTCCCCTGTTGTAAATCAATAGCATGATAAGATAATCTACAGAAAATTGTCTGAAACACACAATTAGATGTTACTCTTTTTGTATATCAATGGCCGAAAGGAAAAAAGTGTCCAAACAAATTATCACATAACTTCATGGCTCAGACGGTTGATGTACTGGCAGTGGTAACAAAGGGGATCAGACACCTCTCCAAACAATATAGTCAAAAACTTTAGCTCCATGCACATATATCGAGTTTAGATTATGAAATTTATCCCTATACATTTGCTCAATAGGACCGAGTCCTCCAAACATTTTTTTTCCCAGTGTTTTGAGTTGCTCCAGTTTCTCCAACTCAATTGAATGGATAAACTCATGCACTGTATGTCACTGTAAACATAAGTTTATTGATAAAGCTCAAGTATTTTGATTTGCTCCAGTTTCTCCAACTCAATTGACACGGATAAGCTAATGCACTGTATGTCCCTGTACACAAGCTTATCGATAAAGCTCTCAAGGGATGTTTAGTTGCATGTTGCCTTGGAAATTTCGAGAAAACTTTTACAGAGCTTTTTATGGGATTTTGTGAAAGTGGAGGGACCTATTAAAAATATGTTCGAATTGAGAAATTTTTTTAGAGATATTTTTATTGGAGTTTGAATAGGTGATGGAGTCTGCTGTTTGGGAATAAAATTTTCACTTTTTAAAATGTTATTTACTTAAAAAATTGTAAATGTTATTTTATTTTTGTTCATTCCTGAAATCGAGGTAAGATGTTTTGATGAAAATTATTTTTGAGGTTGTTTTGGTGTAAGAAAATTTTCAAAAACTTGTTGTCAAACATCACCTTAGTTAAACTTTGCAGACCTGTGCGGGTGGGTGGGTGAGAGGAGTCTGTGCTTGTAACCAAAGCCAATAGTAAAATTAGTATGAGATTCTAGTTTTAAGAAAATGGTTGTCATTGTCAGGGCCTTCATATGACAATTGAATGCATAAAAGCTGAGGGAAAGCAGACAAGTATTCAATCCTGCTTAAACTTGAAGACTTGTTTAAATGGAAAAGACAATGAATAGCTTACCGTCCTTTAAAGCAGACAACGCATCTTGATCCTGCACAAATTGAAGAGAGCAAAAAGATCCAGAATCAAGGTTATCAATCTCTGGCATAAGACGCATTCAGCAAGTAAGCTTATAAACAGGGGAGTGATCGTTCAATTCCTAGGGACTCCTAACCTTGATAGGACAACCCCAAACCCTAACCATCTCTTTAAACCCCTTGAAACACAAAAAAGTTAAAAAAAAAATAAAAAATTGTGATACTACGCCTCTGATTCATGGCCTGGCGAAGGCTTCATTCATAATCATGTCATCTAATCAATACCAACATTGCCAGTGCACTTAATCATAGAGTTAGCCAGGTCCACCATCAACCTGATTAATAAGATGAACTAACAACCCACATCAACTCCACCAAAGAAGAAATCATCAATATAATATTTTTAGATGTGGTAAAGTTTTATTTCAAAATAAAATTGATATTCATTCTTCCCATGCCAACCATATGTTGCTTACAGAAACTCTTTAGAGTATCTCATTAATATCTTTTAACACACGCAAAAGGAAATCTAAATGGAAAAAAAAAATTGATAGTAAACCAACTACCTGTGCTTGAGCTTGCTGCCGTTTCCTCTCACGTTCAGCCTTTTTAAGTTCCCTGTCTTTGCGCAAGCGTTCGTATTTTCTGCGATGCTCTTCAATTCGTCGGGCATTTGGTTCGACCTAAAAGATAAATAAATTATCAAGCAACAATTGTGTTGATGACCTCTCCTATAAAATGAAGGAATTTTTTACCTTTTTAAGAACCAAACCAATCTCCTCATCATAGTCCAACTTTGACGCTATATGCAGATCTTTTGCTGCCTCTTCCCACTGGCCCAACGTGGCCCTTGCCATTCCTCGTACTTTATATCCTTTTGCCGAGTCAGGGTTGATCTAGAAAAGACATGGCTCTTCAGAACATATAATCATTGGTCTTTACGGCATCTTACCGTGTTGTACATGGTAAATTACAAACTCAGATGCGTCATTAGTTCATTTCTAATAGGCAGTGCTAGAGCCACCGATAGTGGCTCCCAACACTGCCTACCAAGAAGGCTAAATGCCTCTCTTTTTTTTCATGCATTTTTTTATATTCTTAAACATTTTAAAAAAATTCACAACAGCATTAAAAAACACTCACTTAATCACTAAGTAAAAAAGAAAAAAGAAAAAAAGGGTATTGGTAGAAATGCTCAAGACCCAAAATGGGGACCCCAAGCATTTCTCTTTCTAATTTTAAGTGGAACATCTTGTGCAGTCTGCAAAGGCAGAGACGTATCGGAAGGGTCATTAACCAACCTCCAAAGCTGTATCAGCATCACGGATTGCAGCATTCGGTTTGCTCAATTTGACAAAGACACTAGCTGAAAACATGAATGTCAAGTTTCCAAGAGAATGAAACAATGATGAGACAAGGCTGGAAAAATAGGGCAAAGGAGGTAACCAGTGTAAATCCAATTTCATTTAAAAAAATACCTCTAGTTGAATATAATATTGCTGATGTTGGGTTCAGCACGATCGCTTCTGTTAGATGATCTATGGCTTCATCCAGCTTACCTGAAATATAAAATGTCATAAATAGACAGAAAAAGGTTCACAAAACAAAAGCAAAGAACATTGAATTCAAAAGTTCAATCATAAGAAACAATGCCATGCCTTCAGAAATAGCATCCATAGCTTTTGATTTTGCTACTTGTGCAGCTTCCCGGTTCTCTTCCGTAACTTCAACTGAAGGGTTTCCCATCTGCCATTAATAATGCACAAATCTACACGTTTAGAGAGAGAGAGTATACAACCGCAAGAAAAATTGGGAAAAATAAGAGGAAACATCCACACCAAGCTTTTATGCCACCCACCTTTTGTGGAGTATCATCATCAGGCTCCACAACATCAGTAACATCCAACTCAATATCAGACTCAACAATGTCATCATTATCCTCAGTTGAATTATATGTATTTTTGGCATCAAAATGTTCCTTAGTGTCTGGCATTTTATCACCACCCTTTTCCTGCACATGTTTTCATAATTAGACCATCAATATCACAAAGCAAGCAAAATGAACTACAAAAAGATTTGAAGTGCTAAATTATTTCCATTGATTGTCATGGGATATGGACTCGAATCAGAACATCCAATTGCTTGGATTAAAATCATCCAGAGACTATAGTCTAATTGGGTTTTCCACTTGTATTGATTGGAAAAGTATCACTTCCCTCACATGATTGATCAAAAGAATACTACTACAATTTACCTACTCCTTCTACTACAGTCCCCATTAACAGTACTCATAGAATGTTTATGTTCATACTATAAAGAAACAATCTGTGGAAAATCGGTGCTCACCGTTTTGGGTTGTACCGGAATCCGAGCTCCCAGGCTTCAAATGCCAAACCAAAAAGAAAAAACACAAAACCTCAGGTGAATCGAACAAAGAATTAACAGTGTAAATTAACACTGGCACATGGTATATGAAATACAATACCCTTGGAGATAGGACTTGAAGAAGCCGAGAGAAGGGTCGTGGAGAAGTGAAGGGTTCGATTTGCACTGGCTCACAAATTGCTTCAGCTCTTCCAACTTTTCCGCGTCCATTCTGTGCGTCGTTGGCTTCTGTCTCGCGATCTCTGCAAAGTTATGGAAAATTGCCGAGTCTTCTCGAATTAAATTTCTCGGTACGGGCGAGAAGTTTCAGTTGCGATGGACTTCGCGTCGATCACCGTCAAAGTTATGCCAACCTATGATACAGAGGTGAGTCGTGCGGTCAGTAATGGGGAGAGTACGATACAGAGGGTGGACCTGATGTACCGGATTATTTTTGCGAGTTACTTTTTACCTTTGAGACATTCGCGAGCACCATTGCTGAGAATCGAATTCCCATGGAAAGTGAAACCGAGAAGAAGCCATGAACAGAAATTTAGCGGATCCAAAACCTGATTTTGTTCGGACAAATTCACGGTCTGAGTCGGTTAATTTCAGTTTGATCGACGGGTACTATGACAAGATCACGAATTTTAATCAAATTTCTCAGGGTTAAGAATTTTTAAAAATCTTGTCCCCTCTATTTAATGAAAAATTATTTATACCATCTAATTTCTTCGGCAATCTATTTAAAAAAAAAAAAGTGAATAAATTTAATATTTGTATAAAATAATTCATACTTTATTGATGAATTTAACTTTTTTCTTTAAAAAAAAAAGAATGCGTAGAACTTAAAATTCTAAACTTTTTCTTAAATGTATCGAATAATTATATTCTAATTAACAAAGTTGATTATGCAAGATGAATGGACTTATTTCCAACATTTTAACTATTAAAGTCCTGTTTTGGAATATAACTGTTTTAAGGTATTTTCAAATATTCTCAAATTTAGATTTTTTTTTTCATTTTTTAAAATTAATAAAATATCTTAACTCAAACTATTTTACTACTTTTAATATTATTTACAAATATTTCAAAATATTTTTAATATCTAAACGAACCCTTAGATGAATGGTCAGACTAGGGCTGGGCTCCGACTCCGACGGAGTCGGAGTGTTCATTTCCGACCTCCGACAAGAGTCGGAGCCAAATTGGAGCTCCGACTCCGACTCCGAACTGGAGTCGGAGTCCGACTCCGATCGGAGGTCGGAGCTCCGACATCCTATCGGAGCTCCGACCTCCTATAGGAGCTCCGACATAAGATCGGAGGTCGGAGCTCCGACATAAGATCGGAGCTCGACGTGCGCTCGACGTGGCGCTCGAGCGGAACTCTTTTAGAGAGGTTCGCTCGACTTCCGCTCGACTTCCGTTCGAGCGAACCTCTCTGGAAGAGGTTCGCTCGACTTCCGCTCGACCTGTCGCTCGAGCAGAATTCTTCCAGAGAGGTTCGCTCGACTTCTGCTCGACATGTCGCTCGAGCCAATATTCAATACAACGTGTGCTCGACTTGCGCTCGACACCTCGCTCGAGCGCAAGTGTTCAGTAAAAAAAATTTTCGAAGTCGGAATCGGAGCTTCTTGGAGCTCCGACTCCGACTCCAACTCCGAATAGATATTCGGAGCTACTCCGAATTCCGACTCCGAATTCTGATGACTCCGAGAAAGTAAGTTCATTTTTTTTTTAATTTAATTCAATTCAACTCAGTTCAACATTTAAACTCATCCAAAACCTAATTTGTTCGGACAAATTCACAATCTGAGTCGATTAATTTCAGTTTGATCAACGGGCACTTCAATCTATGTCAAGATCAATAATTTTTAATCAAATTTCTCAGGGTTGAAAATTTTTAAAAATCTTGTCCTCTATATTTAATGAACAATTATTTATACCATCTAATTTCTTCGGCAATCTATTTAAAAAAAAAAAGTGTATAAATTTAATATTTATATAAAATAATTCATACTTTATTGATGAATTTCACTTTTTTTTTTTTTAAAAAAAAGGCGTAAAATTCACGTACCTTAAAATTCTAAACTTTGTCTTAAATGTATCGAATAATTATATTCTAATTAACAAAGATGATTATGCAAAGTGCATGCACTTATTTTCAACATTTTAACTATTAAGTCTTGTTTTAGAATATAACTGTTTTAAGATATTTTTAAATATTCTCAAATTTAGATTTTTTTTTCTAATTCTTTAAAATTAATGAAATATCTTAATTCAAACTATTTTACTGCTTTTAGTACTATTTACAAATATTTTAAGATATTTTTAATATAAAACGAAAGATAAATGGTCGGACCACCACATGGAAAGGATGACAACATTACGCATGTCAAAAACTAAAGAGAAAGTAAGTTCATCCCTTTTTTTTTTCAAAAAAAAAAAACTTATGTCCTAAATTATTCACATTGTCAATTTGCAATTTTTCAATTCAATATATTAACTTTTTTGCATATAATGATTTAACACTCAATATTATGTCAATCTTAGTGGTCAAATCTAAATTGATTGGTGCAAATTGCTAAAAAGCGATAGTTTGGGAAGAAAACTGTTAGTTTTGAAGATTTGAGGCATATATTAAAAAATTGGTGACAATGCAAAGTTGCAATATGTATTTTCTCCTAAAAATCATCGATTAAATTAATTTATTTTAAGATTTCTAAAGGTAATAATGAATTTCTCGCTCCTTTTTTCGGCAAATATTATTTTTCTTAGCTTAAAAAACAATTTCATCACCTAACTTCTGTTAAATAATTTTTTTTTAGAGCCACTTCTGCTAAATAAATTAATAAAGGCTTCGTGCATACACTAACATCATCACCTTACATTCACCTTACATTCAATATAAGCTACATTTCCACTTAACCATCACCTCCAATTACCAAAAATTTGTTTCAGAAAATTCATCGATCTCAAAATTTATATGCATACTCATTGTCACAATGGGCCACGACTAATCTCTCCTTCAGTTGCATACTCCTAAATATTCTACCTAGATTTATTTTGTATATTGACAAGGGAAAGGTTTCACCTTGATATTATGCATGCTTGATTAGAAAGAAAAAGAAAAGAGTGTCTATAGTTTCAATAATTTAAAAACAAGAAAACAAAAATAAAAATAGAATAATTGTTGAGAGGTGGATTGAATCATGTTGAAAAAGTGCATCTACAGATTGTTTGCTCGAGCGGTATCTCTGTCGCTCGAGCAAAACCTCACCCAGAGAGTTCACTCGACACCCACTCGACACTCAGCTCGAGTGGGATGGTAAATCCTAAAGTTCGCTCGAGCTCCGCTCGACACTTCACTCAAGTGAATGTTCGTAATTTAGGATCCGTGTCGTTTCAGTATAAATACGAATGTTTCAACATTCATTTATTACTTACTTATCTTTTTAGGCTACTGAAACTTGTATAGAGAGAGTGTGGTCCTCTTCTGATATTTCCAAGAGTGTATTGACACTTTGGGAAGAGGATTTTGTAATTAATCTCTTGTACTCTATCTTTGTTGATAATAAACTCATTGAGACAGACCCCACCAGTAGACGTAGGCTCACATTGAGCTGAACCACTTAAATCTTAGTGTATTGTGTGTGATTTTCGTTATTTCTTTTGTTTACTTTTGCTATTATTTATTTCAAACGTTTATCCCAACAAACTAGTATTAGAGAGTTAGACTTTGTGCGAAGTCTTGAGGGATGGCTATGGCAAAGTTTGAAGTAGAGAAATTCAACGGTCATAACAGTTTTAGTTTATGGCGCATCAAGATGAACGCCTTATTGCGACTACAAGGTTTGTCAAAGGTATTGGACGGGAAGGTATCTGATGATTCTCCTGCACCGACAAGAAAAGATGAAGAGAAGACACAATGCCATTTTGTTGTCATTATCAGATGGAGTTTTGAGGGAGGTTGTTGATGAGGAGACCGTTGTTGGTCTTTGGGCTAAACTTGAGAGTTTGTATATGAAGAAATCTCTCACCAACCGTTTGTATATGAAGCAACGGTTATACAGACTCAAAATGAAGGAAAGTACTCCTATCTCTGAACACTTAGATGAATTCAATAAGATTATTATGGATTTGAGGAATATTAACATTAAGCTTGAAGAAGATGATCAAGCCTTAATTGTTCTGTGTTAGTTGCCTATATCATTTTATAACTTCGTGAATTTAATGTTGTATAGTAGAAATAATATTTCCTTAGCAAATGTGAAATCTGTTTTGAATTTTAAAGAATTGAGAACTAAATTGAATTTGAAGGGGACGGAAAATCAAGCTAGTGGTTTTTTTGTTAAGGGTTCATCTAGCAGGGGTAGACCCAGTGAGAGAAGTTCAGAGAAGAACAATGATAAATCCAAATGCAATTCACAATCAAAATTTAATAAGAAAAATGTTAAATGTCATTACTGTAATAAATTTGGTCATTACAAAAATGAGTGTCCTAAACTGAAAAACAAAGAGGAATGCACTAGTTCCTCTAATGATGTTAGCATTGCTGATGAAAAGTCTAACAGTTTAGATATTGTCTTAGCAATTAGTGGCTCAAATAGTCGCTATGGTGACAAGACTGGGGTTGGTTCAGTTAGGATTAAGATATTTGATGAGATTGTATAACACCTCGCCTAAAAAGCTCCTTAGACATTGACCTTAGTAACCTTAATCCTAATTAATCAAGAGTTGATCTATACTAGAATAAGAATAATTTTGGATACTTGAGTTGGCAAAAAGGCCGTATACTTTGGGTTTAGAAGAATTTTTAGAAGATTCTAATGCAATATTGATTTTTGAGGAAAAATGAAATTTTTGGAGATTGATTGGTTTAACAATATTATTTTGGAGAATCTTTAGTGCTTTATTAATTTTGAGGATAAGAAGTCAAAAGGCCCATAAGGGAATGACACATGGCATATTGGATGGTTGCCACATTAATTGGCTAAGCAATTTAGGTTAAATATTTGATGGAATTGGAGAAGACCCAAAGAGTGGTTTACTAAGGGCCCAAGTTTTTTGGGTATAAAGGCTTAGGAGAGGCAATAAGATTTTAGGACTCTAATGCACTAAGGATGTGATGAGCTAAGGTTAAGATATTAAAAAGCCTTAGGCCCAACTTGAGAAATATAAAATTTTAAGTCTATCTCAGAGGACACTAGAAAATAGACTCAATGAAAATGACATATGATCATTGGGCCTAACTTAGTAAGAGTGAAGATATTAGGCTCAACTTATTAAGCATGAAGGATTAGAGAATCAAACCCATTAGTAATCCTATTAAGACCTTTAGAACCTTAAGGCATTTATGGGTCAATCCTTAAAAGCCTAAAACAAGCCTCTTAGGAGTGCAAGACTTGGTAAGATAGTCTTGGCCCAAATATAAGGAAGGCATAAGGTCTTTTGGGCCAAACATGGTATAGATTTGACTCATTACCCAATTATATCAAGGTAAGCCTCTCAAGCCATATCTTAATAGATCCTGAGGTCTCTTTTAATCCTTCAAACTCTGGAAACAAGGCTCTCATTCATTCAAGCCCAAAAGTCCATGAGCCTTTAACCCACACCCATGACCATTTTAAGCCCACAAGGCCCAAAGCCTTGTTTTGTTTTATTTCACTCTTCAAATTGAAAGCCCAATGCACCATACCATGAGTTTCCTTAAGCCCATGTCATACCCTAAGTATCTAAATTAAGTTTTAAAATTAGTTAAGATCCTTAATCAACTTACCCAAAATTAGTGATTTTTTAAACTATGTTTTGAAACTTAATTTTCTTTCATAATTTTTTTTAGCATCTTGATATGAAATTTTCTTACTATATTACTCAATTACATAACTCTTAAATCATATTAAAACGCTAGATAAACCTCGATACATGTCATTAAAGGAAATGGCATATCAAACCCCAAAACTACACCAATTGGCACACATGTGTGCCCTTTAAGTGTATGGACTGTTTTGCCCATAAGCCCAATCTTCTGATACCTTCTTCTCAAGGGCATTTTGGTCCTTAAACATCTCATAAGACTCCTTTGAACCTAGACCAATATTTACATTATGGTTCCAGGAAGCTAGTTGGTTGCAAACTGATTTGGTTGAGATTCAACAACTCATCTAATCTTGGCTGAGCCACCACCCCACACTACCTCCTTAACTACCCAATCATCAAAAGGCCCTCATGGTCATCATGAACTTTGGATTTATTCTTTTCAGCCAAAGAAAGCACAAAACCAAAATCTACCCAAGGAAACCGCCATTGAACCTGTTTGCTTGTGTATGATGGTTTTGTGTTTTTCTTTCTTTTCTTCTGCACCACGACTTGACCAGCCCTTATAGGAGTAATGTAGCAACTTAACCAAACCGAGTTAAGTGTGTTTATACTGTAGATTGATTTGATGCTCTTGCCAAATGCTAGAGATGCTGCCTAAATTGTCAAAGTGATGGCTCTTGACTTGATTCAACGGGCTTAGTCTAGAATAGAAAAAGACAACAACTTTCTGCTCTGGGATTTTGCAATAGCTTGGCAATCAGTCTTTTTTAAATCTCACTTCAACAGTATTTAGTTGAAATTGTGTTTAACTATTTGGTTTAAATTATCCGTATGAATTGGCCAACTTGACAATACTCTGTTTGGTTCCTCAACCGAGCTCAGTGCAGTTTACTTTTATACCTCCTTACTATCCAAACAACAACTTGAGCTCCATCCGAGCTAAGTTAAGTGAGAGTTTATACTGTAGATTGATTTAATGCTCCTATCGGATGTGAGAGATGCCGCCCAAATTGTCAAAGTGATAGCTCTTGATGTGATTCAACAGGCTCAATCTAGAATAGGAAAAATAACAACTTTCTACACTAGGATTTTGCAGCAACTTGATTATGATCTTGTCCAATGCCAGGCTTTGGTTTTGGCACCGACTGGAGATATATATATTACTATGCTTTAATTTGTAAAATTGTATAAAATTTCTTAGTAATGTACATTATTATGCTTGATCAATATATTACGCTATAATTTATGTGTATGTTATTTTTTGTTGTCTTGCTCTCAACTAGGCAAATTACGACTCTTGGACGTGCTACCTTCCAAATTTTAGGGACTCCTATAGTGTTTAATTCTTATTTATTAACAAACTCTTTAAAAATAATATGTTTTGTAGCCAATTAGTGCCAACATGCATGCATATTGACATATATATACATATATGTTTACATTTATTCAAAAATCACAATATATGTGATTTTTAAATTGTTACACTAATTGGCTATAAATTTGTTTTCGATGCAGATCGAGTTTGAGGCAATTTAAATTTATGCAGATATTAGAAAATCAAAATATTTAGTTGTAGATCAAAATGGCTCACGAAGTCAATTTTTGATATATGGGCAATGGGTATGTACCTGATAGACACGGCATATGACTTATGATATTTTCAATCTTTGCATTAAATTTATACATATTTTTCTAAATCTATATGTCATTTAAATCGCTCACATAAACCAATCAAGTACACATTTTCGATTCCAGCCATTAAAATTGTACATGTTTACTTAAAAAAAAATGACTGTAATTATTTTCCTCCTCCCTAAAATTATACATGTTTACTACCTCGGCACCACTACAATACACAGCATTCATCTTGATGGTTGGGAACTTTGGGCATTGATCATCCCTCAACTGCTACTCTAGTCACACGTTAATGGTAAGTCTCGTCTAATTTACTGTTTGTATTTTAAGTACTATATAATCTCACATTGACGATTCTCCTGTCCTAAATAATATTCGTACGTAACCTAGTGCAGGGAGCCGAGATTTGTAAAATCTGTTTCGGCCAGTAGTCAATTTAATTAATAATGTCATTACCATAGTTATGTTCCAGAATCCAAGTGACATTATCCTCATACAAGAATGTTTATATATGAACATCGCTATTTTGACATCATTACTGAGTTCCAGCATCAAAATCTAAACTCTTCATTCAGGCATTTCCTTCCCACCTACATACCCACACGGGTGTGAACATTCACAAGCAATAAGACTTTTCATGTACAAGTTTGTTTAAACAAAATAAAAAAAAACCACGTAACTGAAATACTAGTACATTCTGATATGCATGACAACACAGATAGTTTACTATACAATTCACTGGTCTATACAGTTCTTCAAATCTCATCACTGCTTATAATAACTGCATATTTGAATAACAATATTAACATAAAGTAGGGGATTCAAGTTCGTGACGGAAATATAATATTATTGTGAAACTTTTCTTTATTTCCAGCAAAAATAATCCAAGAAGTATATTAGTTTATATTATTTCTAGTCTTTTTCGAATGATTGTGTATGGTGTTACGTTTCATGTCAAGAACTCATCTCACCTTGATTGAGCCACCACCCCACGCCACCTCCTTAACTACCCAATCCTCAAGAGGTCCTTATGGTCATCATGAGTTTTGGCCTTATTATTTTCAACCAAAGAAAGCACAAAACCGAAATCTGCCCTAAGAAAGTGTCATTGAATCTGTTTGCTTGTTTATGATAGTTTTGTTTTTTTATTTCTTTTCTTTTGCATTATGACTTGACCAGCCCCCAAAGGAGTAATATAGCAACTTAACCAAGCTGAGTTAAGTGTGTTTATACTGTAGATTGATTTAATGCTGCTGCAAAACGCGAGAGATGTCATCCAAATTATCAAAGTGATGGCTCTTGATGTGATTTAACAGCCTCAATCTGGAATAGAAAGACAACAACTTTTATTTTGGGATTTTGCAGCAACTTGATTATGATCATGTCCAAAGCCAGACTTTGATTTGGGCATCAACTAGTGATATATACTACTATGTTTTCTTTTGTAAAGTTGTATAAAATTTCTTTGTAATGTACATTATTATATTTGATCAATATATTACGCTATAATTTATGTGTATATTATTTTGTGCTGCATTGCTCTAAACTAGACAAATTACAACCCTAGGACGTGCAATCTTCCAGATTTTTGAGACCCCTATAGTGTTTAAATCTTATTTATTAACAAACTCCTTAAAAATAAAATGTTTGTAGCCAATTATTGCCAACATGCATGCATATTGACATATATATACATATATGTTTACATTTGTTCAAAAATCACAATATACGTCATTTTTAAATTGATACACTAATTAGCTATAAATTTGTTTTTGGTGCAGATCGAGTTTGAGGCATTTTGAACTTATGCAGATATTAAAGAACCAGAATATTTAGTTGCAGATCAAATGGCTCACGATGTCAATTCATAATATATGGACAATGTGTATGTATTTGATAGACACGGCATATGATTTATGATATTTTTCATTTTTGTATTAAATTTATACATATTTGTCTAGATTTATATGTTATTTAAATCGCTCACACAAACAAATTGGGTATACATTTTCGATTCCAACGACTAAATTAGTACATATTTTCTCCAAAAAGAAAAGTGACTACAATTATTTCCATCCTCCCTAAAATTATACATGTTTCCTACCTCTGCACCACAACGGTACACAGCATTCACCTTGGTGGTTAGGAACTTTGGGCTAAGATCATCCTTCAACTGCTACTCTAATGGTAAGTCTCGTCTAATCAATTATTTACATTTTAAGTACTATATAATCTCACATGATTATACTTGATCAATATATTACGCTATAATTGATGTGTATATTATTTTGTGATATCTTGCTCTCAACTAGGCAAATTACGATCATTGGACGTGCTACCTTCCAGATTTTGGAGACTCCTATAGTGTTTAATTCTTATTTATTAACAAACTCTTTAAAAATAATATGTTTTGTAGCCAATTATTGCCAACATACATACATATTGATATATATATACATATATGTTTACATTTGTTCAAAAATCACAATATAAGTCATTTTTAAATTGTTACACTAATTGGCTATAAATTTATTTTCTGTGCAGATCAAATTTGAGGCAATTTCAACTTATGCAAATATTAGAGAACCAGAATAATTAGTTACAGATCAAAATGGCTCATGAAGTCAAGTCGTTATATATGAGCATTGGATATGTACTTGATAAACATGGCATATTACTTATAATATTTTAAATCTTTGTTTTAAATTTATACATATTTGTCTGGATTTATATACCATTTAAATCGCTCACAAAAACTAATCAAATACACATTTCCGATTCCAGCGACTAAAATTGTACATGTTTACTTCAAAAAAAAAGTTACTGCAATTATTTCACATCTCCCTAAAATTATACATATTTACTATCTCTGCGTCATTACGGTACACAACATTTACTTTGGTGGTTGGAAACTTTAGGCATTGATCATCCCTCAACTGCTACTCTACTCACATGTTAATGGTAAGTCTCGTCTAATCTAGTGTTTGTATTTTAAATACTATATAATCTCACATTATTATGTTTGATCAATATATTACTCTATTATTGATGTATATGTTATTTTGTGCTGTTTTACTCTCAACTAGGCAAATTACGACCCTTGGATGTGCTACATTCCAGATTTTGGAGACATCTATAATATTTAATTCTTATTTATTAGTAAACTCCTTAAAAATAATATGTTTTGTAGCTAATTATTGTCAACATGCATGTATATTGATACATATATACATATATGTTTACATTTGTTAAAAAATCACAATATATGTTATTTTTAAATTGTTACATTAATTGACTATAACTTTAATTTGGGTGCAAATCAAGTGTCAGGCAATTTCAACTTATGTAAATGTTAGAGAACCAGAATATTTAGTTGCAGATTAAAATGGCTCACGAAGTCAATTCGTGATATTTGGGCAATGGGTATGTCCCTAATAGACACGACATATGACTTATAATATTTTCAATTTTTGCATTAGATTTATACATATTTATCTGGATTTATATACAATTTAAATAGCTCACAAAAACTAATCAAATACACATTTCCAATTCTAAAGACTAAATTTGTACATATTTTCTCCAAAAAAAAGTAACTACAATTAATTCCCTCATTCCTAAAATTATACATGTTCACTACCTCTGCAACACCTCAGTATATAGCATTCATCTTGGTGGTTGGGAATATTGAACGTTGATCATCTCTTAATTGCTACTCTACTCACACGTTAATGGTAAGTCTCATCTAATCTATTATTTACATATTAAGTACTATATAATCTCACATTATTATGCTTCATCAATATATTACGCTATAATTAATGTGTATGTTATTTTGGGATATATTGCTCTCAACTAGGCAAATTACGATCATTGGACGTGCAACCTTCCAGATTTTGGGGACTCCTATAATATTTAATTCTTATTTATTAACAAACTTTTTATAAATAATATGTTTTGTAACCAATTATTGCCAACATGGATACATATTGACATATGTATACATATATATTTACATTTGTTCAAAATCACAATATAAGTCATTTTTAAATTGTTACACTAATTGGCTATAAATTTGTTTTCGGTGCAGATAAAGTTTGAAGCGATTTCAACTTATATTGATATTAAAGAACCAGAATATTTAGTTGCAGATCAAAATAGCTGACAAAGTCAATTATTGATATATGGACAATGGGTATGTACATGATAGACACGGAATATGATTTATGATATTTTCAAACTTTGCATTAAATTTATACATATTTGTTTAAATCTATATATCATTTAAATCGCTCACACAAACCAATCGGATACACATTTTCGATTCCAGTGACTAAATTTGTACATATTTTCTCCAAAATAAAAGTGACTACAATTATTTTCCTGCTCCCAAAAATTATACATGTTCACTACTTCTGTACCACTTTCGTATACATCATTCATCTTGGTGGTTAGGAAATTTGGGCGTTGATCATCCCTTAACTGCTACTCTACTCACACGTTAATGGTAAGTATCGTCTAATCTACTGTTTACATTTTAATTACTATAAAATCTCACATTATTATGCTTGATCAATATATTATGCTATAATTGATGTGTATGTTATTTTGTAATGCCTTGCTCTCAACAGGGTAATTTACAACTCTTGGACGTGCTACCTTCCAGATTTTGGGGATCCCTACAGTGTTTAGTTCTTATTTACTAACAAACTCACTTAAAATAATATGTTTTGTAGCCAATTATTGCCAACATGCCCGCATATTGATATATATATATACATATATGTTTACATTTATTCAAAAATCACAATATAAGTCATTTTTAAATTGTTACACTAATTGGATATAAATTTGTTTTCGGTGTAGATAAAGTTTGAAGCAATTTCAACTTATATAGATATTAGAGGACCAGAATATTTAGTTACAAATCAAAATAGCTGACAAAGTCAATTCTTGATATATGGATAATAGGTATGTATCTGATAGACACGGCATATGACTTATGATATTTTCAATCTTTGCATTAAATTTATATATATTTGTCTGAATATATGTTATTTAAATCGCTCACACAAACTAATCAAGTACACATTTCTGATTCTAGCGACTAAAATTGTATATGTTTATTTCAAAAAAAAAAGTGATTACAATTATTTCCCTCCTTCCTAAAATTATACATGTTTCCTACGTCTGCACTTCTACGGTACACTGCATTCATCTTAATGGTTGGGAACTTTGGACGTTGATCATCCCTCAACTGTTACTCTACTCACATGTTAATGGTAAGTCTCGTCTAATCTACTGTTTACATTTTAAGTATTATATAATCTCACATTATTATGCTTGATCAATATATTACGCTATAATTGATGTGGATGTTATTTTGTGATGTCTTACTCTCAACTGGGCAAATTATGATCCTTGGACGTGCTACCTTCCAGATTTTGTGAATCCCTATAGTGTTTAGTTCTTATATATTAACAAACTCATTTAAAATAATATGTTTTGTAGCTAATTATTGCCAACATGCATGCATATTGACATATATATACATATAAGTTTACATTTGTTCAAAAATTAAAATATGTGTCATTTTTAAATAGTTACAATAATTGGATATAAATTTGTTTTCAGTGCAGATTAAGTTTGAAACAATTTCAACTTACACAGATATTAGAGAACCATAATATTTATTTACAATTCAAAATGGCTCATGAAAGCAATTTGTGATATATGGGCAATATGTATGTACTTGATAGACACGGTATATGATTTATGATATTTTCAATCTTTACATTAAATTTATGTATATTTGTCTGGATTTATATATCATTTAAATCGCTAACATAAACTAATCAAGTATACTGTTCTGATTTCTGCGATTAAAATTGTACATGTTTATTTCAAAAAAAAATAACTGCAATTACTTCCATCATCTCTAAAATTATGTATGTTTTCTACTTCTGCACCACTACAGTACACAACATTCATCTTGGTGGTTGGGAAATTTGGGCGTTGATCATCTTTTAACTGTTACTCTACTCACACTTTAATGGTAAGTCTTGTCAAATCTACTATTTACATTTTAATTACTATATAATCTCACGTTATTATGCTTGATCAATATATTACGCTATAATTGATATGTATGTTATTTTATGATGTCTTGCTCTCAGCTGAGTAAATTACGACCTTTGGACGTGCTACCTTCCAGATTTTGGGGATCTCTACAGTGTTTAGTTCTTATTTATTAACAAACTCTTTAAAAATAATAAGTTTTGTAGTCAATTATTGCCAACATGTATACATATTGACATATACTTACATATATGTTTACATTTGTTCAAAAATCACAATATAAGTTTTTTTTAAATTGTTACACTAATTGGCTATAAATTTGATTTCGATGCAGATTAAGTTTAAAGCAATTTCAACTTATATATATATTGGAGAACCATAATATTTATTTACAATTCAAAATGGCTCATGAAAGCAATTTGTGATATATGGGCAATATGTATGTACCTGATAGACACGGTATATGACTTATGATATTTTCAATCTTTGCATTAAATTTATGCATATTTGTCTGGATTTATATGTCATTTAAATCGCTCACATAAACTAATCAAGTACACAATTCTAATTTCAACGACTAAAATTGTATATGTCTACTTCAAAAAACATGATTGCAATTACTTCCATCAGTCATAAAATTATGCATGTTTACTACTTCTGCACCACTAAGGTACACAATATTCATCTTGGTGGTTAGGATCTAAGGGCATTGATCATCTCTCGACTGTTACTCTACTCACACGTTAATGGTAAGTCTCGTCTAATCTACTGTTTACATTTTAATTACTATATAATCTCACATTATTATGCTTGATTAATATATTACGCTATAATTTATGTATCTTGTTTTGTGATCTTTTGCTCTCAATTGGGCAAATTACGACCATTTGACGTGCTACTTTTCAGTTTTTTGGGACTTCTATAATGTTTAATTCTTATTTATTAACAAACTCTCTAAAAATAATATGTTTTGAAGTCGATTATTGCAAACATGCATGCATATTGATACATATATGTTTACATTTGCTCAAAAATCACAATATACGTCATTTTTAAATTGTAATACTAATTCAATATAAATTTGATTTCGATACAGATTAAGTTTGAAGCAATTTCAACTTATACAAATATTAAAGAACCATAATATTTAGTTGCAGATCAAGATGGCTCATGAAATCAATTCATGATATATTGCCATGTGTATGTACCTGATAGACACGGTATTTGATTTATAATATTTTCAATTTTTGCATTAAATTTATACATATTTGTTTGGATTCATATGTCATTTAAATCGCTCACATAAACAAATCAAGTACACAATTTTGATTCCAGTGACAAATTGTAAATTTTTACATCAAAAAATTGATTGCAATTATTTCCATCATCTCTAAAATTATGCATGTTTACTACTTCTGCACCACTACGGTACACAATATTCATCTTGGTGATTGGGAACTAAAGGCATTAATCATCACTCGACTGCTACTCTACTCACACGTTAATGGTAAGTCTTGTATAATCTTCTATTTACATTTTAAGTACTGTATCATCTCATATTATTATGCTTGATCAATATATTACGCTATAATTCATGTGTATGTAATTTTGTGATGTCTTGCTCTCAATTGGGCAACTTACGTCTCTTGGATGTTCTACCTTCCAGATTTTGGGGACCCCTATAGTGTTTAATTCTTATTTATTAACAAACTCTTTAAAAATAATATGTTTTGTAGCCAATTATTGCAAACATGCATGCATATTGACATATATATACATATATATTTACATTTGTTCAAAAAACATAATATATATTATTTTAAAATTGTGATACTAATTGGCTATAAATTTCTTTTCTGTACAAATCGAATTTGAGGCAATTTCAATTTCTGCAAATATTAGAGAATCATAATATTTAGTTGCAGATCAAAATGACTCATGAAGTCAATTTTTTATATATGGGCAATGGGTATGTAACTGATAGACACGACATATGATTTATGACATGTTCAACCTTTGCTTTAAATGTATATATATTCATCAGGATTTATATAACATTTCAATCGCTCACAAAAACTAATCAAATCCACATTTTTTATTCCAACGACTAAAATTGTAAATGTTTACTTCAAAGAAAATGTGAATGCAATTATTTCACTCACCTCAAAAATTATACACATTTACCATCCCTACACCATTACGGTACAGAATATTCATCTTGGTGGTTAGAAACTTTGGACATTGATCAACCCTCAACTGCTACTTTGCTTACATGTTAATGTTGATTCTCGTCTAATATACCGTTTGCATTTTAAGCAATTACTGATGTATAGGTTATTTTGTGCTGTTTTGCTTTCAACTAGGCAAATTACGACCTTTGGATTTGTTACATTTCAGATTTTGAGAACACCTATAATATTTAATTCTTATTTATTAGTAACTCTTGAAAATTAAAATGTTTTGTAGCCAATTATTGCCGACATGCATGCATAATGATACATATATATATGTGTTTACATTTGATCAAAAATCACAATATATGTCATTTTTAAATTGTTACACTAATTGGCCATAAATTTATTTTCCGTGCAAATCTAGTTGGAGACAATTTCAACTTTTGTAGATATTAGAAAACTATAATATTTAAATACAGATTAAAATGACTAATGAAGTTAATTCGTGATATATGGGCAGTGGGTATGTACATGATAGGCACGGCATATGACTTATGATATTTTCAATCTTTGTTTTAAATTTATACATATTTGTCTAGATTTAAATACCATTTAAATCCCTCACAAAAACTAATCAAGTACACATTTTCGATTTCGGTGACTAAAATTGTACATATTTACTTCAAAAAAAAGTGACTGCATTTATTTCACACTTCCCTAAAATTATACATATTTACTATCTCTGCATCATTACAGTACACAACATTCGTCTTGGTGGTTCGAAACTTTGGGCATTGATCATCCATCAACTGCTACTCTACTCACATGGTAATGGTAAGTTTCGTCCAATCTACTGTTTGTATTTGAAGTACTATATAATCACAAATTGTTATGTTTGATCAATATATTACGCTATTATTGATGTATAGGTTTTTTTGTGCTGCTTTGCTTTCAACTAGGCAAATTATGACCCTTGAATGTGCTACATTCAAGATTTTGGAGACACTTATAATGCTTAATTCTTATTTATTAGAAAACTCTTTAAAAATAATATGTTTTGTAACCAATTATTACCAACATAAATCCATATTGATACATATATACATATATGTTTACATTTGTTCAAAAATCATAATTTATGTCATTTTTAAATTGTTACACTAATTAACTATAAATTTATTTTCGGTGCAAATCAAGTTTGAGGCAATTTCAACTTATGAAAATATTAGAGAATTAGAATATTTAATTGTATATCAAAATGGCTCACGATATCAATTTGTGATATATGGGCAATGGATATGTCCTTGATAGACATGGCATATGACTATTGATATTTTTAATTTTTGCATTAAATTTATACATATTTATTTGGATATATATGTCATTTGATTCGCTCACACAAACCAATCGGATATACATTTTCGATTCAAACGATTAAATTTGTATATATTTTTTTCAAAAAGAAAAATAACTACAATTATTTCCTTCATCTCTAAAATTATACATATTCACTACCTATGCACCACTTCGGTACACTTCATTTATCTTGGTGGTTGTAAACTTTGGGATTTGATCATCACTCAACTGCTACTCTACTCACAAGTTAATAGTAAGTTTTATTTAATCTATTGTTTACATTTTAAGTACTATGTAATCTCACATTATTATATTTAATCAATATATTACGCTATTATTGATGTATAAGTTATTTTGTACTGCTTTGCAATCAACTAGGCAAATTACGACTCTTAAATGTGCTACATTCCAGATTTTGGAGACACTTATATTGTTTAATTCTTGTTTATTAGTAAACTCTTTAAAAATAATATGTTTTGCAGTCAATTATTACCAACATGCATGCATTTTGGTAGATATATACATATATATTTACATTTGTTCAAACATTGTAATATATGTCATTTTTAAATTCTTATACTAATTGGCTATAAATTTTTTTTCAGTGCAAATCAAGTTCGAGGTAATTTCAACTTATGCAAATATTAGAGAACAATAATTTTTAGTTGCAGATCAAAATGGCTCACGAAATCAATCCATAATATATGGACAATGGGTATGTACTTGATAGATACGACATATGACTTCTGATATTTTCAATCTTTCCTTTAAATTTATATATATTTGTCTTTATACAACATTTAAATTGCTCACAAAAACTAATTAAGTACACATTTTTTATTATAGCGAATAAAATTGTATTGATCATCCCTCAACTGCTACTATATTCAGATGTTAATGATAAGTCTCGTCTAATCTAATGTTTGCACTTTAAGTACTATATAATCTCAAATTATTACGTTTGATCAATATATTGCGCTATTATTGATGTATATGTTATTTTGTGCTGCTTTGCTCTCAACTGGGCAAATTACGACACTTAGATGTGCTACATTCCAGATTTTGAGGACTCTTATAGTGTTTAATTCTTATTTATTAGTAAACTCTTTAAAAATAATATGTTTTGTAACCAATTATTGCCAACATGCGTGCATATTGATACATATATACATATATGTTTACATTTGTTCAAAAATAACAATATATGTCATTTTTAAATTGTTACATTAATTGGCTATAAATTTATTTTCAGTGCAAATCAAGTTTGAGACAATTTCAACTTATGTAGATATTAAAGAACCAGGATATTTAGTTGTAGATCAAAATGACTCACGAAATCAATTATTGATATATGGGCAATGGGTATGTCCTTCATAGACACGGCATATGACTTATGATATTGTCAATCTTTGTATTAAATTTATACATAGTGTTTGGATATATATGCCATTTAACTCGCTCACACAAACCAATCAGATACAAATTTTCGAGTCTAACGACTAAATTTGTATATATTTTTTCTAAAAAGAAAATTGATTACAATTATTTCTCTCTTCCTCAAAATTATACATGTTCACTATCTATGCACCACTTCAGTACACATCATTAATCTTGGTGGTTGAAAACTTTGGGCGTTGATCATTACTCAACTGCTATTCTACTCACAAATTAATGATAATTTTCATCTAATCTATTGTTTATATTTTAAGTACTATATAATCTCACATTATTATATTTAATCAATATATTACGCTATAATTGAGGTGTATGTTATTTTGTGATGCCTTGCTCTCGACTGGACAAATTACGACCCTTGGATGTGCTACCTTCTAGATTTTGGAAACCCTATAGTGTTTAATTCTTATTTATTAGTAAACTCTTTAAAAATAATATATTTTGTAGCCAATTATTGTCAACATGCATGCATGTTGATACATATATACATATATGTTTACATTTGTTCAAAAATCACAATATATGTCATTTTTAAATTGTTACACTAATTGGCTATAAACATGTTTTCGGTGTAGATCGAGTTTGAGGCAATTTCAATGTATACAGATATTAGATAACCATAATATTTAGTTACATATCAAAATGGCTCACGAAGTTAATTCGTGATATATGGACAATGTGTATGTATCTGATAGACACAACATATGACTTATGATATTTTCAATTTTTGCTTTAAATTTATACATATTTGTCTCAATATATGTCATTTAAATCGCTCACATAAACTAATCAAGTACACATTTCTGATTCTAGCGACTAAAATTGTATATGTTTACTTCAAAAAAAAAAGTGATTACAATTATTTCTCTCCTCCCAAAAATTATACATGTTTCCTGCCTCTGCACTTCTACGGTACACTGCATTCATCTTAGTGGTTGAGAATTTTGGGCGTTGATCATTCCTCAACTGTTATTCTACTCACATGTTAATGGTAAGTCTCGTCTAATCTACTGTTTACATTTTAAGTATTATATAATCTCACATTATTATGCTTGATCAATATATTACGCTATAATTGATGTGGATGTTATTTTGTGATGCCTTGCTCTCAACTGAGCAAATTATGATCCTTGGACGTCCTACCTTCCAGATTTTGAGAACGCTTATAGTATTTAATTCTTATTTATTAACAAACTATTTAAAAATAATATGTTTTGTAGCTAATTATTGCCAACATGTATTGACATATATATACATATATGTTTGCATTTATTCAAAAATCACAATATATGACATTTTAAATTCTTACATTAATTGGTTATAAATTTGTTTTCTGTGCAGATCGAATTTGAGGCAATTTCAACTTATACAGGTATTAGAGAACTAGAATATTTAATTGCATATCAAAATGGCTCACGAAGTCAATTCGTTATATATGAGCAATGGGTATGTATCTGATAGACACGGCATATGACCTATGATATTTTCAATCTTTGCATTAAATTTATACATATTTGTTTGGATCTATATGCCATTTAAATTGCTCACACAAACCAATCGGGTATACATTTCTGATTTCAATAATTAAATTTGTACATATTTTATCCAAAAAAAAAAGTAATTACAATTATTTACCTTCTCCTTAAAATTATACATGTTATCTACCTCTGTACCACTTCGGTATATAACATTCATCTTGGTGGTTGGGATCTTTGAGTGTTGATCATCCCTTAACTGGTACTCTACTCACACGTTGATGGTAAGTCTTGTATAATTTATTGTTTACATTTTAATTACTATATAATCTCACATTATTATGCTTGATCAATATATTACACTATAATTTATGTGTATGTTATTTTGTGATATCTTGCTCTCAACTGGATAAATTACGATATTTGGACGACTTACCTTCCAGATTTTGGGGACCCCTATAGTGTTTAATTTTTATTTATTAATAAACTCTCTAAAAATAATATGTTTGCTAGCCAATTATTACCAACATACATGTATATTGACATATATATGCATATATGATTACATTTGTTCAAAAATCACAATATATGTCATTTTTAAATTGTTACACTAATTAGATATAAATTTATTTTCGATGCAGATCTAGTTTGAAGAATTTCAACTTATACAAATATTAGAGAACCATAATATTTAGTTGCAGATCAAAATGGCTCACGAAGTCAATTCGTGATATATGGACAATGTGTATGTACTTGATAGACATGGTATATGACTTAAGATATTGTCAATTTTTGCATTAAATTTATACATATTTGTCTGGATTTATATGTTATTTAAATCGCTCATAATCAAGTACCATAAAATTAACTGCAATTATTTCTCTCATCCTTAAAATTATATATATTTATTATCTCTGCACCATTATGGTACACATCATCCTTCTTGGTGGTTGGAAACTTTAGGCATTGATCATCCCTCAACTGCTACTCTACTCACATGTTAATAGTAAGTCTCATCTAATCTACTGTTTACATTTTAAGTACTATATAATTTCAAATTATTATGCTTAATCAATATATTACGCTATAATTGATGTGTATGTTATTTTGCGCTGCGTTGCTCTCAATTGATTAAATTACGACTCTTGGACATGCTATATTCTAGATTTTGGAGACACTTATAGTGTTTAATTTTTATTTATTAGTAAACTCATTAAAAATAATATATTTTGTAACCAATTGTTGCCAACATGCATGCATATTAACATTTATATACATATATGTTTACATTTGTTCAAAAATCACAATATATGTCATTTTTAAATTGGTACACTAATTGGATATAAATTTATTTTCGGTGTAGATCAAGTTTGAGGCAATTTCAACTTATATAGATATTAGAGAACCAGAATATTTAGTTGCAGATCAAAATAATTGACGAAGTCAATTCTTGCTATATGGACAATGGGTATGTACTTGATAGACACGGTATATGACTTATGATATTTTTCAATCTTTACAATAAATTTATACATATTTGTCTGGATTTATATGCCATTTAAATCGTTCACATAAACTAATCAAGTACACATTTCTGATTCTAGCGATTAAAATTGTACATGTTTACTTAAAAAAAGAAAGTGATTGCAATTATTTCTCTCATCCTTAAAATTATACATATTTACTATCGCTGCACCACTATGGTACACAGCATTCATCTTGATGGTTGGAAATTTTAAGCATTGATCATCATTCAATTGCTACTCTACTCACACCTTAATGATAAGTCTTGTCTAATTTACTGTTTGCATTTTAAGTACTATATAATCTCACATTATTATGCTTGATCAATATATTACGTTATAATTGATGTGTATGTTATTTTGCGCTGCCTTGCTCTCTACTGGGCAAATTACGACGCTTGAACCTATCTTCTAGATTTTGGGGACACCTATAGTGTTTAATTCTTTTTTATTTGTAAACTCTTTAAAAATAATATATTTTATAGCCAATTATTGCCAACATGCACGCATATTGACATATATATATATGTTTATATTTGTTCAAAAATCACAATATATGTCATTTTTAAATTGTTACACTAATTAGATATAAATTTGTTTTCGATACAGATCAAATTTGAGGCAATGTCAACTTATGTAGATATTAGAGAATTAGAATATTTAGTTGCAGATTAAAATGTCTGACGAAGTCAATTCTTGATATATGGACAATGGGTATATGCCTGATAGACACGACATATGACTTATGATAGAAATTGTGTCAAGACAAGTAGAGAAAGAACAGGAAGGACCGTTGGATACAGATGATTGAAGAGGAGCCGGACCCTGAGCGAAGAGTAGATAAAATTTTGATGCTTATAAGCATTGTCTCTTCATACTTCAAAGCGTATGAAATAGTTGATTTAACCATGAAACTTAAATTAAGTACTTTGTATTGAGGAAATTCTATCTTTAAGTTTGAATTTATTATGGTCATTAATGCTATTGGATGTTTTAGTTTATTCTGGCATAAGTTATAACTAATCACCCTTATTTAATCCACTACGATTATTGCATACTGCTAGTTGCATACTAGGATACATTGCATATTAACTATCATGAGCGGGAGTATGTAACCTTGTGTTGCATATTCTGACGTTTCAAGTCTCTGTTATATCTCAAGCGTGGGTTTGGGGGCATCACAGATTGCCAGGACATTGTCTAACATCTGACATATCCCATATTTGAAGAAAAATTTTATTTTCTTGGGCACTCTTGATTCTTTGGGTTTCCGGTACACCGGTGAAGGTAAAACTATTAGAGTCAGTAAGGGTTTCATGATTGTAATGGGAGGAGATAAAACAAATGGTCTTTATTTCTTTCAAGGCAATACAATGATAGGTGCAGTTACAGTGTCTATTTCAGATAATCCAGACTCAGACATTACTCGTTTATGGCACATGCGTTTGGGTCACATGAGTAAAAATGGGATGTCCATTCTGAGTAAGCAGGGTTTGTTACGTGATAAGAAGATAGGAAAACTTGAATTTTGTGAACATTGAGTGTTTGGAAAACAGTGCAGGGTTCAGTTTACTACAGAGGTTCACAGAACTAAAAGTATTGTGGACTATATTCATTTTGATCTTTGGGGTCCATCTTCTGTTCTATCGAAATGTGGAGTTTAGTATTTGCTCACTTTTATTGATGATTGCTCCAGAAATGTTTGCGATTCCGAACCGACAATGGTATGAAATTTTACAGAGGTAATTTTGATGAATTCTGTAAAGATGAAAGTATTGTAAGGCACTGCATAGTGAAACATACTGCACAGCAAAATGAGGTAGTTGAACGGATGAATAAGACTCTTGGAGAGAGCCCATAATATGCTTTCAAATACTGGCTTGTCTAAAGATTTCTAGACTGAAGTAGTCAACACATTTGGCTATTTGGTTAACCGCTCTCCAACCAAAGTTATTGGATTAAAAACTTCAAATGAGGTATGGTCTGGTATTCCCTCTGATTATTTAAATTTGAAAGTTTTTGGTTGTCCTGCATAGTTCCATGTTAATGATGAAAAACTTGAGCTAATGGCAAAGAATGACATATTCATTGGATATGCCAGTGTGGTGAAAGGATTCAAGTTATGGTGTACTGATTCTAAATCACCCAAGTTTGTAATTAGCAGGGATGTTGTATTTGATAAACAATCTATACTTAATCTGAGAAAGGAGTTTATTGTGTCTATAGGTGAAGAGCAGGATAATGGCAAGAAGGTAGGGCTACAGGTTGAAGTTTCACAAGGGGTGTCAGATGGCACCCAAGATCATGTTATTTATTGATGAGCATGATCTTGACTTTGATGATGGCACACAAGATGAGCAAGACTACAACATTGCTACTAGTAAACAGAGGAGGCAGATTAGGCCACCTCAAAGATATGTTCATGCAGACATGGTGATGTATGCACTAACTATAGCAGAGGACATAGATGGTCAGGAGCCTTCCAGTTATTCAAAAGCTATCAAAAGTAAGGAGTCTACACAATGGTGCGCATCGATGGCTGAGGAGATTTAGTCTCTTCATAATAACTAAATCTGAGATTTGGTTAAGTTGCCTAAGAAGATGAAGACTGTTGGTTGCAAATGAGTCTTCAAAAAAAAAGAGGGAATCTAGGGTGTTGCATATGCAAGGTACAAGGCACGCATTGTTGCAAAAGGCTACAGTCAGAGAGAAAACATCGACTTCAATGAAGTTCTCTCTAGTTGTGAAACACAATTCAATCAGGGTGCTGCTTGCTATGGTAGCAGCGTATGACCTAGAGTTTCAGCAACTTGATGTTAGAACAACATTCCTGCATGGTGAGCTTAAGGAGATCATTTACATGCATCAGTCAGAGGGGTTCATTATTCAAGGAAAGGAAGATCATGTGTGTAGATTGAAGAAATTATTGTATGGTTTGAAGCAGTCTCCAAGGCAATGGTATAAATGTTTTGATTATTTTATGATAGATCATGGTTATTTGAGGAGTAGTTATAATAGTTGCGTTTATCACAGACAGTTATCTGATAGATTTTTTCATTTATTTGCTACTTTATGTTTATGATATGCTTATTGCTGCTAAAAGCATATCTGACATTAGCTTGTTGAAAATCCAACTCAGAAATGAGTTTGAAATGAAAGACTTAGGTGCTGCTAAAAAGATTTTGGGGATGGAGATCCACAAAGATAGGAAAGATAGAAATTTGTACTTGTCCCAGAGAAAATACATTGAGAAAGTTTTTCAAAGATTTGGAATTTTTAATTTCAAACCAGTAAATACACTGCTTGCTACACATTTTAAACTTTCAACATTCCTATCTCCTCTAATAGACGAGGAGGAACGGTTCATGGCTAGTGCTCCTTATTCCAGTGCAGTTGGCAGTATTATGTATACAATGGTCTGTACTCGTCCAGATATTTCACAGGCAGTGAGTGTTGCTAGCAGGTACATATCTAATCTGGATAGAGCTCATTAGCAAATTGTGAAATGGATAGTCAGGTATTTGAGAGGTATTTCGAACCTTGGTTTAATTTTTTATAGAGAAATTGACTATAATTCATGGGTGGTTGGTTATGTTGATTTTGATTATGCTGGTGATTTAAACAAGAGAAGATCATTGACAGGGTATATTTTCATTTTGTATGGTTCTACTATTAGTTGGAAAGCAACACTACAATCTACAATTGTTTTATCAACTACAGAAGTAGAGTATATGGCAGCAGTCGAGGCTGTTAAGGAAGCCATTTGGTTGAAAGGTCTGATCAGTGATTTGAGACTGCAATAGGATGCAATTTCAGTATTTTGTGACAACCCAGAGTGCAATACATTTGACCAAAAATCAAATGTATCATGAGAGAACAAAACATATTAATGTTAGGTATCATTTTCTTTGGGAAATTGTTACAAAGGGCGTGTTAGAAATTCAAAAGATTGCTACTACTGAGAATCTAGCAGATATGATGACAAAACCAATTCCAGTATACATGCTCAAACTTTGTTTGGACTTGATTGGTGTTCGGGGTATGTGATTCCCTTTGGGGATTTGGTAGAGGATGTCGGTTCTTTGGTTAATGAATTATTGTTAGGCTTGGCAGACTTCAAGCCAAGGTGGATATTTGTTGAGAGGTGACTTAAATCCTGTTGAAAAAGCGCCTCTACAAATTGTTCACTCGAACGGTGTCTTTGCTGCTCGAGCAAAATCTCACCCAGAGAGTTCGCTCATCAATTGCTCGACAGTGAGCTCGAGCTGGACACAATCCGAAAGTTCGCTCGACACCCGCTCGACACTTAGCACGAGTGATATGGCAACCCGAGAGTTCACTCATCAGTTGCTCGACACTCAGCTCGAGCGGTATGGCAACCAGAAAGTTCACTCGACACCCTCTTGACACTCAGCTCGAGCGAGATGACAACCCTAACGTTCGCTCGAGCTCCGCTTGACACTTCACTCGAGTGAATGTTCGTAATTTAGGGTCTGCACCGTTTTAGTATAAATACGAATATTTCAACATTCATTTATTACTTTCTTATCTTTTGAGGCTGCTGAAACTTGTATAGAGAGAGTGTTGTCCTCTTGTGATATTCCAAATAATTTATTGGCACTTTGAGAAGAGGATTTTGTAATTAATCTTTTGTACTCCATCTTTGTTGATAGCGTATTCATTGAGACCGACTCCGCTAGTGGATGTAGGCTCAAATTGAGTTGAACCACTTCAATCTTGGTGTATTGTGTATGATTTTCGTTATTTCTTTTGTTTGCTTCCACTATTATTTATTTCAAACCAGCATTTGATAACCTGTTTATCCCAACAATAATATATATCTGACAAATTTATCTAGAACTTGGGGTGAAAAGAATTGAGCTTAACATTAAAAAAAAAATCAATGTCAATGAAGATCTCTCCTTTATTTACTATAGTAGTGTGCAGCTGTTCTCTGTTGATCTCTTTCTCACTAATTCATTGCTGTGGGCTGAGATGAACCAGAATCAGATCTAGGAGTGCTGCAGCCCGGAGATTGCTTGCTGACATTGTATGGCGATGTGTGCATCACCCTGAATGAACACAAAAGCAGAATTTAGCACCAATTCTTAACACAGCATAAACCTATGACTCCAAATTTTTAATAATTTGGATTATTGACCATGGAGATCAGTGTGTATTTCTAAACGAAGATCCATAAGATTCAATAGAACTTGAAGGACACATTTGAACTGACTTCATATCAGAAAATCCATCCCATTTCACAAAAATACTGAGCTAATTTGGGTTATAAGGCCTGGCCAGATAAAAAAAAATGGTAATATAGTTGCTAAACATCTAGCACCTACTCAGATAATGCACTTGAGTTAACTGAAAACATTTTAGTTTCTCATAATTGAATCGAAATGAAATGGAAAGGCGACCTGGCATATACCTTTCCTTGCGCTTCTCTAAAAATCGAGCCAAGGATGCTTTACGCGCTTGAGGCAAACCCACTGCAAACACATAACAAAGATTTCTTAAACTGGTACCACTTCTATAGTTTACAAAAAAGACTGTCATGCTGGTATCAACTATATGGTTTATAATTTCGACAAAAACGAGAAGCCAATGGATAGGATGTGCAGGTAACACACAAATTAGTTATACCTGTTGGAATTAATGTTGTTCCAGCACATTCTGCTAGACTGAATGCTTTGCGAGACTCTGAATGGTTGGTGGGAAATGATGAAGCTTCCATTGGTTTGACTCTCTCTGATTCATTGGTACTACTTGCTCCTACTCCCAACTGATCAGAACAAGCTTGGGATGGAAAAGAAAGAGGGTCTGGAGGCCCTGGGAACAGTGTTGTGGTATGGGGCCGGTTTTTAATCACGCCATCAAATGGGGAAGGCTCTTGGGTTGTTGAAAGGGTCATATCATGTGCTGTAGATGACCCATTTCCAGCCAGTAACATAATGGCCAGAGCCTGATTAGAGAAAGAAATAAGGAATTAAGAAATAAAAAAGAAAATTGAATATTGAGTTAACAGATAGATAGGAGAATGTCTAGAAGGATATATATATATACCCTTTCAGGAGTAATATCATCATAAACGCTCACTGAACCAGCATAAAAGACGGTCAGCTGAGCAGGTGCTCCAGAGGATTTGGAACCATTCCTACAAAAGATCAATCTCAATTGAGCTCCTACATATCCTCACAAAACCATAGTTCTGATTCAGTATTTTTGGTAAAATTCTCATACAATACAAATCTTCAGACACATACAAACCTGAGATCGGTGGTACCAACCACAGAACCTGTGGAAGGAAGAACAGAAACAGGAGCTATGGCTCTAAGAGGTTTCGGTTTTATGGTAGAACCAACCATGTTCTGGCCAGTAGAAACAGGGTGAGATTGAAGCACAGTGGTGCCCAAAGCAACAGTACTAGTTTGATTTTGTTGATTGGAGAATGGGAATATTCTCACTTCCCGGGAGCGATGAATTGAATGGGCATCATGTTGTTGTAAAGGATAGAGTACTGTCATTGCATACTGGTTCTCCATCTCCACTTGCTTATCAAAACTCAAATTCTTCTGAAAAAAATAACAAGTTAAGATTGGGAAAGAATCAGTCATCCATAACCAAACCATATAGACCATATATTGTATTGAAAGAATGCTCAAACTTCAGTCCAACTAACAACATTAGCAATCAGAAATTCACAAGGTGTAGGTAAAATTTTATTTTATACCTCAAGATTAACTCCCCTTGTTTTAAGGAGAATCGTTTGAATTGAGTAATCTTGATCTAAACAAACAAAAGAGCAAAAAACAAACCTGGATTACTCCAGAGTATGGTTTCTGGTTAGTGTCAAAAACAGCAGCAGATGAAATAGTAGTCATAGATCCAGATGATGCCAGTGGATCATGCAGAGTCTTTCTGGGACTATCTTCTTGAGTAGCCCTGAAAGACAGGAACTGAGGTCCTGCAGAAATCTTGTTTGAGAATGGCCACTGCATTCCTGAACCTCTCAGTCTCAGCTGTGCTGGAAAAAAAAAAAAATCAAAGAAAATGCAAAATGATGCCCGAGTAAGTACGTGAATGATTAACACTTTCAGTATAAATATGCAGAAAAGCCTCGCCTTTCATATATTTTTACCATATAGATGCCAAAGCTCTTCAATACCACAAACTTAGAAAAAAGTATCAAATTGATGTACTTTAAGACTTTAAGTCCCGAAAAGAACGGAAAACCAACGGCATGTAAAAAAACTATGTGCCAACAAGAATCATGGCTCTCCTACAAGGTAAGCATAAGTGACAGAATCGAATATTCTCAACGTGATTTTTCAGTAAAAGGATTCAAAGTAGGATTAAAAACACCATTAACATAACAAACCTTTAACAACAATTAAAGTTCACTACAAACAAACGAATACAGCACATTGCCAACTTACTTTATATCACTAAGCGGACAAAGAGCTACAGAACAAACATCCATGTCCTTTAAGATCACTAGGATCAAACCTAAAAAACTCTATATATATCTGCCAAAACTCTGTTTAGTTCATGCATTACTTTTCAGAAGAGCAAATCCAAGAACTATAAATCCTTGTGACCATTAATTTAAGTTCAATTTCTTTACCATTTAAAAGAACTCAATAATTTCATCTAAGTATAGTACTTTAATGCAGTCCTTTATTATAAATGTTGCAGCAAGTTGTCAGGCACTGCTGTTGAGGATAATAAAGTATGAGTTTTTGGTAGGAAATTCAACGTGGCACATGCATTAGTTTAAAGTATCCAAAAAGCAACTCACGCTCATGCTCATGTTACTCAATAGACATGAATCTATCCCCCCCAACACGACAAACTAAAGTAGGAAAAGTGAAATTGACGTTATATATATACACACACACGCATATATAAGCACCAAAATGAACTAAATTTCAGAAGGAAATATGAAAAGAGGACCCAGAAAGCCATAATTAACACCTGAGTTATTAGAATCTTCATTGGCCTCCATGTTTACAGAAACCAAATCATTTTTGGAGCTCAAACCCAGAAAGTCCCTCTCCATCTCTGTGCCTGACTATTTCCTCTCTCTCTCTCAAAATTCTTACGAAACCAACAAAAGAACTTTCAACAACAAAGTACTTTTACCTTACCAAAAACTGCAACCCAGAGAAAACAAGAACAAGCAAAAGAGCTGATAAGAGCACACATACGAAGATGCTTTTGCAGCTTCAACCACAGAGAGAGAGAGAGAGAGAGAGAGAGGGGAAAGGGTGCGAACTTAGTAGCTACGGTGGTACTACCGGTGTCTTGTGGGGTTTAAATAAAAAAAATCTCCGCAACATATTTTATAATATATATTATAAAATAAAAATATTTTTATAAAATAATTTATAAAAAATATTAGTTTTATAAATTATTTTATAAAAGAATCCATTTTTTAAAATATTATTGCGTAACGAAAAATGATATTTTTTAATAAAGTGATGGTACGTCCGACACGTGGCAAGACACATGGTAATGCTTTAAATTTAAAATTATCTCCACTGAGCTGTGATCTGGATGAGTGAACGAAAAAAAAAACGTTTAAAATCATTTAGTTGGGGTCTTTAATCAAATATTTATTTTTTTATTTTTCCTTTTTTATGTTTATTTTTATACTTTTTTTTTTAATTTGTTAGACAGAGATGCATGTTGCGTGCTTATATAATTCTGACTTCTGACTTATTAAATTTGTTAATTGAGAGTTAATGGAAGGTTTTTATTAATGATAAAATTAAAAACTCGATAAATAAATTCATAAATTGTTTCAATACTTATAATTTTTTATTAAGAAAGCTATTTTATTGAGAACTATTTTAGGGAGTTATATTGACAAACGCTTTAATTTGGCTCCGGTTCCGGTTTTACATGTTGTCTCAACTTATCAAATCACATCATATCTCGTTTTATCTCATCTTAATATTCAAATAATATTCAAATATTTTAATTTTAAAATTTTAACTTTATCATTTAATCATTACATTATCATTACAAATTTTCTTAACTTCTAAATAAAACATAAAAATAATTCAAATTTTTTAAATGTCAAAATAAAAATTATATTCTAACAATATTTTAATTTCATAATATTTTTATTCAACTTTTTCTCTCTCATTTTTCAAAACCCATATAGCATCTTAATTTAAACTATTTCACTATTATTCATAAATTATCTCATTACTATTTACATATTTTTCATCTCATCTTATCTCATTTGTGTAATCAAACGAGATCTTAATTACAAAAAGATTTTATAAAAATAAATTAATTAATAGACGTAATTTGATATGTCATGTTAAATTATAAAGCTGATTTTATGTCTATTCTATAAGTTTTGATTCTTGAAGAAGAATAAAGTGATATTAAAGCAATCTAGGTGGTTGGTATTTACTAACGCAAGCATAGAAAATGTCACCCTAACTCTTAGGATGTACCACATTTGTAATTGAGTAAGTAGAAAATGGATGAGGATTATCCGTATTAATCAAGACCGACTACATTCAATCCCAAAAGTCCTCATTATGTGGTCAATTTCACGTGTTTGACGAGAAATATTAAATTAGAATTACCAAATCAACAGCCAACTCTATATTTGTGGTCATTTTTTTTTAATTTTGTATTTATTTAGCCTATTACTAAGTATGGAAGCTAAATATTAAAGAAAGGAAAATATTATTTATACTTATAAATTTTATTTATATAATAATACGGGCTGACGTGCCAGTTATTGATATGAATAAGATTATAAAATTTGAATTTAAAATGAAAATTGATAAAATAAATTTTATACGTAAAATTGTAAGTACATATAACATTACTTTAGAAGAAATAAAATTTTTTAAAAAATAAACTAATTGAGATGTGAAAAATAGAATAAAAGAAAAGAAAAGAAATAAAAAAGAAAAGGACAAGGTACGGAGGTAGCATGTGGTGGGATTCGAAGCAGTGGGACTGGAGGAGTGCATGTGATTGGCGGGGCCCTAAGGTTAGAACTGACACGACGTCGCTTTTGGTCCCCCCGCCCTCGAAGTTTCTAACTCTCTACTAATCAAATACAATGGGGTGTCTCCCATTTATGCAACGTGACATCTTTCGTATACGCATCTTTTTATTTTTATTATTTATTTATAAATAAATAAGTAATAGTCACTAATAGGCTATAATTAATTGTGAGTTGTGAAATAGTTCTTTCATTTTTATCCTTTTGCTTATGGATTTTCACTTTTCGCACATTTAATTTTTTGTTAACAAAATTAATAATTTAGTCCTATCCATCTCTAAATCAAGCTTTTAACAGCCCAATGTGCGAAAGGTTGATTGTTGATGTTTGAGTTTCATATCAATTATAATACCCTTAAAATAAAATCTGAATAAAATAATATTTTTAAGAGTTCCCTTTAAAAAACATTAGGATCCACCGTAAAAAAGTTGGCATTTTTATATAAGTTTCAAATTTTCTTTACTTTTCTTAAATGAGTGCACGGAATTTATGCACTTTCAGATTACATGAAAATTAGCAAAAAGTGTAAGGTCAATATTACTCCTTTTGAATGCAGTGGAAATGAAGGTATGGCTAGATCCATTAAGGTTGAGAGAGATGGAACTTGTGTCGGATTGCTATTTAGCTCCCATCAACGGCAAAATTAATTTCAACATTTCTAGAGAAGAAAATTTTAATTTTTAGCTACCACTTAGTTATAGAATCAAGTATCAACTCCCTACTTACCTGGACGGGGTCGATGGGTGATCAAGAAGGCTCATGACCTAATCATTGCACACAGGAGGGGTGCTCGCCTAAGGTCTCCCCAAGTGGGAGAGCCTACGTCATACTTTAACCAAAAAAAAGTATCAACCCCCTACTTTCATACCAATTTGTGATCACCAATTTCCTGTTGTGTTTGTGGAGCATAGTTTGAAGAACCAGCCAAATTGTTTGCTCAGCTGTAGCTCGACTTGGTGCTCGAGTGAAGCGCAGACAGATAGTTTGTTCGAGGCGCACGCGACGGTAGGCTCCAGTGAAGCACAACCCTAGTGTTCACTTGAGTGGCGCTCGAAGGTCGACTGGAGCGAATGTTGCACAGATTGTTCTCTCACAACGTGCTCAACACTCCGTTTGAGAGAAGAATCCTGATTTTGCCGCCTTAGGTTTCTCATGTCGTGGCCGATATATATGAATGTATTTCATATGTTGTTGTATCAAATTGAAGAGAGGGAGAGGCAAACGACGTGTAGAGCTTTCTTGAGAGAGAAAGAAGACTGAGAGAGAGAGAGAGTTGAGATTGTGTGAGTAGAGTAAATCTCTTGTAACTCACTGTGTATTGTAATCTCCTCTGAACAAAATCCACTGCAGCTCCATGGACGTAGACAAGTTGTCGAACCATGTAAATCTGTGTGTAGTGTGTGTTCTTGATTCTTATGTTTCTGAATTTATTTCATTGTCTTTCTCGCTATCGTTGTTAGTAGGTGTGGGGATTATCCCCAACAACTGCTATCAGAGCTCCAAGGTTCGGAGTTCGGGCTTAATGATGGTAGGAGAAGAAGTGAAGGTTTGAATCGAGAAGTTTGATGTCACAACTTTTGGTTATTGGAGGATGCAACTCGAGGATTATCACTATGAAAAGAGACTCCACCTTCCTTTGTTGGGACTGAAGTCGGAGATCATGAACGATACTGATTGGAACCTGTTAGATCGACAAGTTCTGGAGGTTATTCGGCTCACCCTGTCCAGATTAGTGGTGCACAATGTCATTAAGGAGAGAACCATAATGGATCTTATGGTAACTTTGTCAGATATGTATGAAAATTCGTTGGCGAATAACAAGATGCATTTGTGAAGAAACTATTCAATCTAAGAATGACAGAAGGTACGTCTGTTACCCAACACTTGAATGAACTCAACACTATCACAAATCAATTGTCATCGGTCAAGATTGAGTTTGATTATGAGATTAGAGTGTTGATTGTATTGCATCGTTGTCAAATAGTTGGGAGGCCATGAGAATGGTAGTGAGTAATTTTGCTGGGGAAGGCGAAGTTGAAGTTCGACAATATAAGAGATTTGATCCTAGCTGAGGAGGTGCGCATAAAGGATTATGGCGAGATCTTGGGTATGGCCCTGAACATTGACAATCGGGAGAAGGGACATGCTTGACCATGTTCCAATGGCAGGAGCAAGTCTGATATCTAAGCAGTGAATCACTTGTTGGAAATGTGGCAAGCCAGTCACATCAGAAGATACTGTCAGAGTCAGAAACAGACTGAGGATGATGCTGTGAACGCGATGGCTGAATAATTACAGGAGATCATGCATAATTACAAGAAACAACATCTTTACCTTTGAGGCACGCACGACAATAGGCTTGAGTGAAGCACAACCCTAGAGTTCACTCAAGCGGTGATCGATAGTCGACTTAAGCGAGTGTTACACAAATTGTTCGCTTGCGGCTTGCTCGACACTCCGCTCAAGCGAAGAACCCTAATTTTGCCGTAGTAGGTTTCTCACGCCACCTATATATATGAATGTTATTTCATATGTTTTTGTATCAGATTGAAGAGAGGGAGAGGTAAACGGCGTGTAGAGCTTTCTCGAGAGAGAAAGAAGCCCTAGAGAGAGAGTTGAGATTGTGTGAGTTGAGTAAAACTCTTGTAACTCACAGTGTGTTGTAATCTCCACTGAATAAAATCACATGAAGCTCCGTGGACATAGGCAAGTTGCCGAATTACGTAAATATGTATGTAGTGTATATTCTTGATTCTTGTATTTCTGGATTTTTTTCATTGTCTTTCTCGTTATCGTTGTTAGTGAGTGTGGTGCTTATCCCCAACATTTCCATTCAAATTCATCATTCTTCTTATCCTTTTGAAGCAAATGTGACAACCATTTCCCACTTTTGATCAGTTTTCTCTAGGAAAAAGGTTGGAAAAAATAAAAATAAAAGTGCATATAGAGAATGCATAAGAGAAGGTGAAAATGCAGGTGGAAAAAAAAATCAAGTGGATTATAAAGAACAAAAGCTATAACTAGGACAAGGATTTTCTCCATTTTATTTATTTAGCATAAAATACAAGATATGCTATCCATGTCAGTTAATAACATAATATGAAATGACTAAAGGGTGGTGCTACAGCCCCCAGCGGGGGGCTGTAGTATTATTTAATATATATTTTGTTTAAATAATTTTTATATAGGTTTTTTAATATTTTTTAATATTTTTAAAAAATAAAATAAATTTAAATTATTATTAAGAAAATATTTTTTTAATCCAAAAGTAAAAAATATATATTAAAAAATATTTTCTTAATCACGAAGTAAAATAAAAAATTATAAAAAAAATATTTTTTATAATTTTTTATTTTACTTCATGATTAAGAAAATATTTTTTAATAATATTATGATTTTTTTAAAAAATATTAAAAATAGTCATACTACAGCTCCCGTTGGAGGCTCCCGTTGAGCTTAACATGTACTTTTTTATGTGTAATTTTTTAATTTATTTTTTATATAGATTTTTTTTACACTTATAAATATTTTTTAAAAAATAAAATAAATTTAAAATATCATTAAAAAACACTTCCTTAATCAGAAAGTAAAAAAAAAATCATTAAATATTAATTTTTATTCTACTTCGTAATTAAGAAAATATTTTTAAATAATATTATAATTTTTTATTTTATTTTTTAAAATATTTAAAATTATTAAAAATATCTATATAAAAATAAATTAAAAAAAAACATAAAAAAATGCTACAGGCCCCAGCGGGAGCCCCCAGCGGGGCATGTAGCATTTTCCAATGACTAAAATATCTTATATTTTACAACAGTGGATACTATCTATAATAAGAAATTTCGATCTTCACTTGCCAATGGGAGCCAATAATTCCAATAACATTCTCTTTTGAGCAAAGCATGTGCCTGATGGGGACATCCATTGACATACCCTTTTCTATAAGATTGTGCTACTGTCTTGGCTAAATCAAAATTATTATACTCCATGCTTAGGCCCATTCCATCTAAGATTTTTAAATGTTTCTCTCTTTTGGATAAGTAGCAATGCCAATCATCCAATTATTCGAAGGCCCATCATCAAACGCAAGTTTAATTGGCATACATGCTCTGCATTGATGCAGTCTGGTATGTTGACACATGCTACTACATATCAATTATTATTTTTATAATATAAATTTTATTACTCACCAAATAAATGAAGAGAAATAGTATTTACAGTCATAGAATACGTAGCCACCACATACTCATCTTGAAAAAAAATGAGTAAATATGTAATTCACATAAAAAAAAAATTAATTTTTTAATAATGAACTCCGCTCTTTTTCAAAAAGAATATATAATGTTTGTATAATCTATAATTGTATCTAACATTACTGTTAATACATTTGACATGAATAGCAAGTAAATGAGAAACTCCATTAATGTCTTCTCTACCGACATGGGATACTTCATAGAAATTAAGTCTGAAGCAAGATCAACTTGATCTATGATCAATGCTAGAATAGGGCCTTAACGAGATGAAAGCGAAGGATCTCCATTTAGACAATCTACAATCCATGAAGAATCACATTTTAATATGACTAATATTACATGTATTTATAATTTTTTATATAAGACTTATTTTATTAATTTTCTTTTGAAATTGAAATTTTATAATTTTTAACATATTAATAACTAACACGTAAAGAATTAAGTTTTTTTTAAGTACAATTAGCATTTCTCTTCTAATATAATCCTTGAAAAATCCATATTGCACATGAATAATTCAACTTTTTAAAATTTTAAAACAAAAATAATATTAAAAAAATATATTCTAATAATATTTTATTTAACTTTCAATTTTTATCTCAACTCATCTCATCTACGAAAATAAATAAAGTCACTCATCTTATCTCATCTCAACTGTAGTGTCCTCCACATCGTCTGTACGTAACAACCTTTTCATTTTTGTTCATGCCCATAATAATAACACCCCTTCCATCTCATAAGATACACCAAATTCAGTTTTAAATGAATTCTGATTAAGACTCTAATAAAAATTCAGCTTATAGCTATGTTTGGATGTCAAGATTATCTCAATTTTCAACTTATCTCAAACCATTCATTGATAGAACTCACTATTTTTTCAATTTTCTATAAAAATTTAAACTCATCTCAATCTATTTCATACATTCAAACACATCAACTTATTTACATTTAAACAAATATTAATGAGACTCATAAATACTATTATTTACAGATCAACTCAGATCGTTTAAGATGACCTCAACATTCAAATGTAGTCTATAATAACCTCCAGGAGGTGCTAGCCATTTCAAAAAATTTTCCTTTGCAATTAAACATTTATTGACTTCAATGTCCTATAACTGTGAACATATGCAAAACAAATATAAATGATATGCAAAGAAGTCTATTCGGTATGTCCTTTCCTTTTTTAGAAGGTAAGGTAGTTGTCATTTCTTTCCTTGAGAAAGATAAGGCGGTGGTATAGGATTTCAACAATTTCTCACAGTATCAAAGACAATTTCCAGCTTATTCACCATGGCATAGGAACTGGAATACTTATGGGACGGTTTTAAGCTAACAGAGAAAGAAAAAGAGGAAGTTACTTTCACTAAGGAAGAGATTAGAAGATCAAACTTGTGTGACCAGAACTGTCTGCTTATGCTAGTTGTGGTGGAAAAAAGTATTAACAAGGAAGCTTTCAAAGCCACTATGACCAAACTATGGAACCCAGAGGGTTGGATCATCTCTAAAGAGGTAGGGCCTAACAAATTTCTAGTGGAATTTTAGAAAGTTATGGATATAGAAATGGTGTTGAATGGAAGACCTTGATCTTTTGATAAAAACCTGATTTGTATTCAAGAATTCACGAGTAGCATGCCTCCTACTGTAATGGTTTTTAACCATGAACCTTTCTGGATACAACTTCATATGCCTCTAGCTGCTATGACTTTTGAAGGGGGAAAGGATTGGAAACACAATAGGGGAGGTGTTGACAATTGATGTGGATGAGAAGGGAGTTGATTGGGGTAGAAGATGGTCAGAATTGAGGGGATAAAAAGATGGATAGAATTTAAATATGAAAGATTGTCATTGTTCTGTTTCAAGTGTGGGGCTATAAAACATGTACATAGAGTCTGTGTTGTGGAAAAAGCTAAAAGAAATACTACAGGATGGGGAACTGTTTGGTATGGACAGTAGTTGAGGGCTTCTCCTACTATATCAAATGGCTAGGGAGAAAAAAGAAATAGTGCTCGTGGAACACAACAACCTAAGCTAATATCACAACTAGGTAATGGAGAAGATTGTAGAAAAGCTGATATTAATTATGAATACAATTCAGTTTCAAGTGGTTAGAAAAGTACAAGGAAAGATATCATACAAGTGGAATATCATCAAGATTCTGATAAAGCTGAAGCAGACCAGAACTTCTCATTCAATCACTTTAAAACAGTTTTAACTAACAAGGAAAGTTTGATAGGGGAAACTAGTAATCTAAACAGAAGGGGAAATGAAGCCTGGATTCCTACTTCAGAGTTAGCTAGTAATTCTGAGAAATCTTTGAGGAACTTAGTAGCAATAGAAGGAAGTGAAAAAAAGAAACCTGGATGGAAAAAAAAAAGAAGAGCAAGACAAGTTTTCATGGAAAGGGCAACTGAAATGGCACAAATGGACACTTCTAAGAATGACATAGGAAGTAGGAAAAGAGAGACATTAGAGTTTATTAACAATGCGCAACAGGGTCTCTCCAAAAAACTAAAAGCCATGCTCAATCCTGCAAGGAGCTTAAATCAAGAACACAACAACCCCACCAGGAAAAATGAGATGCATTAGTTGGAACTGTTGAGGGCTTGAGAACCCTTGAACAGTTCAGGAGCTTCATCTTTTAGTGAAACATAAGAGCCCAAATATCCTATTCCTTATTGAAACTAAAGGCAACAGGGAAAAGATGGAAAGAATAAGGAACAAAATAGGATATGACAGGAGCTTTATGATAGAGAGTAGAGGATTTAGTGGAGGAATAACTATGATGTGGAATTCAAATGTTCATATAGAATTGGATTCATATATTAGACATCACATATCTGTTCACATAACAGAACCTGGAAATGGGAAGAAGTGACTTCTCACAAGGTTTTATGGCAACCCTTGTATAGCACTTAGAGAAGGGAGTTGGTAGTTGCTAAGGCTTTTGAAACCTATAGATAACAGTCATTGGCTTTGCATAGATGATTTCAATGAAATTTTGCATCATAATGAAAAGTTTGGGAGAGCTGTGAGACCTTATGCTCAGATGGAATCCTTTAGTCAAGCCTTACAAGGCAGTGAATTGAATGATTTGGGATTTATAGGGCCAAAATATAATTGGTTAAACAATAGAGAAGACACTAGGTTTACAAAAGAAAGGTTAGACAGAGTAGTTGGAAATTCACATTGCATCAGTATGTATCCAGATATCAGTGTTACTACCATTCCTACATGCACATCAGATCATAATCCTCTTATCTTAACTCTAAATACAAAATTTCAAGAGGAAAGAAGGAAGAGAAGGATATTTAGATATGAATTCAGCTGGGGGAGAAAAACTAAATGCAAAAGTATTATTTCGAATGCATGGAATGAAGGGCTCAACATAGCACAAACAATAGCATTAGTATCAAACAAGCTTACTAGCTGCAAGAAAAAACTACTCAATTGGAGCATAAACCAAAAGCAGGAAGCAATGAGAAACATTGAGACTAAAAAACTAAAAATGCATCTTCTTCAGCAAATGAACAATGGGAGTGATCTGCAAGAAATAAATCAGATTAAAAACGATGTGACATTGCTCTTAGAAAAAGAAAATTTGAAGTGGAAACAAAGAGCAAAAGAAAGTTTGCTTCAAAATGGAGACAAGAACACCAGATTTTTTCATACGTGTGCATCACAAAGAAGAAAAATAAATCATATCAGTAGCATTCAAGATGATGATGGCCAGATTCATAATTCTTCTCAAGGAATAAAGCAAGTATTTCAACATTTTTATAATTCCTTATTATCCACTTCTAACCCAACTAGAATAAATGATTGTTTGGAACCTATGCAAGCAAAGGTCACTGAGGAAATGAACAGCAGGCTGATTTCAGAATTCACCTTCACAGAGGTACAAGAAGATGTATTTTCTATGAATCCAATGAGCTCACCAGGACCAGATGGATTTTCAAATAACAACAACATTGGAATACAGTAGGCAAGGAACTTTGTGAAGCAGTGACATTGGCCTTAAATACTAACAACTAGGACAGCACCATCAATGAAACATTTATAGTTCTCATACCAAAAAAGAAATGTCCAACACAAATCAATGAATTCAGGCCAATCAGTTTATGTAATGTAATCTACAAGGTTATGGCCAAGGTTCTAGCTAATAGATTGAAACAAATCCTGCCATAAATCATTTCCACAACTCAAAGTGCATTTGTGGCTAGAAGACAAATTCTAGACAATGTCATAATTGCTTTTGAAGTATTACATTCAATGAATTGCAGATTGAAAGGGGCATCAAGATATATAGCCTTATAATTGGACATGAGCAAAGCATATGATATATTAGAGTGGAGCTTTATCGCAGTAGTGATGGAAAAAATGAGATTTGCAAACAAGTGGATAGCTCTCATAGTCAACTGTGTCAAGACAGTATCTTATTATCTCTTAATTAATGGAAACCCACAGACTTCTTTTAAGCCTTCGAGGGGCATTAGACATGGTGATCCCTTATCACCCTATCTATTTATACTATGCTCATAAACTTTTACTCAGCTACTTAATAGAGCAGAAATGATGAACCTCATATCTAGTTTTCCACTGGCAAGGGGACAAATAACCATCAATCATCTATTTTTTTTTGCAAATGATAGTATTTTATTCTGTCTAGCCTCTTCTATTGAATGGAGCATGGTGTAATACTTGATTGGACAATATGAACCTTCTATTGAATGGAGCAAGGTGCAATACTTGATTGGACAATATGAACCTTCTATTGAATGGAGCAAGGTGCAATACTTGATTAGACAATATGAACTGGCTTCAAGCCAGAGATTAAACAAAGAAAAATCCTCTCTATTTTTTAGCAAGAATACAAGGGTTGCTGTGGAAGACAATATTCTTAGCATAGCAGGTATTAGAACTACATCTTCCTATTAAAGTTATTTAGGGTTACCTGCTTTGCTAGGAAAATCAAGAGTTAGGACATTCACTACAATTCTTGACAAAGTGAGAAGTAAATTGAACAACTAGAAGCTGAAATTTCTATCTAGAGCAGGTAAAGAGATTTTTCTCAAATCTATCATACAAGCTATCTCAACTTATTCAATGTGGGTTTTTAAACTTCCTCAACGCCTATTACATGAAATTAACAAGATGATGAAAAGTTATTGGTGGGGACAAATCAATCAAGAGAGGAAAATAAGTTAGATTAATTGGAGTCAGATGGGAAAATCTAAAGCTGAAGGAGGATTGGAGTTTAGAGACTTTGAAAACCTCAATATTGCTTTATTAGCAAAGCAAGGTTGGAGAATGTTGCAACACCCTAACTCTCTAGCTGCACAGGTATTACAACTTAAATATTTTCCTCACACTGACTTCTTCAATGCAAAGTTGGGTAATAGACCATCCTATCTATGGAGAAGCTTTCTAGTTGCTAGACCTCTACTCAAAGAAGGGACCATTTGGAGGGTAGTGGACGGAAATTCTACTAGAATATCGTCAGATAAGTGGCTACCAACACCCACCACATTCAAACCTCAAAGTGGTTTTCAGATACAAAAGCCAAAGTAGAGGTGCTTATTAACCAACAAACAAGGGAATGGAATACCAGTTTGATTAGTGTAGTCTTTTCAAGGATGATACAGATACCATTACTCAACTACCTCTCAGTCACTGCAATAGACCAGATAAACTGATATGGAGGTGCACAACAAATGAGATATTTAATGTCAAAAGTGCTTACTACTTGTAGGGAGAAATTCAAGACAGAAATAAGGGACAAGGCTCACAACACAAACAAACTCGAGAGGAATGGACTAAATTATGGAATCTTGGTATTCCCCCAACCATAAAGAACTTCCTGTGGAGAGCATGCCTCAACATTCTACCTACTAAAGATAATCTCTGCAAAAAGAAGGTAATGACAGATAACAACTGCCCCATCCAAAAGTGCAAGACCTCATGCCAGAGTTTAAAGGAGCTTATTGATGACATGTTAAACAAGTTACAGCAGGATGAAATGGAAGAATTAGCTCTGACTTTATGGAATATGTGGTGGAGAAGAAATGAAAAAGTATTTATAATATTCTGATTGATCCCAAAACAGTTCTACATCGAGTCCATCAAATGCAACATGATCTTGCAGCACTAGAATCTAGAACAATCAACCAGAATCAAACCAATACATTGAGAAATGACACATGGGAGACCCTTCCACCAGTTGACAGAATGCATTACAAGATTGGTATTGCATTGCAGTGAGAGATGAGGAAGGTAATTACTTAGCCACCATTAGGAAGAACCAACTACCTTGTCCTGACCCTTTAATTACTGAAGCAGTAAGAGCATTAACAGAAATAAATTTTGGACTTGATCTGGGAATGAGGAATGTAGTATTAGAGAGTGATTCCAAAAGAGTAGTAATGGGGATCCAAAAACATGCACAAGATGAAAGCTACTTTGGAATAATCATCTCAGATATAAGATCAAGAATTAGCTCTTTTGATGTTTATGTTACTAAGCATATCAACAGAGAAGACAATGTAATAGCTCATACACTTGATAAAAATGCTTTGATTATATCAGAGTGTATAGTGGATTTGGAGGAAGAAAAATACTATTTTTTCCACTCTATTTGCTCCCTCATTTTAACATCTCATGTATTTTATTTTATTTTTAATTTTTTTTATTTACTTAATAGTTAAGGAAGTGACTATTAGTATATTTTTATATTTTTATATTTTTTAAAAATATTTAAAAGTGTTAAAAAAATAAAAATAAAAAAATTGAAAAAAAAATAAATAGAAAGAGAACTTTTAACTAGCGGTAACAATGTCTTTAAAACATACATTAAAGACAATGGGGAGTTTGCTCGCTGCTCTTTGGAGGAAACTCCCCATTGTCTTTGATGTATGTTTTAACTTCAGTTATATGAAATGAGTTTGTTTAAAAAAAAAATCCATCCGGTGGCTTTATGCAAACCAGATTCCTTCATCGCCACATTCCACGTTCTACATGCAATAGTACTTAAAGATAGTTGAGAACCACGTATCAATGATATCATCACTTGTTGTCAACACATCATTGCTATCTTTTTTTTAAGTGACAGTTATTTTTTAAATTGATTTAACTACTAGTAACCGTTTTCTTTCAAAATTTCACAAACTGTTATTTCAACAGTAATATATATACTACCCTCTTTTAACAATTATTAACCGTTTTTCATAAATTATTTAGATCTGTTTAGATACAGATGTGAGATGAAACTATCTCATTCATCTCATCTCATCTCATCTTATTTAATTTTAACTAATAGTCTCATTATTATTCATAAACTATCTTAATTCATCTCATCTCATCTCACTATCCGAATCTACACTCACCAATTTTGGATAAAAACTCAAACATGATAATGGGAGTCCAAAACTAAGCACAAAATGGCTAAAAATTTGACACGTAGCAAACCCTCAACAACGTGGCGCTCTCAGACATCTCGCCAATGACATCTGTTCCAACTTCTTTTGTTTAATTTCACTTCTCTTCCTTATTATTAGATAGTACATACCCATTGCCAAATCCAACGCAAACCCATCCTCTGAATTAGCACTACTTTGGCAAAATATCCCCATTACTTTCTGCAGAACTTTCATCAAATTCATCAAGAACTCATGGGTTCAGAAACTTTCGTAGAAGTAATTCTGGCAATACTTCTACCTCCTGTTGGGGTCTTCCTCCGCTATGGCTGTGAAGTACTAATTCTTCTCTTGCAAACCAGATTTTCATATGATCTGATCATGTGCTTGTTCTTTGATTTCATGAACATGAATTTGTTTTTGAATTTTGTGAAATGCAGGTGGAGTTTTGGATAGATTTGCTGCTGACAATATTGGGATACATTCCGGGAATCATATATGCCCTTTATGTGTTGGTAGGATAGCATGACATCCTGCATGGTTGATGCAGTACCAGAAGATCATATATGTGACATGATCTGCTATTTTGGACGTGATTGATCGATGTTTTCTAGGACTAGGAGCAGTCTATGCAGGATGTTCTGAGAGTGGCTTTGATCTCTTTCAAATCATGTACTGTTGTTTGTTTACAATAAGTGTACTTGAGTCATGGAAGTGTTTATATTCTTTCAGTACTCGTTTAGTACCCATATATGTCTTCTGTGTAGTTTGATTAAAGGAACTACGTATGGAAATGGAAATGGAAATTGACTCTGAAAACATGTTCTATATATGGTGCACTCTTTTCATGCCAATCTTTGCGCAATGGCGCACACATGCTAAAGAATGAATGTACAATTAATTTGCAGTGAAAAATTTAAACGAACAGTAATCACTATTTATTATTTTATTATTATTTATTATTAATTATTTATTATTATTTACTATTATTTAATATTCTATCATTACTTTTTCACTACTATTTATAAAATATTTCAATAACCAAACGCAAGCTAAGATAATCTCATGACTCAACTATAATAAGAACAACGTACGCCATGATGATCATCCTAATGATTCAATTATAATAAAAAATTATAGGCAGCTAATTATCTTAGTGAATCGGGATTTTGATCCAACACAATTTGCCAAAAGTAGTGCTGTTATGTTAGAGATTCCAGCTATGTACATGAGTGAAAACATCATGGAGAGGCTCCTTAAACAACGCAATCACAAATTAGTCTAAAAAGATTCAAAAACGCGTGGTTCTCTCTTTTGGCACGACGAGCTGGGACGCCTAAATTGCTGGCTTTTTCTCTCAGCATGTGATCAAGTGGAAAGGTCTAGTCAATAAAGATATTGATGGTGATAAAGTTGGTCAATGGGCTTGTTCATAAACCCATCACCACTAGCAAGCCCACCTTTTCTTAATTCTTTTTTTTTTTTTTTTTTCTTTTTAAGCTAGTTAATTTCTTCATTAAACAGGAAAAATGATGCATAAGGAAGGGGTGAGGTTTCCAACAATCACGCCAGAGCAATAGAAAAGAGTGCTAAAGGAAAAGCCCACCTTTTCTTACTTACAAACACTAATATTTTCCTCCATACTTTCTCAATTTGATTTATAGTTAAAAACATTTTATTGACTTAATTATTGGAGTGTCATCAGGTATTATTGATTAATTATGGTACAAATTTTCTCATTTTGTGGAGAGTTTGATGCCAACCTGATTGTTTATTGCTGATGATTTGAGTTACTTTTAGACATCATCATCAAATATCAATGTGCGCGTTATCTTGTTATTCAACCAATGAGTTTTTCTATGCATCAGTTACTATTCACTCCCACATCCAACGTCTGACAATTTTTTCTATATTTTTGATAAGGTGTGAGATGTCTGCAGTGAATAGTGACTAATGAGAAGAATTATTCTTCGACCAATATCTTTCTTCATTATTAAAATCTTGCTAAAATATTTAGAATTGGTTATAGAATTCAATCCGAAAACTACAAAAAGACTTGGGGGGTTTTCTTTTGGCTTCACCCAAAGCCTTCTTTTTTGTTTGTTCTATTTGACTTCAGTGGCCTACACAATGTCTAACAACTCCTCATCTTCCTCCACAAAGCACTTCTGCAACACCCTAAAGCACAATAATTTGTTCCATACTTGAAGGGGCAAAAGCTTTTCAGTTTTTTTGATGGGGCCAATCCTTGCCTTTTCCATTTTATTCCAAAAACAATCACTATCTCTCCAAATTTAAGTCTTTCCCAACCCTAAAAGATGGTATTTGGTTTTAGCAAAACTCAGTTAAAGTTGACATACTCTCGTATTTAGAATACGCGACTTGAGCCAGTCTTTAATATTGATAAAATTTAATATCTGAAATTCACTAGTTAAGGCAAATTTTAATTAAGCTTATTTTTTCTAAATTTAAATTCTCTTTAATTTATGTGGAATGAAAGTTGTATAAGTAGGGATGCCATTTTAGCAAGTCATCTTGATACTATTGTACTGTGGAATGATCTTTAATTTAGCAAGTCCTTCAGAACTGCATAAATGCAATTTGCATGATTGGATATCAAGGTTTTAAAACCAACTACTATATAAAGCTAATTGATTAAAAGCTAATACAATTTTTAAATATCTTAATCTATCATACACGTATTTAGCCCCGAACGCATATGATATATTGAAGAGGGATTGAATGTCATATTCATGGTAGTTTCTCTCGAAGAAGTTTGAGAAAAAACTTCAATACGCAAAATTAAAAATGAGGATTGAAATATTCTAACTTCGAGAAATCAATATATATATTAAGAGGTAGAGACTTTTAAGTAGTTCTAGTTCTATGTCAAACAAAAATGAAATGCTGACTTGTAGATTCTTTAGAAATTTATGAACTTTCTCTCCCTCGACCTAGAAAAGTAAAATCTATTGATTTGAAGATAATGCAAGAAGATGTTTAGGAAATTTCCCCAACCTAGGAAGGAAAATCTGAAGAATAAGACTTCCAAGATTATAGAAAGATCAAATGGTGACTTTAGTGTACTCTCACAAGGCAGGAAGGAGAAAAGTATGAATTGTTTCTATTCTCGAGTCGGTAGGTAAAGTACACTATTCATATTACTTAAATAATAAGATTTGATTTATAAGATTTAAATTTTAAAAATTATATTAAAAATTAAATTATACTGCATAAACAGGTGTTTTGTAAAGATTTTAGAGTAAAAATGATGTAAATACATACACACATATATATATATATTATATATATGAAGGAAAAGCTATAACAAAACCTTTTGAAGAATAACTACTACTAAAAAGATTAATGATATTGAACTTCAACATTATTCATAAAAAAAAGTTGACAAAAAGAGGATAAACTCTCAATATTTCTTATAATGTACTAAAAATTGAAGTTGAAAAAAATAATAAATTCTCACTTATCAATATTTCATACACAATTTTGTGCTATTATTTTAAGTAAGGATTCAATATCGTTTGTTTTTGTAGATGAGAGAAGATGAGTTAATATTAAAGTTAAAAGTTGAATAAAATATTATTAGAATATATTTTTTTAATATTATTTTTATTTTAAAATTAAAAAAAATTAATTAATTAATTTTATTTTATATAAAAATTTAAAAAATTTTAATAATTAAATAAATTAAGAAAAATTGAGAAAAATTATAAAAACAAACATGCCAATGAAATGGAATGATTTGGGTAGAGGTACAAATAATAGAAAATAATAATTTTGGCTTTAAAATTTTTCTTCAAGATGGAGGCTTCGATTTCAACAATCTTAAAATATAATAAAATATCTATAATAATAATAATAATAATAATATAATCTTAAAAACATAAATCTTGAAGAATTGTATAATGTATATATTTTTTTAAATCTTAGTAATTTTTTGTATGTTGAAAATTGTCACAAGTTTTTTCTATTTTTACCAGAAATAGAAATCTATTCCACGTTCGTTGCTTCAACGCCATTGCGCTCTCTCTCTTGAAAGTTTTAACTCCCAATCCCAAAGTCCTCTATCTGTCTTTCTCAGTCCAAACTTCTTACCAGCACAAGCCTCTCTCTCTCTCTCTCTCTCTCTCTCTCATCTTCAATGTCAGTCCCAGCAGCCCTGCACCCATGCTAGGGCTGCGCCACAGCAGCGCAGTTCGATCCCCCCGAGCTCTAGAACTCGACGAGAAATGGTGTTCAAGGGCCGGTTCTTCTCCTCCTCCAAGAAATCCGACTCCTCCAGCGCCGACGGATCCAATTCCAACTCCCCCCGATCCATTGCTACCAACTCCAACTCACCCTCCCGATCCGATAAGAAGAAGCCCAACGCTGCTTCCACCACCTCCTCCAAAGACAACCCCTCCAGTACCAGAACTCAATTTAAAGATGGAGCCCAGAAGAAAGATTCTAAAGGCAAAGAAACTGTCACACCAAGTCAAACCCCGTCAAAGCCCGGCTCTAATCTTGGTTCCGGTTCCGGGTCGAGGACCAAGAAGGAGGTAATACCGGCGGAGGCTCCGTCGCCGGTGTCTCCGATTCTAGCGTCGTCCCTGGGATTGAATAGGATCAAGACGCGATCGGGACCGTTGCCGCAGGAGAGCTTCTTCGGGTTTAGGAGCAGTGACAAGGGCTCCGCTCTTGGCGCCAGCAATTTATCGAGGCACGTCAAAGTCGATACCGGGTCTGGTTCGGGCTCGGGTTCTGGAACTGGGGGGAAGAAGGAGGCCGTTGGTCCGAGTAGGATGCCGGGGTTCCAAGAACATTGGGTTGACAATGGGAGCAACTCGGACAGTATGTCCACTGGGAGTGGGCAGTCTAAAGACCAGAGTCCAAATGTGATTGCGCGCTCATGTTTACAGAATGGGGAGTCTTCCTCTCAACCAGGTATAGTTTCTTTTGGTTTATTTAATTGTTTGAACAATGAAGCGGTAATTGCTGGTTATGCACAATTGTACATCAAAGTGAATAATGTGACCTTGAGATTGTTGTTCGTATTATCAATTGTGACTGACCTGACTTTTCATATGTGTTCAGTTATCTGTTTGTTCTTTCATTCTTCAATTAAATTTTTATTTCATAGGATTTTGCATGCCAGCATATACTGGTGAAATTGTTACTTTTTTGTTCATGTTAGGTTGAGAATTTAGCATTTTGGTAGTTGAAGAAAGATCATGTACGTTTTATGTTTAGTAAATAATTCAGAATTATGGTGGAGAAAGAAGTTGATTAAAAGAAGTCTATAAGATGACCTATATGCACGCAGTTTGTAAAATCAAGCGCCTGTCCAACAGCTAACTTAACTGATGCTGTTAAAACTATTGAATTTGGGGCTTCTTAATCAACACATTGAGTTAATCCCAGCAGTCTGCCATCTTCTCCCATTTATCCATTCTCTCCCTGTCCATTATTGGGGCCTAACATGAAAATATGAAATTGTAACAGAAGTTGATTATGAGCATTGGCTCGGTCCATGTAGAAGTAGATGTTAGAACTGCTATGATAACATGTTATATTTGAAGTAGACATGGATAAGTGGATTAATATCATCATAGTTTCTGATTCCTATTTTTTTCTGGTGTATGCTTCACATGCAAATGTTTCCTTTTTTCTTTCTGTTATTGACCGCTTTATTAATCTTGTCTTAAATGATCAACTCGTTTTGACCCGAACCCATTTATATAAAATCCAAATCTGTTAATTTCGTGTCTTATTTGTGTTGGGTTCACGGGTCGTGTCGCATATTGCCACCCTTACTCCATCAAGTAAAGCCGTAGACCATATGACAATGATTCGCCACACAAGTCTCCTTATTGCTAGTGATTTTGAACAAATTGGGGAAGGTGTGTATCAATGATTGATCTCCACACCACGCATCATGCCAAAAGCAAATCTTGGACCTGTCACCCATCAAAATCTAGTGGGGTGGGAAAAAACCCCCAACCCCTCCTAATATTCTTCCTAAGACCGGCCCCAAAAGACCCATTTGCCTTGTTTGAATAACAACTGCCTCCCAGGTGTATGTACTTTATATCTATCAACACCCATAAGAGGCTCTCTCTTTCGTAGGCATAATTAGGTTTCTTACTCCTAACCTTTCCGTCTGCAATAGGTGAACCCACCTCAGACCATTTCACATGATGGAGCTTATGTTCCTCCCCATACCTCCATAAAAAATATCGTTGTAGTTTCTCAAGTCTATTGGAAAATCCTATAGGAAGTGGAAATAGGGGCTATATTAGGTATACAAACTTGATGGTGTGTTTCTTTTTTCAACATACTTCTACCACCCTTTGATAGGTACAATTGCTTCCGACCAGCCAAATGCCGTTCCATCTTCTTGATACCATTTGTAACAACCTAAGAAAGGCCCAAGCCACATCTAGCCCTACACTTCAAAAGGACTAATCAACTTCATGGTTGAATTTTTTTTGAATTATTATAAAAGTCTCGAACTTCTTCCTACCAAGCAATGTGAGGTCCTATTCGCAGCCTTTGTATATACAATTTGGTTATTACAGATGCATCAGATGATCCAAACACCCCATTTCTCTCAAAATCTGCATCTTTCCAACAAATAGATGGAGAATCCTCATTTCACATGATCCTAGGCCTTCTTGATATCCAATTTACCAAGAACTTTAGGTGGTCTTGACCTCAACCTACTATCAAGGCATTGGCAATTATAATTGAGTCAAGAATTTGTCTTCCATTGATAACAACATTTTAAGAATTGGATATAATGTTTACCAATAAAAAAAAAAGAATTAGATATAATGTTTGATTGCATTGCTCTCAATTTGTTTGCCAAAACTTTAGCCATAATTTTGTAGACACTAACCTACTAGGCTAATAGGCTTGAAATCCTTGACATCAATCTTGGAATAAGGGCAATAAATGAAGCATTAAGAAATTTCTCAAAGTTGTCTTTTGAATTAAATTTGTGAAATCCCATCATCACGTCTTCCTCCTAAACATCCCAACAAGCTTGGAGAAAATCCATGGAATAATCATCCAATCCTTGTGTCTTATTCCATTAAATTCTTTCACAACCTTTCCCACCTCTCTCTCCTAAAAAGGTTTTGTCTAGCCATAGAGCCTTGGCCTCTTCAAGAGACAAAAGAAAGTTCATCCAACTTAGGCGTCTAATTAAAGTTGTTCACTGGGGTGAGCCATATAAACAAGACGTCCTGGGTTTGAAACTTTGCATTCACACTCTTGAGGCCATCGGACCAGGAGAAGTTTCTCTTGAAATTGCCCGAGGTGCACTTGCAGGAAATTCCTTGTTAAGGGCTTGTGCATCCCCGGGATTAGTTAGGACTTTGTCTCAGACACCCGGCCTCAATAAAAAAAGTAATAGTTCACTCTATGAGCGAAATGCACAATATGATACCTAATTGCCACAGGATCGGAAGAAACAATTCCATGAAATGTGATTTTTATGTATTCTCGGGATCGTTATCATTTATTTTTTGCATATGCTTCACATGTAAATGTGATCTGAATATATTCTATGGGAATTTATCCTTGTATTGAAAAAAATAGGAAAAGTTCTACATTATTTGTGCTTTCCAGGTGTTTTTCTTCCCCATTCATCATAGTAAAATGGACTTTGTGAGAGGAATGATGATGGATTGGATATATGGGATGGAGACTAATGGAAGACAACTATGACAATGATAATGGTGTTAGAATGTAGTATTTTCGAAAATAACATTAAAATTTAATTCATCAAACCTCATTTATGGTTGAGGAAAACCATGAATACATCAAAGGAGCTATGCAAAACAACAAGGCATAAAAACTAAGCAAGCAAAGAAAAACAACTTGTGAATTTGAGAAAAACCAGCACTTGCTGGTGCCAAAAACTGGGGAGACCTGATCCATCAAGGACAAAACAACCTACTAGAAACTTTGGAAGCTGTGAAGTAAAAGAGAAAACAAATTTATAACCCAGAGCACCACAATTTGCTTGGCCATCCGCATGGCCATAGCTCGCTCTATTTACATGACTAATCTCAAAGCACACTTTTAATGAAATGACAAATACCTTTCCACCGATCATGATATTTCCAGGGGGCCAGCAAACTGATTTTAAGTTAATTCACTGCAAGAAATGAATCAGTTTCAACCACAAGGTTCAGTATATTCAGTTGATTGCAAAGCAAAAGTCCATATTTCTGAGCAGACACATGAGCGAAAAATATTGGTGCCAACTCCCAAGAGACATCAAAATTTAAAAATGATGGAACTAGAATGAGATCATGATTTTCCCTAACATCCCATACTTGGGCACTTGCCTATTCTCATGATCAATAAAATATTGTTTATTGATAAAAACAATAATATTCCTTAACAGCCAGAAGCACCAGGATTACCTTTGGAGGTGCCATCTAAACTAAATTTTACTTGAACAAGAGCAGGGGGTGTCCACTTGATAAGAACAGGCTTTCTAATTGTCAGCTTAAGGAAGGAACATGAAGAGCATCGAAAGCATAACAGTATGCTTTGCAACAATTGAGCTAGGCTTAAGAAAGAGATTTAATTCATACAACCGCTTAAAGACCTTTCAGATAATAAAATCTGGAGTAGTAATATCATCATACCTGGCAGTGTTTCTGGCAAGCCATAATTCCTAAACAATGAGATATGGAGTGACCTGAGCAAGAAACCTACCACGATCTGATCCAGCAAAAAAAGACAACCTGGAAATAAGCTTATCCTTCCAGCTAAGAGAGACAGTGTGGATTGCCAAAAAAAGATGAGAAGAATTGCCAGACCCCAGCAGCAAGAGAATTCAGAGACAGTGTGGATTGCCAAAAAAGGATGAGAAGAATTGCCAGACCCCAGCAGCAAGAGAATTCTCTTAAAAGAACTTCGGAAAGAGTTTTTGTATACTAATACCCTTGAGAGCAGTGGCCACATTTCAAAACAAAAGGAATTTTTTTTGCTTGATTGGTTGCCTCTCTCTAAAATTTTCTCTCCGTACAAGCTCCTCTCTCTTTCTTTTACTCTGTTCCATCTTCTTTTTCCTGAAGTTTGGGGGTGATTCGTTAATGGCTTTAGTTTTATCTGAAGCCTAACGTATCATGGTGCATTAGATAGTTATCATTCGGTAAGGTTGTTACCCATGAAGTGCATCAGTATTGAGTCTAAAGTGTTTGAGGTGGCTGGGGATGGGAGGTACGTAAACATTACAGAGAGGGGATGGAAAGTTGTAAAAAATTTGAATTTGGGGTTGGGGACAGTACGTTGGTTCTCTAATGCATTGGAAGAGTGCTTGTTGTTAGAAGGAAAGGGTTTCTATACTGCTTATCGGGATGGGGACAAGGGATACATTGCTCAAAGGTGTTGTAACTCCAGGGGAGAATATATGGCATTGGTGGAGTATGGTGGGGGGGGACGTCGAAATTTCATCTTCATCCCAGGTGACAAGGACCGAAAGGGCTGGAGAAAATTAGTGGAGGTGCTGAAGGAGGGCAGCAGTGGTGGTTCAAGGAGGTCGTTACCATTAATGACGACACAATATTCAAACCTTCCTTCGTATAGAGACATTTTACAGGGGGGCAGAGAGTTGGTGAGGACTAGAGACGGGAATAGTGCTGAAAAAGTAGACCTGTTGAAGTCAGGACCCATCACTTCGTTGAGGAATGCACAGTTGCGGGATGGAGGTGGCAGAGCAGTTGCTGGGATGAAAGAAGATAATCTGCTGCAAGTGCTGAGCGAGATGGAGACGCAGCTGGGAGAGCTGACTTATAGGGTGGAATTATTAAAACGATGCATTGTGATTAATGAGAAGGAGGGTCTGAATCTGGGCCAGGGGAGGATGAACTCAGCCCAGCCGAGTGAGCCCAAAGGGAAAGCTAAGCTCCTGGGCTGCGATGGGCCTCAGCCCACTAAGGCCCAACAGAGCGTTGGAGCCTTCTGGAGGAAGAGAAGCCCCCGTTCCCTGATGGAGGACGATGGCCCATCAAGGAATGGGGCCGAGCCACCGCCGGCGGTGAAGGGTCGGGCGACACCGCGGGAAGTTGCCGTGACGCCGATGGATGGCTCGTCGTCGGAATATGCTTTCTCGGAACATGGAAGAGGATTCTCTGCTGCCTCGAATGAACACGAAGACCCAAACAATACTCAGACCTTTACGACGGAAACCATCGACGCACAGACAACGTCGCCGAAGCCATTGAAGACGTCTGCGAGTAATGAAAAGGTGGGGAGTTTCACCTTAGAGGAAGGAGAAATCTCGGGACAAAAAGGGTCGACAGTGGGCGAACCCTTGCCTTCTATACAGACACAGATAGTGTCAATTGATATGGAGGAGGCTATGGGTGGGTCAGACGAAGGGTTTTTGGGGCCGGAAGTGGAGAAAATGGTCACACCATTGGCGGGAGGAGACTTTGTAGATGGACAGGAGATGGGTACTAACTGCTTGGCTCTGGTTATGGACTCCGTGGGTAGTGAGGAAGAAAATTTGGGAAGCCCATCACCCTTACAGATGCTCCCACCGCTAATAGCACCTCAGGCATCAGATTGGGTACTAAAAAAAGTAAAGGAGCTTCATGGTTGGGTGGGAATCTCCTGTGTTGGGTATGAAGACCAATTCATGGCCCTTCTAATAGCCATGGAAGCGGGTAGATCCACAGTAACGAAGTCAGCGGTTAAAAAAGAAAGAGAGCTGAAACGGTTGCAACGCTCCATTAACTATGATAATAAGGAGGGTGTTTCGGGCAGAGATAGAACAAAAGGGAGGGACGCTTCTTCCGTTAATGAAGCCTAAAATAATGTCTTGGAATGTGAGAGAGATCAATGAAGTGAATAAAAGGCTACATATTAGATCCCTCCTCCGAAGTTGGAAAGTAGACATTGTTTGCCTACAAGAAACTAAGTTGGAAGTTATTTCTCTTCGCATCACTAGGAGCTTGTGGAGCTGTGTGCAAGTGGGATGGCATTACTTACCGTCCATTGGAGCATCCGGGGGTATATTAGTTATGTGGGACAAAAGAGTGGTGGAAAATAAGGAAAATTTCATGGGGGATTATGTGGTGGCATGTTCGTTTATGAATGTCATCGATGGCTATCAGTGGGCTTTTGCAGGCGTTTATGGGCCTAATCTTGATCGGTCTCGAAGCTTACTTTGGGATGAGTTGGCTGGTATTAGCAGTTTTTGGGACTTACCTTGGTGTATTGGAGGTGATTTTAATGTAACCCGTTTTCCGAGTGAGAGATCGGGTGGTGTGGGCTACAACCAACCTATGGTAGATTTTTCTAACTTCATTTCTGAGCAGAATTTACAAGATTTACCTCTTGCATGCGGTTCCTTCACTTGGTCTAACAACCGAGATCTTCCATCTTGGTCAAGGATAGACAGATTTTTAATTTCAACGGATTGGGAGGCACACTACCCGGAGCTTATTCAGAAGAGACTACCCAGGTTGTGTTCAGATCATTTTCCTATTCTGTTGAATTGTAGGGGCATTAGAAGTGGTCCAAGACACTTCAAATTTGAGAACATGTGGTTGAAGTCAGAGGGGTTTCTGGACAGAATAAGACAATGGTGGTCTTCTTACTATTTCCATGGAACTGCTAGTTACAGGATGGCTTGCAAATTAAAGTCGTTGAAAAAAGACTTAAAGGAGTGGAATACACAAGAGTTCGGTAATGTGGAAAGCCAGAAATCGGTACTAATGGAGGAGCTTAAGGCTTTGGAAGGTGTGGAAGAGGTGAGGATTTTCTCTGAAATCGAGCGGGCCCGCAAATCCCAAGTGGTTGCGGACATTGCTATTGGAAGAAATATCATGGCGTCAGAAATCACGGGTGTTATGGATGAAGGAAGGGGATAGAAGCACCAAGTTCTTTCACCAAGTGGCCAATTCACATAGGCGGAACAATGCGATAGATACCTTATTGATAGACGGGGTGGTCTCATCCAACCATTCCGAGATCTCAAACCACATTGTTCAGTTTTATGATACATTGCTTTCGGAACAATTTGAGTGGAGGCCGAGACTTGATGGGATGGCCTTTGATGTTCTTGACCCACAGGTAGCGGAACGACTTGAAAGGCCTTTTGACGAGGTAGAGATCCGGTCGGTGATCAAGGGTATGGCGGGTGATAAAGCTCCAGGTCCGGATGGTTTTTCCATGGCCTTTTTTCAGACATGTTGGGATGTGCTTAAAGATGATATCATGGGGGTTTTTCAGGAATTTCATGGAAGCGGGCGGTTCGAGAAAAGTCTTAATGCTACTCTCTTAGTTCTTATTCCCAAAAAGCCAGGCGTGGAAGAAGTGAAAGATTTCCGCCCCATTAGTTTGGTGAGTGGTATGTACAAAATTCTTTCTAAAGTATTGGCAAACAGACTGAGTAAGGTGATGGAAAGATTAATTTCGAAGCCTCAAAACGCATTTGTTCAAGGTAGGCAAATCCTTGATTCGGTACTGATAGCCAATGAATGTTTGGATAATCGAGTTAAAACCGGAGAGCCTGGAATCCTTTGCAAGTTAGACATGGAGAAAGCTTATGATCACGTCAACTGGAGTTTCTTGATTTATATGTTGGAGAGATGTGGCTTTGGTTCTAAATGGTGTTCTTGGATCCTTCATTGTATTTCCACAGCATGCTTTTCAGTATTGGTGAATGGGATGTCCAAAGGTTTTTTTAAAAGCTCACGAGGTTTGCGACAAGGAGACCCCCTTTCTCCCCTTCTATTTGTTTTTGTGATGGAAGCGTTCAGCAAGATGATTGGAGGGGCAGTAGAGGGAGGGTTCATATCAGGATTCTCAGTAGGAGAGACAAGTTCAGGTTCACTTAACATTTCCCACTTATTGTTTGCTGACGATACTCTAATATTTTGTGAAGCCAGACATGAGCAAATTCGAGCTGTAAGAGCTCTTCTATTATGCTTTGAAGCGGTGTCAGGTTTGAAGGTGAATTTGGCTAAATCAGAGATAGTGCCAGTGGGACATGTAACCAATGTGGAAAGTCTGGCGTCCATCCTGGAGTGCAAGATATCTCAGTTACCTATGAAATATCTCGGTCTTCCGTTGGGGGCAGCATTCAAATCGATAGCTATTTGGGATGAAATAATAGAAAAAATGGAAAGGAAACTAGCTGGTTGGAAGAGGATGTACTTATCTAAAGGGGGCCGGTTAACTCTCATAAAAAGTACTCTTTCTAACTTACCAACATACTTCCTTTCACTATTTCCACTTCCCGCCAAGGTGGCTCATCGTATGGAGAAAATTCAACGTGATTTCTTGTGGGGAGGGATCAAGGAAGAGTTTAAATATCACTTGGTGAAATGGGCTACAATTTGTACCCCCATTAAGGAAGGAGGTCTAGGTATACGGAACTTGAGAGCTTTTAACCAAGCTTTGCTTGGCAAATGGTTATGGAGATACCACCATGAACGGGAGGCCTTCTGGCGAACCGTCATTGCCTTGAAGCACGGGGAATCATGGGGAGGGTGGTGTTCCAATGAGGTGAGTGGCCCCCACGGAGTAGGGCTTTGGAAACATATCAGAAGAGGATGGGACATCTATGCAGCACACACTTGCTTCAAAGTCGGCAACGGTGTTAAGATAAAATTTTGGCATGACTTATGGTGTGGTGATCGGGCACTCAAGGATGTATATCCAGGAGTCTACAGCTTAGCAAGACGGAAAGATGCATCCATTGCCGATCTACTTAGCTTTACAAATGGCTCATTCCAATGGAACCTTACTTTCAATAGAAATGCACAAGATTGGGAGATGGATGACATTTCGGCCTTCTTTGACCTTGTGTACTCCACTCGGATGTCGAGGGAAGGAGAAGACAAGTTATATTGGCGTCCCTCTAAGAAAGGAGTTTTCACGGCCCGCTCGTTTTATCATTCCTTACATGTGCACAACTCAGTCCCATTCCCATGGAAGAGCATCTGGAAGACGAAGGCACCTCTAAAGGCAGCTTTTTTTGTATGGACTGCCACGTGGGGAAAGATTCTTACCATAGATAACCTGAGGAAACGCGGCATCATAGTTATGAATTGGTGTTATATGTGTAAGAAGAGTGGTGAGTCCGTAGACCATCTCTTACTACATTGTGAGATTGTCAGGTCCTTATGGTCCGAGGTCCTAGCACGGGTGGGGTTAGCATGGGTGATGCCAGAAAAAGTAAGTGAGTTTTTAGCCTCTTGGAGAGGTATTAGGGGCAACTCTCAAATTGCCTCCATATGGAAGATGCTACCTATTTGTCTATGGTGGTGCATTTGGGGGGAGCGGAACACAAGATGCTTTGAAGATCAAGAGAGATCAATGGAAGAGCTTAGAACTTTGTTTTTTAATACTTTACTCCATTGGTCAATTGTAATTGATTTTCAGGGCAGGTCTTTTCACGATTTCCTTGTATCCCTAAACTAGACTTAAATTTGCTCATGTATATGTCCCGTATACTTGGGCATCCTTTGTATCACTTTTGATCAATAAAATTTTGTTTACCGATCAAAAAAAAAAAAAACAAAAGGAACATCATATTGTTGGATTCTCTCATCAACAGGGATGCCATTATTTCATAGTTTCCAAGTGAAAACCGAAATTTTAAGACGCAAGAAAACATTCCCGATAGAAGAAGAGAACTGATATATAGGAGCCTTCACTCTTAAGAGATTCCATGCAAATTTAGTGCTGAAGGAACCATCGTTGGTATGGTTCCAAACCTGAGAATCCTGTCCACCATGAGTTTAAGTTGAAACTTGGAAACTTCATTAACAAGTATATGATCATGATCACCGAGAATGGAAAGTTGAGGAAGTCTCAGACCAAAATTCAATAGCACATCCTTTAAGAATATATGAGAAGAAACAACTGGAAAACAAGAAGCTGAGTAACTTTGCTTTCTTTCATCACACTAATTGGAAAAAAGGAAAAGTCAAAGCAACAGACCAGTAGTCCCATTATCTACCTTTTGAGAAATTTTTTTAGAAGGTTCCTTTCTAAATAAAGAGCCGTTCCCAGCCAAATTATCAAGCCCGAAGCTGATAGAACCAAATCGAACATTCCATTGATTGTCTTGCTGAGTGGTAGGTAAAAACTTACAAATGGATTTCCAATGGGTGACTGAAGGGACTTTGAAACAAAATTGTCGATGGAAGTGACATTTCTCAAGTAGTTTTGAGTCATGAAAACAGGCCAAGATGAGAGAGAATCTACCATTCTCGGTGACTCTCTTGCCAACTCTACAATGTAGAGCTTTAACTACTTCAGGCAGATCCCTAACGTCTAATTCACCCTCCTGAGTTTGTTTACAGTTGTCAGGTTGTGATAATATATGATGTGTCTAGTGCAATCGCTACAAATTTCTTGGGCATTTTGATCTCTGCTTCCCAAATCTTCCCTCTCTTGTTGTGTTGTGTGTACACTTAACTGCTTTTGATGCTTTGAATCACCTTGCAGGACGATATGGATCATCGTGGGGTCACTCTGGAGGCTTAAGAAGCTCAGATGTTTGTACAACAGAGGTAGCTGTGAAAAGATTTAATTGATGATAACCATGCACTTATATCTGACTTAGTGGTTTTATTTATTTTTCCGTTACTTACCTTTTAAATGTAGTTGATGACTTGAGTTGTCATTTCTAGACTGCATATGATTGTGACAACCCAAAGGAGTCTGAGTCTCCCCGTTTTCAAGCTATACTACGTCTCACAAGTGCACCTAGAAAGAAGCCTACTGATATTAAAAGTTTTTCTCATGAACTAAACTCCAAAGGCGTCAGGCCTTTCCCATTTTGGAAGTCTCGAGGCTTAAACAACTTGGAGGTACTTGAGTTTTATCACATCGCCTTGCAGACAATAAATGTGTTTAGAAGTTTCATTTGTTCTCAATTTCCTTGCTGTTTCATGCAGGAAATATTGGTTGTCATACGTGCAAAATTTGACAAAGCAAAAGAAGAAGTGAACTCTGATTTGGCTGTTTTTGCAGCAGATCTGATCGGAATTCTTGAAAAAAATGCAGATAGTCATCCTGAGTGGCAGGAAACTATTGAGGACTTGCTGGTTTTGGCTCGGAGTTGTGATATGACATCTCCTGGGGAGTTTTGGCTTCAGTGTGAAGGCATAGTTCAGGAATTGGATGATAGGCGTCAAGAACTTCTGCCAGGCATGCTGAAGCAGCTTCATACCAGAATGCTTTTCATTCTTACAAGGTGTACCAGATTGTTGCAGTTCCATAAAGAGAGCTTGGCTGAGGATGAACATGTTTTCCAGCTTCGTCAACCTACAATCCCGAATTCTGCAGAAAAACGAATTCCTCCCGGCATGGGAAGGGAGTCCAAAAGTTCTAGTGCTGCAAAGGCCTCAAACACAGCTTCAGCTAGGAAATCTTACAGTCAGGAGCAGCATAGCTTGGATTGGAAAAGAGACCATGTTATTCAACCAGGAAATTTTCTCTCACCTCCTGTAGATGACGCTTTAAAAAACTTGGAGTCTCCCTTAGTCAGGGATAAGATGGCTTCTTGGAAGAAACTCCCATCTCCACCAGGGAAAAACATGAAACATACTGTTCTGTTGAAGGAGCAGCATGAGAGTAAGGTTGAAACATTGAGGAAGGTAAATAGCAGGAGAGCCACTTCTGACACAGATTTGGCTGTAGCTAAGCCTCCTGAACTTCCTCCTGCAAAAGATTCCCAAGAACATTCCACCAAGCACCAACACAGAATTTCTTGGGGTTACGGGGGAGATCAGCAGCATATATCTGATGAAACTTCAATTATATGTCGCATTTGTGAGGAGGAGGTCCCCACTTTAAACGTGGAAGGTCATTCAAGAATTTGTGCTATTGCTGATCGATTTGATCAGAAAGGTCTACGTGTCAACGAGCGTCTTGTCAGTATTTCTGAAGCTCTTGAGAAAATGACAGAATCATTTGCTCAGAAGGATGTTCAACATGTAGTGGAAAGTCCAGATGTTGCAAAAGTATCAAATTCGAGTGTGACAGAAGAATCTGATATTCTTTCTCCAAAACTCAGTGATTGGTCTCGAAGAGGCTCAGAGGACATGCTTGATTGTTTTCTGGAAGCTGATAATTCAGTGTTTATGGATGATTTGAAAGGTTTACCTTCCATGACATGTAAAACTCGCTTTGGTCCAAAATCCGATCAAGGAATGACAACGTCATCTGCTGGCAGTATGACTCCCCGGTCTCCATTATTGACACCAAGGAGCAGTCAGATTGACTTGCTCTTGGCAGGAAAGGGTGCCTACTCGGAGCACGATGATGTTCCACAGGTACTTCCTTTGTCTTCTTTAGTTCTCTGATGGGGAGTTGCAGCACCACTTATGACAATAAATAAACATATATGTGACTATAATGCCAATTAAATTGTATGAGGTGGTGGCTGAGGTTGTGAGTTCAAGTGCTGCCAGATGTGTAAGTTAGGCCTCATTTGTTTTCACAGATGAGATAAGATGAGTTGAGATGAAAGTTGAATAAAATATTGTTAGAATATATTTTTTAATATTATTTTTGTTTTGGAATTTGAAAAAATTGAATTATTTATTTGATTTTGTAGGAATTTGAGAAAATTGCAATGATTAAATGAGATGAGTTGTGAAAACAAATGATGCCTTAGTTACCAAGCTAGAAATTAAAAAAAAATATATATCTCATTGTAGTATCAGTTTGAGTTTTCAAACTTAAATTGTCTACTTTGTTGGATATCACTTTCAATAGGAGAAAGTAATCCAATTAGATTAATTAAGGAACATATCATATTGACAATGCTCTTTGTTAAATCTGCTAAAGGTGCTTTAGGACTACTCAAGTGGTGCTGATCCTAGGGGTGAAAGATTTTTGGTCCGGACCGAAAACACCGACAAGACCGGACCGGACCGAAAATCAAGTTGGTTGGTCTCGGTCCATGGTGTCTGAGAAATTCGGTTTTCGGTTTGGTCCCAAGGTGTGGCTTTTTTAGACCGGACCGGACTAAAATATTTACATATAAATTTTTTAAATATTTTATATATATATAATATATTATTTTATATAGTAGTTATATAAATTAATTATGTAATTTTTATCTAATCTATTACCATTGACCATATAAAATATAAAATAATATATGACATCAATTAACTAATATATCATATGATATATGTTATTATATGTAGATACACATAATGGGGTGTTTTGAAAGAAGCAGACGAACCTCTTTCAGAAGATAAAAATGGGGTAACAGAAGATAGTGCTTCCCCTACCTATTATATTTCTCCTAAGGGAGTAGTAGGGTCTAACAAAGTGGCATAGAAAGGGTCTTCGGGGGATGGAGCACCTACAAGCAATGTTCTTGTCGATAGAATGACGACACCTATGCCGGAGGTGAAGGAACCTTTAATGGTGACCGCAACGATGGATAACAACAATATAGTTGTTGAAGAGGTTCGGGATTTGAATGCAGGATATGGTGGGGAGGAAATTATGGGTTTGTTGTTATTGCCTTGTGAGGAGGAATGTTTAGGGTCGAGAGTGCAGTTGGGAACTGTGTTTGGGGGTAATGTTGTTCCCCTGATTTCTCTTCCTCCAATAAACAATATAGTGGATTCACCATCAGATTGGGTTTTGCATAAGTTTACCAGATTCAACATTGTGTGGGGATTTCATATGAAGGATGTAAAGACCAATTTAAAGCACTACTCATTGTGATTGAGGCGAGCCATTCACTAGAAACCAAATCAAGATTTAAGAAAAGTAGGGAGTTAAAAGCGTCTTTCTTGGGCAATCAATTACGATGCTAAGGGAGGTAGTTCAAGTCGAGGGAAGACTAAGGTGTGGTTTGGATAGTGAGATGAGATGAGATCATTTTAGATGAAAGTTAAATAAAATATTTTTAGAATATTATTTTTTAATATTATTATTGTTTTGAGATTTGAAAAAGTTGAATTATTTATTATATTGTGTGAAAATTTGAGAAAGTTGTAATGATGAGATGAGATGAGATGAAATACTTTCACTATCCAAATGGGGCCAAAGAGGGCATCATGAAGCCGTCCTCGTAGAGGGAGTTTCGGGTGGAGTATTAGTCTTATGGGAAACAAGGGGTTGGAGTTGGTGAGGTGTGTTCTATTCTCATTCGGGCTTGGTGTTTTTTGAATAAATTTCTAATTTTCACGGGCTTATTGGTCATTAGGGGCTCTCTAATATGGGCTATGTGTTTTCTTGTATACGTCCAGTGTACTTGGTTACTCCTATTGTTATTAATATACATAATATTTTTATCTATAAAAAAAATGTAGATACATACTCTACTATTTACACCTAATTAAAGTAATTAGATAATTTATTTTAAGATACGTAAGTTGCAATTAAGCATGAAAATCTATAGACAATTAAATTATTTAATATTCATTATATAAAATATTAGAATTTTCATATAGGTCATTCTGAATATTAAAGTACTAAGTAACTATTAACATTATAAATATAATTATAATTAATTATTTTTTTAATGAGTTAGTTACATAATTTACATTAAAGAGCTCACTTAATTTTAAGTTTACTAATTTAATTAATTTTTATATTAATTTATTTGCCAAAAAAGAAACGAGAAAAAAAATGTTCCTAACTCATATGGACCGAATCAGACTGACCAGACCAATAGCTGGTCCGGTCCCTAGATGTAATCAGTCCGGTCAGGTTTGGAAAAAGGGTGGACCAAAATTTTCAGTCCGTGACTCCTCCCGGACTGATTATACCCCTAGTTGATCCTGATAAGAAAGTATTATCTTATTTTTGTTACCCTTAGTGTGTAATAGTGCTTTTTGTTCTTATGAAAAATGGTTACTTCAGTTTTTCTACAAGGTGACTGGATTCAAACTTAATTTATGGGTTTCTATAAGTTTAGTGTGATGATAATCTCAATGTTTACACTTGTCACTAGATGATACCTACATACAACATTGTAAATGTCATTATGTAAAATTATAATACTAACGTAAATAACATAGACCATTTGAACAAAATGATAAACCTTTTTTTTTAATAAGTAAACGATTGTATTAATAAGAATAGACATAGCCCAAGTATATAAGATGGTATACAAGAGGTAACACATATCTAGGAAGAAGAAATGGAAACAAGAAAGTCACGAAAATCGAGGCCATTAAAATCTACAATTATGGCCCATAGAAATAAAGTTCTAACAAAAAGAGATCTAAGTTGTTGTAATGAGTTCTCCTTGTCTTCAAACGTCCGTTTATTTCCCTCCTGCCATAAGCATCACTTTTCTTGCACATGTAGCACCAATCTACTATGATCACCATGTGCTTCTATAAGTTATCCATCATCAAGATCTTACCTAGAGAAGCTATCTAAGCAGGTGTCTTATTTCACCAAATCCTTCTCCATGGAAACTAATTGTTTTGCGACTGTGTGAGAGACTTATAGAAAGCGCGAACCAAGAATGTACTTTTACCTCCGAGTACCCACCACAACGGTTAGCTCTTTGAGTGCTTGGTCTCATGGAGTACCAAAAGACTAAAAAAGTCCTCAAAGCTGCCAACTTTCCAAGTTTGGGCTGCCCTATTGAAGTTAATGTTCCATTGGACTTCATCACCAGATATCACCATAAAATCAGCCACTAAAGCTTCTTTCTCACATGCAACTCGGAAAATTGAAAGGAATGAGTTCTTTAGGGCATTATTTCCATACCATAGGTCACTCCAAATTTTATTCTAGAGCCATCTCCCAACATGAGTCTAGTATGACAAGTAAAAACCCCCCCACTCACGTCTAATGTGCTTTCAGATTCTCACTCCTTAAGCCCCACTTACCTCTATAGTGCACACACCCCCCCCCCCCCAAAAAAAAAAAAAAAAACAAACCTTTAGATTCGCAATCAATCACCGACTTCCATAAGGGTTTCAATTCCATATTATATTGCCACAACTATTTCCCAAGTAAAGCCTTGATTGAAAATCCTCAGATTTCTAATTCCCAACCCACTAGAAGAGATTGGGAAGCATCCCACTTGATTAGATGGAATTTGAAGTCATCCCCCATACCACTCCAAAGGAAATCAAGATGAAGTTTCTTAATTCGGGTCCCCTCACTTGCTGGAATTGGGAATAAAAATAAGAAATACGTTGGTAAATTAGATAGAGTACTTTTGATTGAGGTGATCTTGCCACCTTTCAACAAGTACAATCTCCTCCAACCTGCCAATCTACGTTCAGTCTTCTCAATCGCTGTATCCCAAATTGATTTAACCCTTGAGGCAGCCCCAATAGAAGACCAAGGTAATTCATGGGAAGAGAGGAAACCTTACATCCAAGAGTGTTAACCAGCTGCTGGATGTTGTGAACATTACCCACTGGCACCAACTCTGATTTGTCAAAGTTCACTTTCAAACCCGATGTCGTTTCAAAACAGAGTAGAAGTGCCTTTAGTGCCCGAATTTGGTTTTGTTCTATCTCACAAAATATCAGTATATCATTTGCAAACAAGTGAGAAATGTTAAGCTCCCATTTGGATAATGAAATAAGATGAGATGATTTTAGATAAAAGTTGAATAAAATATTATTAGAATATTATTTTTTAATATTATTATTATTTTGAAATTTGTAAAAGTTGAATTTTTTCGGGTGAAGGTTGGGCTACGGGAAGCATGGGGTTGGGGTTGGGGAGGTGTGATTTATTCTATCTTGGGCTTGATGTATGTTGGGTAGTTTTTCGCAGGCTTTTGGGGCAATAGGAGCTCTCTGGTATGGGTTAGAGATTTTCTTGTATACATCCAGTGTACTTGGTTACTCCTATTAATATATATATATATAATATTTTTATTTATAAGAAAAAAAAATTTGAATTAGGATTTGAAAAAGTTGAATTGTTTATTGTATTTTGTGTGGAAATTTGATAAAATTGTAATGATAAGATGAAATGAGATGAGTTGAGATGGTTTCTCAATCCAAACGGGGCCTAAGAGTACCCCTATTGGGGTCACCAACCGAGAATCCAGCCAAAAAGCCGCTGTTGACAAAAGCCGAGATCATTTTGCTAAGCACCTCCATAACAATGACAAAGAGGAGTGGGGACAAAGGATCCCATTGTCTTAGGCCTTAGGAGCTGTTAAAGAAGCCAATTGGACTACCATTCACCAAAATTGAAAACTTCACCATTAATATGCACCATCTGATCTATGAGCACCATCTTTTTCCAAATCACACCTCCCAAGCAAGTAAAGTAGGAACTCCTAGTTAATATGATCATAGGTCTTCTCCATATCCAACTTACATAGGATTCCCGGATTGCCCGATTTTAGTCTACTATCTAGGCATTCATTGGCTATGAGAACTAAGTCCAGAATTTGCCTACCCCTTACAAATGTATTTTGGGGTTTTGTAATGATCTTCCCCAATACCTCCCCTAGGCAGTTTGCAAGTACCAGTAGGGATTTTAGACAAAGGTGAGAAGATGGTCCCTCCTCCCTGTTAATATTCTATCATATCAAGTGCTGAGTTGAAATTGTATTTATTCCAATATATTCCTCCCCTCAATATACTTCCATTACACTCCCTCTCAAGCTGGAGCTTATATAATAAGTACAGCTTGGAACAGATAAATTCTAAATGATGCCACAAAGTCTGTTGAACCTATAAGCTAACTGGTCCCTAGACTCTACACAAATGGTGTAGGAATATCTCCACCAAGTTTCTTGTCTTGAATGAAATGACAATTAACTTTAATGTGAAATTTTTTTGAATCGACATGAATTGGTCCCCATACATCTAAACAAGTTAGACACATGATTATTATTTCTTGAGGGAAGATACACAAAACCCCCCAAAATATCACTCATTTTGCAATCACGCCCTAGACTCATTTTCCTTTGGTAATCACCTCAAACTACCTAAAAGTGGTAATTTTTTTCTAAGAGTGTAGAGTTGAGACTACATTTATTACAATGATATTATTTCCTTCAATATACTTTCTATTATCAAAGGAAAAAGCACCTCAAAGAGGTATTCAGCCAAATCTGATATCTATAACAATCATACTTAGAAAAAAAAAAAAGATTTCCATAGCCATCACAATAACAATAAAAATTACTACTTACCATCATTATCACCATGATTTTTTCCAGTATCTCTGTTTATGTGCGTATCCCTTCTCATGCAAGTTTCAGTTTTTTTGATAGGAAATGCAAGTGTCAGATTTTTAATTCCCTACTGATTTGCAGTATAGACGCCCAACAAATTTGGCTGTCACAAATTCATCATCCCTCTGTGATATGTCTTATCTCTTTCCATCTTACATTCTCTGTGTCACAACAAATTTAATGAGACTGGAAATTGATGCTGTACCTGGTGCAATTTATAGTACTTTCCACTTGTCATTTATTTGAATATGTTTATTGTGTTCATTTTTATGTTTTCAAGTTGAATTTCCTTATGGGTGATGCAGATGAATGAACTTGCCGATATTGCACGATGTGTAGCAAATACACCTTTGGATGATGATCGCTCTATGCCATATCTACTGTCTTGTCTTGAAGACTTGAGAATTGTTATTGAGCGCAGGAAATTTGATGCACTTACAGTCGAGACATTCGGGACACGCATTGAGAAGTTGATTCGGTGAGTATTTAGCTGCTAAGTTCTTGAATATTTCAAACGAAAACCGAGAGGGCCTTAGATTTTTAATGAACGGCTCCTGAGAAAAGTTCATTTTGCATTTTCTTTTGTTGAAGCCTCCATCCCCATGACTTCTCATTGGTTTTAATGTGACCATTTTGGATATCATAACATGTAATGAATTTTTATTTTCTAGGGAGAAGTATTTGCAGCTCTGTGAGATGGTGGATGATGAAAAAATTGATATAACCAGTACCATAATTGATGAAGATGCTCCTTTGGAGGATGATGTGGTCCGTAGTCTGAGAACAAGCCCTACACATTCGTCTAAGGACCGTACCTCCATAGATGACTTTGAGATTATAAAACCTATCAGTCGTGGAGCATTCGGACGGGTTTTCTTGGCTAAAAAGAGAACAACAGGGGACCTATTTGCGATAAAGGTACCACTAATGATGTTGCTTCTGTGATTTCTTTTGAAGAAAGGTTTTATTGTGGTATCCTCTTTCACCTATTTGTATTTTGTTTTGTTCTCCATGGACACCCTCCTTATCACATTATCTTGCTATGCTTGTATGTTGTCACTGAGCTGTGAAGGATCTTAGTTTAAAACTGCATGTGATTCATGTTCAATTTGCAACAGGTTCTTAAAAAGGCAGATATGATCCGGAAGAATGCCGTTGAAAGTATATTAGCAGAACGTGATATTTTAATTTCTGTTCGCAATCCTTTTGTGGTGAGCAGGTCTAGCTAGCTTAGCATTTTCCCTCTTGGTTGAAAATTTTAAATTTGTTATGTGTAAATGGGTCATTATCAGGTTCGCTTCTTCTATTCTTTTACATGTCGTGAAAATTTGTATCTCGTGATGGAGTATCTGAATGGAGGAGATTTATATTCGTTATTGAGAAATTTGGGCTGCTTAGATGAGGATGTTGCTCGCGTCTATATAGCAGAAGTTGTAAGTATATATGTTTTTTGTTCTGAAATGTGATTGTTCCTATGTTACTGTGCAATTATAATATCTGTGGACCTTTCTTCGTTTTTTTTTTCTTTTTTTTGGGGGGTGAGTGGTGCAGGTGCTTGCTTTGGAATATTTACATTCTCTCCGCGTAGTCCATCGTGATTTGAAGCCTGATAATCTTTTAATTGCACATGATGGCCATATTAAGGTAACTATATCTTTAACTTTCTTTGATCTTCATTGTTTTTTTTATGTTTATAGTCTTTTGATTTCAGTATAAATAGATTGGCTGTTTATCTCTCGTAAGTTTAGTTATATGAAATAAATAAATAGATTGGCTGGTATGAGCAGCAGATGCATGACAGATTTGTTGGTTCCCCTTAATATAGGTAGTAAGGGATAAAATATTGATCACTAGAAAAAATAAAATATTATTTTGCTTCTTTTCAGCTTCATTTAAGAGAGAGAGAGAGAGAAGTTCAACAAGAAAAAAGAAAACAGCTGCAGCATGTTATGGTTGGTTATGGCTACTCATTTAGTACACAGTGCATTTAATCGTAAACGTTTATAACTCAATAGTTACTTGGCAGTGGGCAAGATATCTAGAACCCATTAACGCATACCCAACCAGACTACTGTTGCCAACCATGGCAGTGTCGATCTTTTTTTTTTATGAATTCGGTAGAATTTATATTATTTGTATAATGTATACATCATATGGAAAAAACCAGTTGAAATGTTTTTAGAAGAATGGGAAGTGAGATGAGGAAATAGAGGAAGAAAAAGGAAACATTAGAATATCATACCAAACATGAATCTTTTAAGCACTATTGAATTGCTTTATTGCCTATGTTTCACCCTCTTTATTAAGGTGGCACATTTATGTAGCTTTGAAAATTTTCCTAACTATTCATTAGTTGTAGTGTTTGGTTTTTTAGAGCAATGGCAGCTAGTAAGTTATTATTCAGGTATTCAGCAAAGTTTCTTTTCCATACCCTATTGTTCCAACTGAATGATACCTTTTTCTTTTTAAAATTTTGTTTCCTACAACCATAATTCTCGAAACCAATTCTCAGTTTTTTTTAATCAATGAATGCAATTTATTAAAAAGCACGACGGGAAGCAATCTGAATACACATGAAGTTTAACTAGTTCTTCTTTTCCTCCATTTTACCGATAAAAGAAAAAAAGTTTACAAGAGAAAACACCCATTTAGGGTATATGAGGAAATCAAGGAGTGCATAAAATTGACGAAGGTAGTAAAGCGGTTGTGGTGAGCCATCATGCAGAATTTTGTGGGGAGTGAGATGAGATGAGAATTTTGTGAATAGTAGTAAGATAACTTGTGAATAGTAGTGAGATTATTTGAGTTGAGTATTTTTTGGGTCTCGGAAAAGGAGAGAGAAAAAATTGAATAAAAACTATTATAAAGTTAAAATATTGTAATAATATAGTTTAGAATATTATTTTTGTTTGGGAATTTGAAAAAGTTGGAATTGTCTTTTATTTTTTATTTGAAAGTTTGAAAAAGTTGGAATAATTAGTTTGAAAATTTTATATTTGAATTATGTCTGGGAATAAGATAGGAAATATGAAATGAGATCAGATGAGAATTTTGTGTCTCATCTGAGGCCCCTAACCTGCCATTTGGGCCTCATTTGTTTTCATAGTTCATCTCAACTCATTTCATCTCATCATTACAACTTTCTCAAATTTACACACAAAGTAAAATAAACAATTCAACTTTTTCAAATCCCAAAACAAAAATAATATTAAAAAAATATATTCTAACAATATTTTATTCAATTTTTAATTTTTATCCTAAGCATAGTGGGATCACGTGCCAAATTTCATTTTGACATACCCATGTTTGGGTACACAAAAAAGAGTCTCAATCTGAGATGATAAAAATTTTTCTCTCTTAAAATGTCTTCACTCCCAAACATACTACATACCAAATCGTCTTATCACAATCATTCTACTCCTTCAAACATTTGTTCACTTCAATTAAATTCTTACTAAATAAACAGAACCTTAGAAAAAATTCCTCACCATAAGGCCACCCATGGGGTGGCTGGGCTACCCTCTGGTGGCATTTTTGTGGCCACTCATGAGGGCCATCCCTCCAGGGTGGCACTGTATTTTCTAAAAACAACTTTAAATCTTTTTAAATGAAAATTTTAAATAAAAAAATAATGTACAAACACATTTCCCACAAAAAGAGAAGTACAAAAAGAAAAGAAAATGGTAACAAATTTGGATCATCAAAATAGATAGTAACGGGTTTCTCAATTGAACCCTTGTGAAACAATCCTCTCATGGTTTGGATCAGAACCTCAAAACAAATTCTGGTCACCTTTCATTTTTTTCATCTTGTTTTTTTAATTGATTTGGAACCTTATCAATATCAAGGCAGGGCCCTTCAAACCTGCCCCTGAGTTGTAAACCTCGGATACGTCATCCCACGTGCCAGAACTATATATCAGGTAATCTAGAGGAACTTCTAGTGTGCAATAGAACCCGAGATATCTAAGTTTACAGGTCATCCCAGGCCCTCTCTTTGACCGTTAGGCTTCACTCTGATGAGCTGCTTATCTAAGTTATAAACTGAAAATAACTTATCCTCAAGTTTCCAAAAAAAAAAATAACAAAAACCTATATAAAAAATATTTAGAAATCACAGCAATAAATGCTAGTTAATTCTCAAAATTGCTCAAAAACAGAAAGCCTTTCAGTCAATGATCAATTTTTGATTGTGGGGAATATATATCCTGAGAAGATGTCACATTTTAATATATACTGGCAATTTATTCCAAAGAAAATATGTTGTTTTACTATCAAAAAGTTGGTTGGCAAATTGTTTCCCTAGCTGAATTTTCAATTCTACCTTGATGGCCTCAATCAACGGTGATTTTTTTCCCATTCTCTGATGTTAGAAGACAAGCAAAACCAATAGGCGCCATTAGAAGTGTTAGCGTGTTCGGTACACTATAGTTTTATCGAATTACTCAGCAGCTAAAGCTTAGTGGCATAGATCCTGTTTCAACAACCATTCCAACCTTGAAAAAGCTATCTTTTCTTTATGTAGCTCTTTAAAGATCCAAAACTTGCACGCTTGCACTGGACAGCCAGAGACCTGACACTTATCCAAATTTCACCTGAGAACAGAAAATATTCGATTAAGAAAGTGAAACTTCTCCACTTCCCTGGCTGGTTTTAAATGGAACTTATTTTAGTCATGTATTTGTTTCACACAACCTTGCAAATCCTTGTTTAGAACTTCTTTTATGGTTTGGGCTTGTGTTTTTATTGGAGATATCCTTCTTTTCAAACTTGAAAAAGTTCCTGCATGCATTCCATCTGTGCAGTTGACAGACTTTGGGCTTTCTAAGGTTGGTCTCATCAACAGCACTGATGATTTGTCTGGTCCAGCAGTTAGTGGGACATCCCTACTTGTGGAAGATGAACCAAAGTTATCTGTATCCGAGCATCAGCGAGAAAGGCGGAAAAAACGCTCTGCTGTGGGCACACCGGATTATTTGGCACCAGAGATACTTTTGGGAACAGGACATGGTTCGTATAGCATTTTCTTAGTTTAAGGTGCCATAATTATCTCCTCTCATTTTTGTTAAACATTCAACTTTAGATTTAACTTTGGCCATCTTGAAAGCAATGAAGCTAAGCAAGGTGGATTATTGAGAGTAAGCTACAAGATTTTCAAACTCTCAGTACTGATTAGATGTCCAATGCCATGAAGTTGAACTAATGTGTCAACTTCAAACAAAATGACACTACCATTATGCTTCTTTCTTTCTTTCCCTACACCCACAAATGTATTCTCTACCTGACAGATCTAGCTTTCCTTCTTGTAGGTCTGTTATTAAAGATTTACCCAAAGAAAGAACAGTTCTTAAAGTGTAGGAATGACTAATAGTCTATCACTGAACCTTTTTCCCACAGGTGCAACTGCAGATTGGTGGTCCGTGGGTGTCATATTATTTGAATTGGTTGTTGGCATTCCACCATTCAATGCGGAACATCCTCAGGTTAACATGTTGCTTATTCTGCTCACCACCGCTGTCGGAAATAACATATACTGTACCTTAGTTTGTTTATTTATTTATTTTTAAAATAAAAATTGTTTCTACGATGAAAATTATTGCGATAACTGTAATATTCACAAGGACGATTAGTAGTTTCTGCTTCAGGGTTTGGGAGTTCGCCAAATGCTGTTAATTTTTTAATTTCTCAATCGATACAATGAAAATCCATTCAATTGTAGGTCATTATTGCACTAAGCATAAGGCTGCTTACTGTCGAACGCGGTATGCCACAGATTGGCCTGTTCAGATCACTAGGAAGTTTGGTGTGATTAGTTGGTTTGTTGGTTTTCCATTTGCAGGACCTGGTTTTATCCTCAAACGCAGATGATAAATATGATACCTCACCTTCAAATAGGGCATATTCATGTTGATGTTTTGCATGTTTCTGGAAGACTCTATGTGAATGATAACCTTTTAAAAGCAGCAAGTGCTTATTTGTGTTTAATATTGATCCTATGTCAAGTGTTGTTGATTAAGTTCTTACTCTGACCTTTTTTTTATTTTTATTCTAGACCATATTTGATAATATTCTCAATCGTAATATACCTTGGCCCCGGGTACCAGAAGAAATGAGCCCTGAAGCACAAGATCTAATCGACCGGTAAGGGCACATCTGATTGTTATTATATTTGGTCTTTTTTTTTTTTTTAATCTGAAAGGATCTATTAGTTGTTGTGGCTATGCCATAACTAACTGGACTATATAGTATTTGATCTTTTATGTTAAAAGTACTTTACAAGATCTATTAATTGTTGTTTGTGATCAGATTTCTGTCACATTGCTTTATTAACTAGGGTTTTGTTTACATAAAAATAAGATAATTGAAAGAATGAGTTTGCTTTGCCAAATGACAACTTATAAATCTAGCTGAAGTTGTTTTTGTAAAGACGTGCTTTGGCAGCCATGTGTATCAAGCAACACATTTTTGCTTTTCCCTCAAGTTTCCATGAATGCTCTACGGGTCTGTATGGCAATTATGTGTTAAATGCAAAGCTGTGGATTGTAACTAAGACAATTGTATGCTCAGACACTGTTAAGGAATATAAACAGATTATAGTCTGAAAAAAAACTCATCAAAACAGATTTTAGTCTGAAAAAATTAATGCTATTCAACTAAAAAAAATGGGGGAAAAAAATAGACTATTTTTTTCTTTTTTTAATGAGCAAACCTCTACTTGGGCGTAACCGTAGGAGCAACCTAACCAGTCAGGAGGGGTCTAGAAGGCAGGAAGCAGGATGTGTTTCCCTCAAGTCAAATTTGAGCTATAGTCTAGACCTCAGTCCCACAAGGAAATTTAATAAATCCTTGGGCGGCTAATATTAATAGTATATGACGAAACCATATTTGGATTCTAACCCAGGACCTAATACATGTCAAACCACATGGGAGTAACCCAAGGACTAGTCACCATAATCTAAAGTTTCGATTGACTTGAAACATGACAATTCGTATGTTGATTAGAGTGTGATAGTTAATCTATTTTTTAGTCTTTAACAATGTGAGATGATATAAAATGCTTTGGTGCATACCTGGTATATCAAGAATTCTATATAAGAAAGTGGGATCAATTCAAAGTGATTGGTGCATATATCTTTGTGATTTTGTTATTTTGGGCATAATGTTGCTATGGTGGTTGCTTGTAACCAGGCAATACAAAGTGCTATGGCAGAAAACTGGAATAGAATGTTTATCATATGCATGTTATCACTTGGTGGAAATAATAATTGTTATTATTGGTGGGTATGGATTGATTTGTCTGTAATATGCTTGTCACAACCAAAACAGACATGGCCTCTGATACAAGAGGTGCTCATTTAGATTATCTATTAAATGAAATGTATGATAGATGTTAACGACTTCTAACATTCTGTTTTCTCAGTGATTTGAATTGTGGTAAATGTCTATTGTAAAATATTTTTTGCATCTGAAAAGGTATGTACTGAATAGGTGATTATGGGGCATTTTTTATGCCCTCCAAAGATCAAGTCAATTGTATGCATATATTTTTTTAGATTTAATGTTATTTTCATCATATAAGGGACATACTTCTGGACTCAGTACTGACATAACCAGGATAGATGGTAGCTTAATTTATATTTAATAATTTTTCATATGCTGATACTTTTCTTATTTAGATTACTTACAGAAGACCCTGATCAGAGACTGGGAGCCAGAGGAGCATCGGAGGTGATCTTGGCTCTTAATGCTCCTGTCCATTAATTATTTTTTCATGTTCCCATGATACCTTAGACGTTGAACTAATAAAATTGGCTCCTATGATCCAGGTGAAGCAACATGTATTCTTCAAAAATATCAACTGGGACACACTTGCCAGGCAGAAGGTGCGATTGTCTGATACTTAAAATCATAAAGATGTAGATGAAATATTTCTAGATGTCTTACCTGATCCCTGTGATGGGAACACATTACACAGGTCCAGGGTTTAACCGGGTTAAAGATCTTGCATTTACACGATCTCCGGGACTCGTCATAAAAAAAATATTTCTAGATGTTTTGGATGGATGGACTGCCCTATTAAATTCTCTCTTTTACAGGCTGCATTTGTTCCCTCTTCAGAGAGTGCGCTAGATACCAGTTACTTCACAAGTCGCTACACATGGAATCCTTCAGATTACCATGCATATCCTGCCAGTGAAGAGGATTCCAGTGATGATGACAGCATAAGTGGCAGCAGTAGTTGCTTAAGCCATCGTCAGGATGAAGTGGTATTGTATTTTAAAACCTCTACAAATTTGACAAAATAATGATTAGAACTTTCCGTTTTGTCATGCTTACATGGGATTTGTTGGGTTGCTTTGCTCTTGGGCAACATTGATAAACAGGGAGATGAATGCGTGGGTCTTACTGAATTTGAGTCTGGCTCTTCTGTCAATTACTCCTTCAGTAATTTCTCATTCAAGGTAACTTTCATCTGTATGCTGATGTGAAGTTAAAGCCTGAGCATGAATATGAATAACCTTACCATTCTAAAGCTTTTTGGAATGGCTGCTTAGAAACCTTGTGTGGGTAAGAGTGACTTTCCATGTTTGGTAAATTGGCCTTGCATGAACGTGGTTGATATTAAACTGTGGTGATTCTGGGTTAACTTATTTCTCTTCCCCCTGATGTGTCTTCATGCCTTAGTCACCGCTTTTATGTTTTCCATTGTCACAGAATATTGCCATGCAGCTTCTTGATTTAATTTTGTATTTCATGTGTTTATTCAGAATCTATCCCAGCTGGCATCAATCAACTATGATCTCCTATCCAAGGGTTTCAAGGACGATCACCCAACAAATCCTAACGCATGACTTTCCTGCCAGTCGAAAGCCAGGAATGGATTTTTGGATTTGGTCGAGTTGGCATATTTGTGGGGCTTAATCACGGTGTTATTGTACACCCTGTACATGTACGATCTCAAAACTAGTGTGATTTTCATCTCCTGTTAAGTATGTATTATGCTGTTTTGTAATTTGATCAATGTTTTCTATTTGCAGAAATAGAAGAGAACGTAAGAGGCTAAACCAGTTCGGGATGCTCTTAAAGAGTTGACAGGTCTAATCTTTGGGGTTTCAATATTAGAGTTGAGCTGTTTTGTTTGATTTTGCGAACCTTTGCCCCTAATACCCCATTGTTGGTTGCAGTCTTGTCTGGTCTTGTTAAGTTGGTTCTTTTTTCTCCATAGCAATTAGAACACTCTTGTATGTACAGTTGACCATTTAGTTTATGAAATTTTCGTTTTCTTTAGCTTTTGTGCAGTGCGTTCTAGGCTTTGTTGCAGGTACGGGTACCAAGACTGAAAGGGGTAGAAAAGAGTGGTTCTTGATTATGCACATTTTACTGGCTTAATTCCAAAAAAAGGAAAAATATTAAACCAAGCTCATGATGAGATAATCTTGAAAATAGATTTCCATCAATGAAAAATTCTATTATATGTTATAATTTGATTTTGAAATATAATTTTTAAAATTTAAATCTTATAAATTAAATCTTCCATCGGGAGCGATTATTCAAATCATTGGTTATAGCAAAGAAACAAGCTTTCTACTTGTACTCAATATGGATTGACTGTAATAAAATTATCTTGGGTCATTGACCAATATCAATACTCGAAGATTCGAGTAAGTTTTGAAGTGTAGCTAAAATTATATATTTAAAAAAGAAGTTTTTCTAAGATTAAAGAGTAATTTAGTCAAACTCGTGACCCATACATAGAGTCTCCTTAAAATGGGCTGCAAAGTTCGAATTAGAACCGAAAATTAGTCAATCAGATGAATTGCTATGAATAATCTTTAACTGGGGTACAACTCAAACGATTATAGTTTCCTAATGTTCATTTGATTGTTGCCAAAACTGGGGTAGAACTCAATCAATTATAATGCCCCAAATTTATAAATCTAAATAGGAAGGAAGTTCTTGTGATTTATAATGATCCCAAATAAGTTTTATGGCATCAAAGCTTGCCCAATAAATCAAGTCGTACAAAGCATATAGGTCCTATTTAGATAGTGAGATGAGATAAAATAGTTTTAGATAAAAGTTAGAAATTGAATAAAATATTATTAGAATATTATTTTTTAATATTTTTATCATTTTAAAATAAAAAAATAGAATTGTTTATTATATTTATATGAAAATTTAAAAAACTTATAATGATGAAGTGATATAAGATAAAATTATTTCTTATACAAACAAAACCTAATGCAACATAGACTTTGCAAAGACGTCATGAATTTGAGTGGATAATTTAGGATAAGAATGAACGAGAAATGATAAAGGTCCATTGACTGTTAAGTTTAACATCAATTTCTCTCAAGTATTTAAAATTATTAAAAATATAATTAATAAAATTTATATCTTTTTTTATCGGTTTCAATTTTTTAAATAAATGAAGATTTTATAAAATTAAATATTTTAGCGTTAAAAATATAAAAAAAAAAATAGATAGGGAAAATGGAGGGGGGCGATTGCATTGATTCTTTAACGAAAGAAGTAATAAATGCACAACTGGAAAAGGTTGTATTTGTAGGCTCTGAAACAGTAATCCATTATGAAAGGTGGCGCATGAGACTCATACCCATGAGCTCCACGGCACTTGTGAAATTAAGCTATGATTGAACAAGGAATTTGATGGTGGGGCCTGTCTAAGGCAATCATGAATGGACGGTGGTAGGTCTGACTTTCAACATCCTCCACAGAGACAGAGAGAGGAAAAAGCTGCATCCTCTTATAACCAAATGGTAGGAACACAAGAGGATGTGCTTTTTTTAATTGAACTGCCGCCCTATATTTTGTTGATTAATTTCAAGAGAAAAATTTGGGGTCTGATGGGTGTGAAAAATATTTTTCAATAGCCAATAACAACAAGACATGTAGGCATTTGCAAGAAGAACGAAGCCGAAGCTCCCTCTCCCTCCCCCATCTGTGCTTGATGCCGGAGGAAGGTAGCCCCAAACGGAACATAGATCTGAAGAAGTAAGCATATGAACACGTCAAGAGTAAAAAGCTTTTTAGGTGAAAAGCTCTCGTCTTTTATTTTCATAAAGATGATATATGGATATCTACTTCCCAGTTCAGAGTTCAAGCATCAAAGTCAATTTCTATTTCTTGCAGAAATTATTATCAACCTATGCTAATGCTCTAAGACAGAGCATAAATGATTATACTGCCACAACTTCATCTCAGCCAAAATCATCAAAGCTCCATCAAACCGCGGCGAAAGATACACATTGCACCTTGACAAAGCTGACTCATGAACAAGTTTAAACAATTCAATACAAAATATGGTCCCTACTCTATTTATTTTGATTATGCACAAAAATTTCTAGAAAATCCAAAAGTCGGTAGTAGAATATCAAGCACGTAGTTTTGCACAGATGGCCTAAAATCTACAATTCTGCAATTGCAAAATTTGGGGAAATCCATCCGGCCTGAAGTGCAGCTCTAGATAGTAATGAAAGGTACAACCTTGAATCCATCACTCTATTTGGTATCACTGTTTCATTTGGTATATATTGTTTATTTATTTGATGCGAGGAAATAAGAATGAATAATAAGGGTTGTTTATTTATTTATAATATTGTTTTGTCTTTTTATTTTGACTATTCATGTATTTAATTTTTTTTACTTACTAATTAAAGAAGTGACTATTAGTGCATTGATATTTTTTTATTTTTTAAAAATGTTTAAATATGTTTAAAAATGTGAAAAGGAAAAATAAAAAAATTAAATTTTACCTTGACGGTAGTTCAGTGATCATTGCTGGGCGGCAGCCTAGCATCACTCTTTTGTGGTAGAGAATAACATATACGTGTTTGTGTCTTTTTGTATTTATAATAATTTACTTGTGTCTCTCTCTCTCTCAAACTCTATGGCCTCATCTTCAGGGATCTGATTTTATTTTCAATGATCATAATTTCCCTTTTATGATATAATTATTCTAATTTTCAGGGGGAAAGTTGGAAAATTAAAAAAGAAAAGTATTATAAATTTAGAGGGATGAAATATAGATGAGATGATAATTTAAAGCAAATAGTATATATCATAGAAAAAATAAAATAAAGAGTAAAAAACCAAAGCATCCCAAGCTTTAAATGCAATGTGAAAGTATTTGCAGCCTCCTGTAAATTACCAACTCTTGTCTGGCTTGTATAAGATAAACCACCAAACTAATGAATGCCCTCCATATTGTAACAAAGTTTGCTACACCCACTCAGATGCTTCCAACTAAATAATTAAATTGCCCACAATGCCTATTTTATTAGACAAGAATGGTCCCCATCATGTTCTCATTGACAGCTATAGTACATGCAATAGGTTCCAAGAAGAAAAAAAAAAAGTAAGAAAGAAATAATATTTACAGTCTTAAAGTGTACAAATTTCAAGTATTTTTTTAAAAAAAATAGGTAAATATGAGATCTACATGAAAAAATTAATTTTTTAATAATAAATTTCACTTTTTTTAAAAAAAATACGCAAGACTTGCGTATCCTAAAATTATAACTAACATTACTCATAACTAAATTGAAAAATTTACATGGTATTGCTAAAGCCTATATGTCTTGTCTTCAGCTAAAATAAGTTTTTGGGACTGGACTTCCAGTGGGTTCTTGTTCCATTGGAGAATGAGACTGGAGAGTTTCCAAATTTTGTATTTATGTTATGAATGTTTTTGTACTCATCTTACTGCAGAGCCGTCTTGATTCTGCAGCAATGTAAATGACAGTATGACAGCAATAGCAAATAGACAAGCTAACCCCATATTGCCTGAGCGGAAGGTATCTTTGGTTTTGTTCTTTTCCTTTTATTGTCAAACCTCTCCTAAGAGATAAGAAATTCTTAGGCTTTGGATGCTGAAGAAAAATATAACCATCACCTAAGAGAGTAGGACCCCAAAAATATCAGACTGCATGCTTACTTTTACAGCTGATCGTCCATTTATTTACACACATGCATGCAGTCGTCTGGTCCACCATAAAACGATCATCATCTTCTTCTTTACAAATTCTTCCGCATACAGCTTTTGACCTTTCAACGACAGTATCATTTAACTCCCACTCTTCATTCATTGTTTCGAAAATAAATTAGGGATGTAAAAAGGGGTGAAGAATTCTAAATAAAAATCATAATCCAATCAATATTACAAGTGAAAAGAAAGAGAAAAAGAAATGTATCAACGATTTGAATCCATATTCCTTGATCAAGCCAATGAAGAGATCGTCATAAGAGATTGTTATAACAATAATGTTTGTATGTTCTATTATTTTACCTCTTCATTTTAACCGTTCACGTATTTAAATTTATTTATTTATTTATTGATTAAAAAAATGACTATTAGTGTATTGATATTAGTCTAGCATCACTTTTCTTATAATACATAAGTGTATTGATAAGCTATAGCCGAAACTCACAGCCTATAAAGGGGCACTTTGATTTACTATTTTGGCACTTTCAATGAACCATCTAATTCTAGCACCTCTTAATTCACATTTAGAGAAAACAAGAACATAGTCGTATGGCTACCCAAAAATATAAAAAGAAAAATCATTTTGCTGGGGCAAAATTACCAAAATAAAAAATAAAAAAGGATTTACTAATTTTTATGTAACTTTTATAAAAAAATAAACATAAATATTTACAAAAAAAAAATTATTTTATGTAATTTACTAATTGACCCTATGAAAAAACTCATAAAAAATTTAACTTTAAGGAATTTTGAAAATTTTGGGGAGGTTCCGCCCTACCGGAGCATGTAACTCACGCCAGTAGAGGTGGGTTAGGATAGAATGGAACACATCTAAAGATTCTAGGATAAGGAATCTAGAGTTGCTGAATGGACATTTTCCAATCTAGAGAAAAAGAAGACAACAAAGACAAGAAAATAAGGTTATAAAATAGGGAATGGTGGAGGGAGACTAGAGGGATGGAAACATGGACCTCCTTATTCAATGCATTTGTCACTATTCATTCCCACACCCCACACCTATAACTTTTTCATAGAGTGTGAGGTGGTGAATAGTGGCCGTTAAGAAGAATCCTTTGTCAGAATGAACATAGGAGTATCTGATTCTACTGCACCATGGCACAATACTGAATACATACATTCCTGTCAAAAGTTATATAGGGTAACAACAGAGAGGCCCTGAGCATCAATACATCGGTAGGATTTGCATCTGGATCTAAGCTTATGCTACAAAGAAATAGTTTTGGACGATTGTATCACATGAAGAGACATCACAACCAGAACCAACCAATAAAAGCAACTACAACATCTCAACTTCAGAGAGCTATAAAAGTTGCACCAAAAAGCCAAAGCAAAAGTAAAAGCAAAAAAAGTAATAATTACAACCACCATTATCCAACAATAACTAATGTAACAGATATCCACCCCAAAGTATTATGAAAAAAGGGAAAAAAAAAATAATACATGCAAGTACAATGGGAAATGGGAGAAGTAAAAAAAAAAAATTAAAAAGGAAATTAAAATAAACTTGACAGTTGGCTCCTAAGGAAAGAAGATGAGGCCCGGATTAAACATACAACCAAAACACAAAAATTAACACGCAATATATGGGCATAACAAAGAAGTGAAGAGCCTTCTACAATCCATTAGGAAGGATGGTGGCATGCACTGAAGAACTCACCGAGAAAGTCACATCATCTGAATCATTTTATGTGATCGAATTCTGGGTTGTGATTGTCTCGCAAGCTAGAACGACGTAGCTCTTCAATCCGCTTTGCCACTACATACATTGAAGGGCGTTTATCAGGATATTGGGCAGCACAATCTACTGCAAGCTGCAAGAGTTGAACCATCTCCTCCTCGACATTCTGGTACCGGAGGAGTTCAAGATCAAAGACCTCAGAAGTCCACTCTTCTCTAACAATGGACTGCACCCATCTGGGAAGGTCGACCCCTTCCTCGTTCAAAAGGGCATGAGTGGGGGCTTTCCCAGTTAGCAGTTCCAAGAGCAATACACCGAAACTATAGACGTCTGCCTTCTGGGATACCTTCCGAGGGTCAGTGACCTCAGGGGCTCGGTAGCCAGCAACTCGGTTGGGAGTGGAGGAGGGACCAACAAGGTGTGCTAAGCCAAAATCAGAAACTCGGGCATCATAGGAATTGGTGAGGAGGATGTTGGATGATTTTATGTTTCCATGAGAGACACTGGGGCCTTGAGAGTGAAGATATTCAATGCCACGAGCAGCTCCAAGGGCAATGGCAGACCTAATATCCCAATTCAATGGAGTTCTACCTGCTCCTTTGTTTCCTGTATTTAAAAATATGAGACTTAGGGTAGTAAAGATAAAACTGATGAGGTGTTGAAGTGTTTTATTAGGACCTCTCCTCCTGCAAATGATGTCACTCTTTGATGCATCACTAAAACATGTATTGCTGAACATGACCAAATGAAGCCTTAACAATAATTTCATAATGTAGCCATTCCTTAGCTACAGAAGTCTATGCAGACACAACAACGGTGTGATCAATGCAAACCATATGAGTATATAACTCCATCTATGAAGATAATAAATTATCAATCAACAGATTCAAGAAAATAATCGCTGATTGCATTGAATTTGTCAATACCCCATCAATACCCCCCAGCCACCAAGTTGGCAACATCAAAGTTAAGCAAACACAACAGCACAATCAATATTGGGTGAAATAACCACCAAATAGTCCGCTTGGAGATGCAAAACAGTTGAAATTCGTAATAAAATCCTCAAGACAATTCCGATCAAAAAACAATTCTTCAGACAATTCAAGCAAACAAAAGGATTACTAGATTCTAATTCCCGTTCCCTTCTTTTATCTAACATAAAGATGATTTTCCTCAAATTTGGTATGGTAAAACAGAGATTATTAAAAAGGTGGGAAAAAGGAATCATCTTGTAAAATTATGGACCATAACAAATCATAACAAATAATCACCAAAACCAATAAACAAAAAAGGCTCACCATGCAAAAGCGCAGACAAGCTTCCCATGGTCATGTAATCATGCACAAGCAGCTTCTCATCCCTGCTATAATAGTAAGCCCTGAGAGGGACCAAATTCTCATGATCCATTGCTCCCACTGCGTCAATCTTCTCCCTGAACTCCCTCTCCGAAATTGTCACATCCTTCAACCTCTTCACCGCCACCACCGTCCCCATCTCCAAAACCGCCTTGTACGCCGTCCCGAAAGTCCCCTTCCCCAAAACCTCCGCCGACGCCCTCAACAAATCCTCCAAATCAAACACCCTCGCCGCATTCCCAAAAAATACTAACTTCTTAGCCCCTACGCCACCACCGTTTGCTTCTGCCTTCCCATTGCCAGTCATCGCCGCCGCCGCAGCTGCTGCCACCGAGTACCCATATCCATACTCGCCGTTCTCGACATCCCCTTCTGGTTTCTCGCCCGGAATCTCCACCTCCGGATGCTTCACTGTCGCAATGTCGACCGCGCTCGTCTTCTTGTTGCTACTCTTCTTCCGGCACAACACCAAGAAGATTGCAAGGATAAGCAGGAAAGCCAAAACAGATCCAATCACAATACCCGCAATTGCACCGCCAGACAACTTCTTTCCGCCATTGTTTTTGTTGTTTTCGCCCGGAAGGGTCACATTTGTAGAACACGTTTCAAAGGGAAGCCCACAGAGTGAATTCCCCAGAAACGAGTCCACCTGAAAAGACTGCAGTTTCTCAGGGACTGGTCCATTGAGCAAATTGTTGGACACATTGAACTGTTCAAGCTTTGGGAAGTCTAACTCAGGCGGAATCAGCCCGGTGAGGTGGTTGTTCTCGAGGAACAACGTTCTCAACCTTGTCAGATTGTTGAAACCCGGAGAGATCCCACCGGAAAAATTGTTGGAAGCAAGGTTGAGCCGAACGAGGTCCCGAAGAGTGAACAAGAAGTCAGGGATTTCACCGGAAAGAAGGTTACCTTGCAAGTAGAGGTTACGAAGGTTCACACAGGAAGCGAGATCAGAAGGTAGTTGACCCGTAAGAGCGTTGAGTCGCAGACTGAGAGTGCGCAGTCGGGTCAAGTTGCCAAAAATGCCAGAGGGGAGTTGGCCCGAGAGGGCCACTCCGGGGAGACGGAGCACAGTGACGCGGTTGTCCTCGCATTTGACTCCAGCCCAATCGCACGGGCTCAGCTCGGTAGCATTCCAGAAAAGGGTTCGACCACCGACTGCAGACCGGAGTGCCAAGAGTGAAGATCGGTCCGAACCCAGATCTGGTCTTGCCAAGGGGAACACAATGAGAAAGGCGAAAAGCAAAATGGGAAGCGTTTGAGGCTGCATTTAAGTACACGGGGGGGTTCTCTCGCGGAGAAAACCCAGATTCTCAAAAGGGAGGACAAGAAAGGGAATGGGTCTGTAGAAGTTCTGGTTCAATTTCTAAGCATTGGTGTGGTTTTAGGGACTAGTGAGTGAGTTGGGCAAGCTTCATTTTCTTCTCTATGCCGAGAAGAGAGAGAGAGAGAGAGAGAGAGACAGGGGTACAGAGAGACAGACGGGAGGAAGGAAGACAGGCTGTGTGGTTAAAGTGTTTAGGCTCAAATTTACAACATAAAAAAGTTCAAAAACAATCATAAAAAGGAAGTAATACGGGAGAGAGAAACCCTAGAGCCTGTGTTTCGTGTTGCGTAGTCAACTGTGGTTCCCTGTTTTTCTTGTCCTTTCTTCCTTCTTTTTTCTTTTTTTCTTTTTTTTTTCTTTTCCTTTATCCATCTCTTTTCACTGGTTTTTGTTTTTTGTTTTTGTTTTTATTTTTGTGTTTTTTTGCTTTGCTTTCTATAAAATATAAAGATTTTGAGAATAAAAAATCTTCACAACCTCCTAACATTCTACACTCTATATTATTTTTAATTTTTATTATTTTTTTCTTTAATTAAATATTTATTATATGAATAATAAATAAAAAATTTGAAATAATTTAAAAAGAATAAACTCAAAAAAAAAATTAAAAAAATATTAAAAATTTAAAAAATTTAAAAAAATGTGGAGTGTGGAGTGTGGTGGAGGTTGTGTAGCAATGCTCTTTTGAGAATCCTACTTCCAAGCCATTATGTGTACAAAGAAAATGAAAGATATATTTTTAAACTAAAAGATAATTCTATTTTTCAACCAATCTTGTATTCTTCTCCTTGAGTAAATTATCTCGAGAGAGAAATTTTATATATCAATTATTATTTATTTTTATATTTTATATTTATAATATTTTTATACGATATAGGAATTTTTTTATAGAGTGTGAATTTTTTTTAATAGAGTATGAGATAATGAATATTAACTTATGAGAAAAAATTTTCATCACAAAAAATTATCTTTTTTAAGGTTTTTGAAAGACTTTAATTTTTTAGTTTTTTAAGGTATTTTTTAAAAAATATTTCATTTCATTCTTTGAGAAAAACACAAATTTGAGTTATGGGTTTTTATGTTTGTGAGGTTGGGAATAATATTTGATAAAAATGTGTTTGTTGTTTTAGAAATAACCTCGAATGTCTATGTTGAGATGAGTTGAGTTATGAATAGTAATATTTTATAAATTTTATTAAAATAGATTTAACTTTTTTAGATTAAGATAAATTTAATTTTTTAAGTTGAAATATATTAAATAAGTTTAGATGAATTTAATTTTTTTTATGTGAAGTTAAAAAAATAATAGATTCTATCAATGATTAATTTAAAATGAGTTTAGACGAAACTAAACACAACTTTAGATGAAAATGAAAATATTTATTAGTTTTTTGGTCCACCAGCACGTGGCAATCAATGAGGCTGTTATGTAACAAGTTTTTTAAAAAATTGCAAACGAAAATTTTATAATTTATAATTATAAATTGTTAAAAAGGAGATATTTTATAGAAAAATATTCGTGAATATAATGTTATGATCAGTTATTAACTACATAATTTATATAAGATTCGACCCATATAAACTCTAATAAATTCGAATTCATACATGTTATTTTTCATTGTAATATTTTAAAGTTTGTAATGATAATCTCTTATATATTTAAAAAAAAAAGTTATATTTTTAAATTCTATGTAAGTTATTTGGATCTTTATAAATATAGTCATTGATATATGTATATAGAAATTATATAAAAATATTCTCAAAAATTCAAAATCTATTTTTTTATATAAAGTTCGAACTCGCTTGAAGAATAAATGAATGTTCGTGAACATAAAATATAACTCAAAAATAAACTCGAACTCGACTCGTTTACAAGCATATTTGGTTCAATGGTGGCAAAGTTTCGGCCATATGACGGTTGCCCACTTTTTTATAAAGAATTTATTTGAATAAAAATTAATTTTTTATTACAAAATTTTTGTTTACTAATGAAATGTTTTGAGATGATAAGAAAGTTAAAAATTAAATAGAATATTATTTTTTTAATATTATTATTGTTTTGAGATTTGAAAATTTTAAATTATTTATTATATTTTGTATGATAACTTAAAAAAATTATAATGATTAGATGAGATAAATTGAAATGAGTTTGAATGATTTTTATATCTAAACCTAATTGACTGGCTGGTTTGATTACACAAAACTAAACTATTTTATCTCATCTCATCTCGTATAATTATTATAATTTTTTTAAACATTCACATAAAATATAATAAACAATTTAATTTTTTTAAATTTTAAAATAAAAATTATATTATAATAATATTTTATTTAATTTTTAATAAAATAGCTTATCTCATCTTATTTAAATTATGTAACCAAACGATTCTTCATCTCATCTGACCTACGTAACCAAACGAGACAAGAGGAGGGAGGTGCTACAGTGCCTAAGCATAAGGAACATAAATTTTTTAAAAATTTGAAAATAGAATGTATGAATCGGTGTGGGCTTCAAACTCATTGGCTCTCTCTTCATCTTTTTTAAAAAAGAAAAATAAAAATGATTATGTATTTTCTCCTGCCTTTTTGCACCATTTTCTCTTATAGACTTTTTTTCCTTTTAGAGAAATGCTTGGTTTACAAACATGTTTATAAAAATTGAGTCATAAATTAACGTAATTTGTTGTAATACATTCAATTATAAAATTCTTTTATCATATTCAACCACATCAAATGTATGCGAATTTTATTTTTTATGAAATTTATCATTCATTATTTATTATCTTCTTAAGTATCATGTTCTCTTACGTGGTATAAATATAATGTTTTCATGCTAAATAGTGTTTTATTTTAGTAATTTGAAGAAAAATAATTTATACAAATTCTAAACAGACGTAAACCTTTATAAAAAAGTAGATCATACCTTAAAAAATTATTATTTATTAGTAAAATCTATTTTTTTTACAAAAGGCTTATACGAGAGTTTTCTATTAAAGACTTATACATAGCATTACTCACAACTTGAACTTGTGTACTATATGAATTATGTATCAAACAGTTGCAAATGTAGGAACCATCCTGATCATGTTATTTCCAGTACAAGCTCATTTCAATATGACTCAATAATTGATGTTTGGTGGAGATAAGGTAAAAAAACTTCCTTCTATTTTGTCTTTTGGGAATATGTTTCCCAATGAATAGTAGTACTTTTTTCTCGTCCCCATTAACATTTATGTTCTTTCTTGCAGTGTACTAATATCTACAGCCATCACATTTTCTGATTGCCACAAGCATTCTTCTCCATTGAGTGCCAACTTTCCTTCATCACTTACTATAAAGTTTTTTATAATTATAAAAATAATCAAAATGTTAATGTTTTTATATTGAGTAATACAAGTCTCGTGTATTCATTTTTTTTTAAAAAAAAATGAGATTCATTATTAAAAATAATTTTTCATATAAATTTTAAATTTATTAATTTTTGTTTTTGTTTTTTTTAAGTCTGAATCCGTAGCAGTTCATGGTGGGAGTCAGGTTGTTTCAATCATACACTAGTATGTTGAGGTAGGACCCTCACAAACCAATTTTATGATAATGATTAGGGCCATATTTGATATGAATCAACAAACATTCAATGTGAAGCTTGGCAGGTATACGGCTTTATTTGGATTCAAAATCTATCCTATTCGATGAAAATTAAATATTATTTCTTAATATTATTATTATTTTAAAATTTAAAAAAATTAAATTATTTATTATATTTTATATAAGAATTTAAAAAAATTATAATAATGAGATGAGATGAAACCGTTTCTTATTCAAACGAGCCCTAATCATTATAATTTTTTTAATCTTTTAAATAAAATATAATAAATAATTCAATTTTTTTCAAATATCAAAATAAAAATTATATTCTAATAATATTTTATTCAACTCTCAACTTAATTTAATTCAATACAACTCAATTCACTGTGCAGACCTCGAATGCATATTTAGTAGGATTTTAGATCAAATTTTACCGTACAATGATGAGAGATATGGGACAGAAAGTAATTGATTTTCCAGCCAAACTTGGGTGTTAACATCTAAATTAGGTGAGAATCTTAGAACACTTTCTTAAGGGAATCAAGGTACAAAGCTTGTCAACCACTTTAACAATGACAGATCGATATATACTAGCTGTTCCAAGCTTGCCTCCTTGTGATTAATGTTTGTATATAGCTATGGCTAAAAGTTTCATTACTTTCTAAAATTTGGAGAAAAATAAACATAACAAACAAATCTCACTGTATTTAATGTTATTTATGAGCAAAATTATATTTAGTAATTAATATGTTAAAATAAATAAATTATATATTATAATTTTTTAAAGTCTCGTGTCAAAATTAAGATGTTTAGGAATTATTGATGTACTCACACTAATAATGTGTGAGGTTATCCATAAAAATAAAAAAAGATGTGCAAGGTTTCTCCGTGATAATAATTTTTTAAACCTGAATTTTAGAAAAAAAAAAAAAAAAACTTTCAAATTGGTATAAAAGACACCTATCAACACTATTTTTATGATAAAATTTGATTTGTAAGATTTAAATTTTCAAGTCTTTTTTACAAATTAAACTTTTTCATGTCGATAATACGGATGACGTGTCCCACGCCAACTTATAAATAGATTACTTAATAGTAGAGGGAAATCATGTCATTATACAACGATAAATGCACTAATTAGGTCACAAACATGCTGACATTAATTTCCCTTTTTTGCATCCTAAAATGGAGACATGAAGAAATATTCCTCCACTTTTGTTACAAAATGGAGAAGCTAATTAAAACTTTAATGGACTAATTGCCGATCTATTCCTAATTTGGTCATCCACCGGGACCTACCATATTTAATTTTGTTACTTCTTTCAACTGCCAACTATTTACTTGGGACGTGATAAGTTTGGATAATAATTTGGGAAAAAAAGTTAAAAATTGAATAAAATTTTATTAGAATATTATTTATTATTATTATTATTATTATTATTTTCAGATTTAAAAAAGTTGAATTATTTATTATATTTTATGTAAAAATTTAGAAAAATTATAATGATTAGATGAGATGAGTTAAATGACTTTTTGTATAAGGACCTCTCCCTTGAGTCATGCAAACTTGACACGAAGCACCATTAATTGCCTCGTTTATTTTTACAATCATTCTCATCTCATCTAATTATTACAATTTTCTCAAATTCTCATATAAATAAAATAAACAATTCAACTTTTTTAAATTTTAAAATAAAAATAATATTAAAAAATATATATTCTAACAATATTTTATTAAATTTTTAACTTTTATCTCAACTCATCTCATCTCATATACGAAAACAAATGAGGTACTAGACTTCCCAATAAAATTTCTTCAAATACTATAGAAACTCAAATAAAGAAAGATAAAAAAATGAAAAATATTGGTCAATTAATAGCTCGTTTGGACACTTGAAATATCTCATAATTCTGTGAATAATATTAAAATAGCCTGTGAAAAGTTGTGAAATGATTTGAGTTAAAATATTTTATTAAGTTTTAAAAAATGAAAGAGAAAAAGTTGAATAAAAATATTATAAAGTTAAAAAATTGTTTGAATATTATTTTTATTTTGAAATTTGAAAAATTTGTATTGATTTTTATTTTAATTTTAAAATTTGTAAACATTGTAACGATTATATGAAAATGTTGAAGATTTAACAATCTAGAAAGATGTTGATTCTGCCATCTAGAAAGTTATGGAACACTTCAAATTGTTTGCAACATCGAGATATTGTTGAGTAGTTCAACAATCTTTACCATGGATAGAGTAAATTGACTATAGTTTTGGTAATTTTATTACTATAATAAAAAAATTTCTTTTCTTGCACCCTTCCCATTGTAATTAGTAATGCTACAAAATCAAGGTTAGTTGAGAATTGGTTCTTGGATTAAACAGTGTAACAATTAAGGATGGACCTTTGCTCCACAGCATAATCATAGGGTAATAGGCAAAGGATATTTTAGAAGAAAAGAAAGCCCTAAAAGTTGACTTGCACTTCAACACTAATACAAATTGTTGGTCTAATTTGTACATCATACTTGAAAATAACTGACAGACAGATGAGTGACTAAAATGCTGAAAGTTATGGTTAGCTGGAGGTTGTTGCCTTTAAAGCACATTCATTATTCCTGTTACTTTTGATAAACATTGTTTTCATAGATGAGATAGGATAAGACGAGATGAGATTAAAATTAAAAAGTTGAATAAAATATTATTAGAATATATATTTTAATATTTTTTTTTATTTTTAGATTTGAAAAAGTTGAATTGTTTATTTATTTTTGTAAGAATTTAAAAATATTGTAATGATGAGATGAGGGGTTTTCAAAATTTACCTAAAATTTTAAATTTTAGTCTTGAAAGCAAACTAAGCATTTTTATTTAAATAATTAAAAAAAATTTGTTTTTCTTACCGCCTACAAAATGAGCTAGAGGGAGAGAGGAACATTCAATTAGAGTATGGTCTTCTTTTCCTTTCTCTGTACTTTTATTTTATTTTTGAAAAATAATTATGTTGTATTTGTTAAGAATATAGTACAACTAATTAAGATTCCGTTTGGATAATAAGATTAGATGAGATGATTTTAGATAAAAGTTAAAATTTGAATAAAATATAATTAAAATATAATTTTTTAATATTATTATTGTTTTAAGATTTAAAAAATTGAATTGTTTATTATATTTTGTTAGAAATTTAGAAAAGTTATAATGATGAGATGATATGAGATAAGATAAAACCGTTTATGTATCCAAATGGGGCCTAAATCTACATCTTTTTATCCACTTAAATTTTTGGAATAAGTGAAGATTTCACATGGTATTAAAATAGAGGTCTAAGTTCGAATTCTGACTCTACACTTTATTCTATTTAATTAAAATTCTAAAAAAAATATTAAAAATATAATACAAATAATTAAATCTACCTCTAAAACTTAAACTTTTGTGATATACTAACCCAAAAACAACTTAAACCTATTATTTTAACCCCAAACTTCTAGTACTTTTGTAAGTTTCCTGGTTAGGAATTCAGAGAATTTTGAATTTTTTTTTTCATATATTTATATTTTTCTTGTAGATCTTTTTAAAATTTTTAAGTTTATTTCCATTTCTTGGGATTTTCAATATATATATATATATATATATATTTGTTTTAAACAACGATCTTAGATTTTCGATTTTTTAAATCGGGTGGATGTCATGAATTAACACGTAGATATGATTTGTTGACACGTGACATTTCTACTCCATTTGGCAATTCTCCATGTAATGGGTTTTTTTTTCTCCTATAGGCCCACAGAGCAAGCCCATGAGGGGTCACTAGAAAGTAAGTTAAAGAGTTCGACCGGGATTGAAGACCCTTCTCTAAAAGGAGTCGGTGAGTTTTTACAGAGTACTTAGCCTCGCCGCCCTGACACCTCTCCAATGACACCCTACCCTCTAGAACCTGTACAGGCAGGTAGGCAGAAAAATATGGAGAATCCTCAATCTTCTGACAGTAGATATCAAGAGGCTTAACAGAGAATGACAACAGAATAAAATGAGTTAGGAAACCACGCCGCATTAAAGGATTCTGATAAATGAATAGTGAAAATGAAATAAATCCCTTAAAGTCAAGAGTGAGATATCCTCACCCGAAATATAGTATAAAAGTCGATCTCCATGTATGAAGAATTATTTTTGATTCCTTTAAGTTTACACACAAACTATTAAGGAGATATACTGATTTTAGTATCGGAGTCTCTCCAGCTACCACTAGGACCCCCATTTTCTGTGTTTGTTTAAGTGTGTAGGTGACGGTCCAAAGATCCGAGTTTCTGGAACCTAGCTCAAAGGCACGTAAAACACAACGTTAACACTCTAATTAACCTAAGATGGTTAGAGGAATTAAAGCATAATTGTTTTAAAAAATCATGATATTGTACATAAAAGTTGAAAAACCGTCGTGATATATTACAAAATAGTGAAAACCCCAAGATAATTAGTTTTAAAAAAAATAAAACAAAATTTTTATTTAACCCTTCTCTTCCTTACCCTGAATAGAAAAATGGAACGAGGGATAAAAACAAAAAATAAAAAATAAAATTATCAAGAAAGTGTACATTCTGCAACTTTTTAATTCTTGGCGTTTTACACCGTAAATCATAATTAATTACAAAAACCGGTCCATTTAATTTTCTGCTTATGAAAATGGGATAAAGATTAATTTTATTTAATTTTGATCCGATGCTGAAAAATAAGTGAAGTAACACAATATTGATAATAATCAATGCTTTTAAATAAAAAATAATGTAATGTGTCGGTGGTTTGTGATATAAAATTAATTATTATTAATAATATATATATGATTTTTCGTAAATAATTTAGCATCGAATCGCATCACCATGGCACCGACAACTTCGCATGCATAAAGTTCTCTCTTTGAAAATATTAGATCCGGCGATCCAAGAAAAAGCATGCCAACGACATTCACATGCACGACGGTCATCTTACTTTAATTGTTATTATTATATATTCACATTTATATTTCATTTATGACCAAAAAAGAGAAAAAAAATAATTTTAAACATCCGATAAAATAAAAATCAATTTCAATATATTTAGAACGAGCATACAAAAAAAAAATTGATATATTCATTTCAAATGTTATCATACCTAAAAAAGATTCGCGAGAAATAAGTATAAAAATCTATGATATATATAGTTTTTGGTTTTTTGGCGAAAACTCAATATTCAACTTCAGTACTAGACCTTAACACAAATACAAAATTCATGTATATGAATTTTTTTATCATCAAGACATCCGGTCCAATCAACATCTAAATAAGCATTTATGACCCTAAAAGGATGTTTATGAATAAGAAACCCATGAGTGAATGAAGGGCTTTCGATAACAGTCCAATGAACATTATGGGCTTGTACATGAGCTGACAAACCTTATTAAATATCAGGCCTCATAAATTGAAAACCTTGATGGATTTGGTATGTGGCACGTCTCTCCGTGCATGCATTTCCCTAATGATTATAGATTTACTATTGTTCTTACTATATTTTTATTACTCTATAATGGATTTGAAATTTTTATTTTATTATTATTTTATTTTAAGTATTTTTTTAATATCTTTAATCATTAAAAAAAATTAAAAAAATATACAATTTTATTAATAATCAATTTCTTAACTATTAAAAAATAATAAATAAATAAAAAATAAGTGGTAAAAAATAATAAACCAATCATTATCTATCAATATTGCAGTAATATGTCATGTCCAGAAGATCGACAAGATTGATAGCGTATATGTATTGACAATGGACAAGTTGCATGTGCAATGCTTCCAACTGTACATATCTGATCATCACGAGGTAGATAATTACATGTCTTTCTGCGATTTTCCTTTTGACAAATTCGAAAGTTGAGATAATTTGATGTGATAAATTAAATTTTAAAATTATTTTTATTATAAAGTAGATCTTGAATTACATAAAATTTACATCATTTTATAACTTTATTAATTTTGTATAATTTTTTTAAGTCGATAACAATTCTCATATTCTATATATCTAACTAATTTTTTTTTTTTTAAAAAGAGTGAGGAGGGACGACCAGTATAGTATTTTCCTCTTGACGTAATCATAGGGGCGCTTCATTCACTACAACATGTTCGGTTTGAGCCATATCTACTAATTCCGGATAGAGTATCCTGTTACCACAACCTTACTTGCACGGTGTTCGCATGCAAAAATTTTTAAGATTTTGATTCATAAATTTTACTAAAACAAGCCATTTAAAACCTAACACCTCACACACAAGGGAGGGAATAACCAACTCCTAACTTCTACCTACTTGCTGTATATATATACAATAATATTGCGTGAAGAAACATGCAACTCGAATATGATTCCCTGAGGTAGCTTCAGTCTGAAGTTTTATCAATCATATTCAGACACAAACAGAAAAATGCTACAGAAGATGAAAAGACAAAGGTAGGGGTGTAACCGGTCCGGTCCGGTCCGGTTTTGGACAAAATTTAAGACCGAACCGGTATGTACCGGTTTTGTATTTTTCAAAACCGATTACGCCCCGATTACCCTCCTAAACCGGTACCTCCGGTTTTACCGGTTTCCGGTCCGGTCCGGTCCGGTTTTCTCGTTTTTTTTAAATGTAAAAAATATATAATAAAGTATTAATTCTTATTATAAAATGTTATTAATAATTTAATATATATATTATGCTTAAAACATATGATCAATTAAATTTTCATTTTTAAGATTAAACTTTTATTTTATAAATTATAACAACATTATCTTATATATAATTATATTAATAACATATGATCAAATAAATTACAAATATTCATATTTAAGATAAACATTTTATGTTATTATTTATAAATTATAATATGAAATTTTTTCATATATAATATATAATTATATATATTATATATAAAAATTTAACATATAATTATATATTATATATATAAATATTTTGTATAATATATAAAATTAATTTATATATTTTTTTTTTCCAACCGGTCCGGTCCGGTTCCGAAAACTACGGAACCGGAACCGGACCGGAACCGGCCGGTTTTCATAAAATAGGAACCGGTTCCGGACCGGACCGGTTCAAAACCGGACCAACCGGTCCGGTTCGGTCCGGTCCGGACCGGTTTTCCGGTTTCCCGGTTTAAATTTACACCCCTAGACAAAGGCCTAATCAATTTATATCTTTCTGATATATAAGATAAGACCAGCCTAGATGTTTTCACACGTACGTACATGAAATGGATCGATTCTGTCATCATCTACTCATATTATTATTGGCTACACATGCATATGCATGCCTTTCAAAGGCCCTACTTGGGTTGTAAATCAAGTGTATAAAAGACTCTTTATGTTTCAATATGAAAAGAGATAAAATCTTCATGATTTGATAACCATTAATTCTAGATATACAGCTAATCAACTTTTAAGCAAGAAAGAGAGTATTTTTCTAGATATGGGTACTAAGTACTACTTATCACCATCAATTAAAAGCATATTCGACTCAATCAATCAAGCAATTAACAGATAGATATTACTCTTTTTGTGGAAAAATTATGTTATTTGCAGAAAGCTGATTGCTACACCTTGCGGCTGTCAAGCGCCCTGCTTTGGCCCTAAGAATTCTAAGAACGAAAATGTTAGTGGAGTTTATTTAATAATTAAGAAAATGATTATTAGTGAAATTATATATATTTTTATTTTATTTTTTAATGATTAAGAATGTTAAAAAAAATAATTGAAAGAAAATAAAAAGAAAAAGAATAACAAATTTATAACTAGCGATACGTCCAGTAATAAACGTTGGGTGGCCCGCTAGCATATCAATTTTAAGAATTGTGCAATTTCTAAAGAAGACTTATACCACATATCTCTACTTTATTAATATTTGATTTGTTATTTTATCTTAATTTTTGTTATGTGGATGTGTGGTGTAAGGTTTCATTGTAGAATAATTCTGAGAATTTTGCTGTTAGATCATTTGAAACTTATCGCTTAGATGATCTTAATTTTGACGTAATATCACCATGTAGTGTCATATAATTTATTATAAAAAAGAAAAAGAAAAAACATATTCAAAACAAAAAGGCCTCTGAAAACATAAGAGAATTATTCTTATTATGTGTGTGTGTTTTTATAATAAACCACGGCAATATATAGAATTATTCTTGATCCTAAAGTATCTTTCGCTACAACAGAAAATCTTTCATCTGTTCATAATTCACCATTAAAGTCTAGGGTCAGTCAACTAACAAGCAAAAGAATCTTCTTCCAATGGAGTTACTAATCACTATCAATCAAAAGCATATTGGACTCAATCAAGCAAGAGATCATATATATATATTACATATATATATATATATATATATATATATATTACTATTCAGCAAAAAGAAGATTCCGGTTACTTTCCATATCCAACAGCATCAATTATTCTATTTCTTACAATATACGCAACATCCAAGCACTTGATATTTTGATGAACTTCCAGAGTTCAAAGTTCAGTCTACATGCGATCCAACAGTCCAAATTAACCAAGGTTGAAAGTATAAGATATAGTCGTAGAAGGTATAGAACAGGCAAGCATGCATGTTGATTGTTTGAACCATAAATAAATATAGGTACTGGCAACTACCGGTGAAAGAGATTATGTTGGGTTAGTGTTCAACCATCTAGTAGATCAATGATTGACTAAACGAGAAGAAACATGTTTCACTTACGAAAAGATTTTATAAAAATGAACTTATAAATTGACTTGATGATTTGATATTATACGTTAGATTATAAAATTATTTTTATTATAAAATAGATCTAAGAAATCACATCAAACCACATTAATTTTTTTAAAAAAAATATAATTGTCAAAGTCAAAAATAATTAGGTCTTGTTTGGATGTTTAGATAAGATGAGATGAAAAACCTATGAATATATACTAGCTAGTAAATTGGTTAAGTTAAGATATTTTATTGAAGTTTAAAAAATGAGATAGAGAAAATCAAATAAAAATATTATAAAATTAAAATATTATCAGAATATAATTTTTTAATATAATTTTTGTTTTAAGATTTAAAAAAATTGAATTTTTTTATATTTTATTTGAAATTTTAAAAAAACGTGATGCCTGAAATTTTTAAAAAATGTGACGCCTTAAGTGAATGATATAGAAAAATTTGTTAATATCCTAAGTTTTATTTTTATAATTTTCGAATGATGCGTTTATTAAGTGGTGTTTATTTGAAGCAACTTTCTTAATTGATTTATAAATCACTTAAAATATATCCAAATAATTAAGAACAATTCAATCTAGTTTAACCAGCAAAACCGTCAACTCAACGATGGCATCGTACATAGGTCTTAGTGCTCTTGACATTCGTTCTAAAGAGCAGCTAGCTTGGAATACGACCAAGGCAGAGCAACAAAACTAGGAAAATACAAACAACACATCATACAATAAAGAATCGGAGCTATTATATTAAAAGAATGAATCAAACATTTTTACATGATCTGCAAGCTGATTCCTGCTACTACCAACCAACAACTACATCGTGGAAGTTTTCGATCTTGCGTTTCAACCACAATGAACTCAAAACTCAAAAGATGAACGCCATGAATTTGCCATGGAAACGAAGCAAAGCTCCTTCAACAGAACATGACTTATGCTCGAAGCTCAAGTTCTGGTGCCGCCTGATATTTTTATGTTAATCTTGGTGCAGTCATTTGACAAATCCGACGAATTAATGGCCAAATTCAGTATCCTATGTACGAGATTTTTCCTCGGGTTGCAATTGTTGACTAACTAACACATCCAAAGCTTCCTTCATCCACCCATGTTGACATACTTCCCTAGCTTCTGCCACTGTCATCTACACAACATAACACAAAAGCTAGCATATTTAGAACATAAAACATCACCCCAAATTGTAATAATCATCAGCTTTTTCTGTGTATGAATCTGAGTAAGTATGTTGCATTTAGACACATACCCATCTTCGTTCCCTGAGGTTTTTCTCTGGCCACCGGTCTAGCTGGTCGTTCACAAGCAAAGAGAACATGTAGACCTCATGCATTATGTTTTGTCTCTTGCTCTTATACTGCCAATTCCCCAAACAATTCTGCAAATCACGTCCAAACAACTGAGTTAGAACAAGATATTGGGAAGAAGACATTTTGATTGGATTGAGCACAAAAATGCTTTGAAGATACTCACTTCGACTTTGCCAACAACACCAGCTTCCTCTTGCGTCTCTCGCATGGCCGCATCTTCCACAGTCTCATCCGTTTCCCAACCTCCCTGTAGTAATAATAACCGAAGTTATTCACGATATTGTCAAATGAAGATGAAAAAAAGGATGGATGATAAAATTAAAAAAAAAAAAAAAAAAAAAAGATGGTCAAAAGTGAATGATGGGTAGGAAAAATGAATGGTACCTTTGGGAACATCATTCCTTGCCCCTTCTGTGAACTGATCACAAGAACCTCTAAATCCTCAATGGAGGAAGATTGGCAGTTGGTTTCTCTGTATCTGTACGGAATGCATCTGCACAATTTGGAACATAAACATAAGAAACACACTTTATTAAAGCAAATTAAAAGTAAATAAACATAAATAATGACTTCCAAAAGTCCAAAACCGAACACATTTGCAGAAATCTAAAGGAAAGTCTGCACAAAACGACAAATCACAAAAAACAAAAATAGAGGAAATACCCAAATAATAAACAGTAACAATAATTTTCCCTCTGTCCTTAAAACGACCCCCGAGGAAAAACTTCTAAAATCTAGATGGAAAAGAAAACATTTTCCATGGATTTCAACAAGAAGGAAAAGGAAATTAAGCAAGTTGAAATTTAGATAACAGAAAGGGGTAGAACACAGAATACCCAGAATGAAGAAGAAGAAGGAAGAAGAAAGAAGACATACCCAACAACTTGGCGGTAGCCTTTACTATCGTAGCGCTGGGAATGCCTCCCGGTGCGGGAGACCGAGTTTGCCAACTGCACAGAAACGAAGGGAAACCTCTTGGGAAAGAAGACGGAAAACAAAAGAAGATCTGTACAAGTTTTAGATAGAAAGAGACCCATCTCGTTTATCCCAAAAGAAATCTCTCCGAAAGCCGAGAAATTTCGGAAGCTTTTGTTTCAGAGAGAAGGGAGAAAGGGCTCTGCAAAACCTAGACAGATGCCATAACTATATATACATGTAAGTGTCTAGCTTCGGGAAAAGGATAACGAGACGAAAGTGGCGGTGGTGGAAGTCAACACCACGCGCTAACGCAGCGATTGAGAAAGGAACTCGATACGGGGATTAATGTAGAGGGAAAGTGGCCATCACTTGTGTTTTGAGCGCGTGGTATAGAGATTCGGGCTTACATAGCAACTGTTAAGGGAGCTTCCGGGATGGCGCGTGGAACGCGTTGTGTGGAAGGTAAAGTCAAGTGAGACATAAAAAAGAAAAGAAAAAGAAAATGGAAAAAATAGAGAACTCCGTGTTGAAACTGAAAATTCTGGAACGACTCCCACCTGACACGTTTTCTGGTGGGAAAGAGCTGTGTCGTAGTTCCAAGTATAAATACATCCGTGTATTTTATAAAAGTCAAGTTATAAAATCTTCTTGTAGAGTATATCCATTTTTAGAATATTTAAATCTCACCTCTTCTCTATTTTTTCTTTTTTTGAAAAGAGAGATTTATTTTTTTATGTAATTTTTTTGAAAAGAGAGATTTATTATATTTATAAAGAGAGATCTTAATTCTCTTGTGATAGAAAAATGATATTAACTAATATTTTAATCATCATTTCTTGATCAAAAGATTAACAAACGATTATTTTAATTATTCAATATTACGTCAAGGATGATGAATAGCATGTCTTTGTCTAATATTAATAGATGGATCTTAATACAAAGGGATTACATAAAAATAATCTTATAAATTTATGTGATTTCATGTAAACCTTCAGATCTGTATTACAATAAAAATAACTTTATAATCTGATAGACCATATCAAGACACATCAATTTATGATATTATTTTTGTGTAATCACTTTATAGTTAAATATTTCTCATTAATTTAACATTAACCAGCAGATATATATGTTATTTTATTTTGGTTTTGTTTTTATTAGATTTTTGTCTTTCATATTTTGTATATTGTGTAGTGGGTTTGCTTTGGGTCTTTATTTTTTGTTTTTGTTTTTATACTTGGGTTTGGATTATCTTGATTATATATAACCTTCAAGTGTCTGGTTGTAACTACGACTTTCTTACGTCGTAAGTGAGCGTTATCAATAAAATTGAGATACCGTTCACTTTTTAAAAAAATTAACATTAACAAAATTAGAAGTATAAGCATTCAAATATATTTTCACCATATGATTTATATACCTTTCATGTTGATAAGATATTTTAGAAAAAATTACGATTTAAAGTCTCTCAAACTACAATTTCATTTATAATATGACCATAAAAAAATTAGTTCGACTACTTTCACCTTATTCTCTCAAATTACCATTTTTCAGTTTGCTCTATCTTTTAAGATTTAACAATTACGATCATGTACGTGCATGCGTTACATAGGACGTCTATCCGTTTTATCAGTCGAATTTGGTTGGATAAATTGTAAGTTATAATATTTCAAACGTAGAATTAAGGGATGATCATATTGCAAAATGAGTGATAATTTGAGGGAATTATGTTTTTCTCGATCATGATTATTTATTTATTCCAAATACAATTCAAATATAAGCTTTGAACTTTTCAACTCATCATCTTTCCACACTCCATGCTTTTCTCCTTTGATCAATTCATGTAAGAGTACGAGAAGATAACGATTTCTTTTTTGATATTTCTTCATGCTGATCTCTTCCACACCAAACGCCAAAGGCAAGACGTAACTCTTAGGGTATGACAATTATCTTAGCCATGATTTTTAGGACAACATATGCATTGTATCACAAATCCATCCGTACTCCATTTGTTATGTAATATCTAAGAGTACGCTACACGTATGGAAAATCTATATATGGACAAATCTGCATGGTCCGTAAAATATCTTTCCATACTCAACTAAATGTTATTTATACTAATAATTTTATTTACATAATTATATGTGATGAAAGAAAATATTGATAAGATGAGATGGTTACTCATCAATACGTATAATATTATACATAAAGTTACACGTACGTGTAGCACTAATATTTATGATTTCATAATATGCAAAGCTAAATAACTCTTTTCATGCAAAGAAATAAAAAACTCTATTCATTTAAGCTTTATAAATAATATATGAAAAATAACAAATATTTTAATAGTTTTAGTGACATAATTTAGAGGATAAAAAAGAATATTTCTTTTCTATTTTCAATTTCGATTGTTTACTTCTTTTCTTTATCTTGATTTTTCTTAGGTCGTCCTTCTCTTGGTTTTCTTATTTGATAGAATTACCTACATCGATACAAAATATTATAAATTGATAATAAAATATTATTTTTAAATGAAAGTAAAGTTATAATGGTCAGCAAAATTTATTCCTATTTATATTCGCTTTCAAGCAATCAAATGATCTATCAAACTCTCATTATTATAAATGTGAAAAATGAGGAGAGAGAGAGAGAGACATGATCAGTCGTATATCACACGCTCAAACATGGTGAATAATGGGTAAATGATATCGATTATTAAAAATAATGACATATATTAATTTGAAGAGTATTGCTAATATGCTTCTTCAATTTGTTCACTTGGTATGCTCCTAAAATATTTTTTAAACATGTTTAAATATTTTTTAAAAAAATAAAAAAATAAAAAAATATCAATATACTAATAGTCACTTCCTTAACTATTAAGAAAGAAAATTTAAAAAAATCAAATACATGCATGAGCGGTCAAAACGAGAGAACAAATTGAGAAGGCATAATAACATTATTCTAATTTCAAATATAGAGCATCGTATATTTAAAATTTGTCTCTAAAATTATTCTTTAAGGAATAAAACAAGTATTGAATTGATGAATGCTCCTAAGAGATTTTTAAGGCAATGCATGTTATCTTTGTTTGTAATAAGAATTACCATAATGGTCCAGGTAAGAGAATAAAGAAGTTGATCTTTCTGGCTGTGGAACTAAAGTAATATAGAATGCAACAAGGGAGTGAGAATTAAGGTGGTTTTAAGTTTTTGTCTAAATTTAAAGATCTTATCATTTAAAAAAAAAATTTAAAGATCTAACGTGTCAAGATCATTTGATTCAATTGGTAACAAATTAATTTTTCACTGAGAACCAATGATTGAATCTCCCCTCCTTATGTATAAAAAAGAAAAGACCTAATGTAAAAAAAAAAAAAGAGAAGGCGAACACATAAAATAGACGATCTTATATTATTAATTTATTGATGTCCACATAAATAATAACGAATCCAAGATTGTAAATTTTTTTTTTTTTTTTGGGGGGTGTTTCAAAGTTATGATATATGAAACTTTGATGAAAATGAGTTACTAAAAGCTTAAAATATATATGATATTGCTTTACGTTTTAGATGTGCTTAGAAATAATAAGTTTTTTTTTTTTTTTTTTTTGTACTAAAACATTCTCAAATAACATTAAAATTTGATTACAATAAAGTAGAAAGATATACAAATGAGCCATAAAGATAAAAACGCCCTTACAACTCAACTACACTTTATTTACAATTTATCAATAAAATAATATTTTTTTTTAAATTTCAAAAACATCAAATCAATATTAAAAGTAAAATAAATAATAAATATTTCAAAAACTATTATTTTATTAGAAGGTTGCAGAAAAATTGTGAATAAGCAGTTGTTTTATCATTTCTCAAGAAAAAAACCCAAAAACATTAATCACCATAATAATATTATGTATAGTTGTGGAGTGTGCAAGCGCCGTACAATTGTTTTGAAAAAGAGTAGAATTTATTATTAAAAAATTAATTTCTTTTCATATAAATTTCATATTTATTCATTTTTTTTAAAACGATTACACGACGCTTGCACACTCACGATTATAAATATTATTTCTCTTGAATAAAATATTTTTTCACATATTACAAGAAAGCTTTACATGAATATATATGCAGCAAGTGGCCTAGCTATATATATACGGTATATACCATAAATCACTACCACCAAGTGCGGGATTTACGTGAAAGCATGCTGTATATGAGATGATTCAGTGCCAGCTATTCTATTGTTTGTACAGCGTGATTCTTGGGACGTGATTGGTGGAGTTCCAATTTCCTTATTAGTTAATTAAAAGCATAAGAAAATAAATAAACTTCTCATATCTTTTGGGGAGTAGCTCTATCGTCTGGTCTTTGCGTACGTATAAATATGATAATATTAAATAAGTAATAAATATTGTAAAATTCACGGAGGTATTTTTTTAAAAATCCATATGCATGTCTGAATTGCCATGCGCGCAGACGTGGTAATTTGAGTCGCCTAGCTTAAACACTAACATCCATTTGATAAAAAGGTTGAAGTGAAGAGATTAATTACATATATGGATCCAATTGCATGCAATCCTACTCTTCCTAATAAGCCATTTATTAACTCTAAGCATGTTCACCACAGAATGAAGCCTCGATATTGTTATGAGGAAAACTGAAACAAGATATTTTCTTACAAAATTATTAAGGATTGGGATAATGTCAGCATCTCAGTCATGCAATGCATGGTCCCTAGCTCAGTTCAGTCTCCGCTCCTGTCCACTCTCCTAATATAAGTACCATCAAGCATATATATAAGAATGGGTGGCTCTACAACCACCGCTCCTAGCTGTGGTTGGGAGCTACCCTTCATATAATTAATGTTGTGTTTTTTTTATACATGTATTTTTTTAATATTTTTAAATAATTTTTTTAAAAAATAAAAAAAAACACAACATTATTAAAACACACTTACTTAATTACTTAGTAAAAAAAAAAAATTTAAAAAAATGCAGCCAGAGCAAGGAGCGGTGAGAGTAGCAAGTAGCTTTACTCATATAAGAATATCTACTCCCACCAATTCAACTCCACTATATAAGTTGTAAAAGTCATGACACCCTTTAATTTCACACTGCAAAGTCGATAAATGGCAACATCTTCCAATCAACCATTAGTTTGGAAGGTTGTTAATGTCGAAACAAAAATTCTACTTACAACCGACTTGGAGAACTCCAGCATCACCGTGTCTTAGGTGGCACATTTCAAAACGACGTCGTTTCTAATTTAATTCAAACGAAGATGAAGTGGCCTCTATCCCCTTCCATCCCAGTAGAAAGTTAGAAACCCTCATCACGAAGTGGATTCTCTTCGTCTTCTCCATTCCCATCGTCCTCCCCACGAAGCTAGCCTCCATCCCCATCTCCCAACGAAGCCAGCCTCCATTGAATTGAAACCCTCTTCTCTGTCCTTTTCGACTTCATCTTCTACACGAAGCCAGTGGGTCTTCGTCTTCTCCTCGAACCCAAGAGCCACGAACCCACAAACCCATGAATGTAAACTGATTAGTTATTGGAGTTATTCCATTGATCTAAGTTTGATTTGGCGCTTGCTAATGCAACTACTTTATTCAGTGTCTTACGGTGGCTGGAAAACCACAGAGGCTGTGGCTAGATGCGTGCTCGGGGTGGCTGCTCATAGTGGCACAATTGGTTGTAATGAGGCAAGCAAAGGGCTACTTCCCATGAAGCCAACCCCTACCAGGAACTTCTAAATGAGTTCTGTAGCCTTGGAGCAAAGGAAACTGATCCACTGAAGTAAAAGCTCCACAAGGCCAAGCAGTGGGAAGAAGCTAATGGCAGTAGTTCTTCTAGAAAATGTTTCTTTCATCTGTAAATGGGTTTCGAAATGGGTTTCGTCTAAGGCCGAGGTCGAAGAGCTGTTTGAGAGGTGGTGTTGATGCGTTTCGTCCGTCTGTTCCCCAAGAGCAAAGGCTTTGGTTGAAGCATGATATGATATACGGTTTTAAAGTTTAAAGAATCTCTTGATTTTCATTTTTAGTTCTATGTAATATTTAAATCTGAGTTCAATGACGAGAGTATGAATTTTTTTTGCTTCAAATGTTTGAAGATCATTTACAAATTATCATTTTTTGTTTGCTGCCATTGTTTTTAATTCTTGTTTGTGAGATTTTTTTGATGAGTAATGGAATATTTCTAATTGAGTATAAAAGAAAGGAGAGAGCTATTTGAGAAGACGGGAACTGAAAGGGGAGAGAAAGAGGGAGGAAGAAGTGAGAAAGTGGGATCCAGTTACTTTATATGGTTATGCAAAGGTTGCACACGCTAGTTGTACGTAGCATTGGTGATGTCAAAATATAATATAAATAATTAGATCTACATATTTCCATAAGTTTAAGTTTTAGAAACATGTAGTGATTTATCAATCAGATTCACACACAACAATCTCGCAATCTAAAAGGGCGGTGCATAATCAAAGGTCTTTTCAAAAGACTTGAATAACTTCGTGGAGACAAAACACATTGCGTTGCAGTATATGACTTGTAAGCACAAGATGACAATGGAATACATACCCTCTAAGAGAAGTCAGTCATTTCGATATCAACTTTGCATGCACGAGATGGTGGGATCGGGCAAGGAACAAGCTACTTTATTCTTAAAGCTTGGGGCCGGGGGAAAAATCACTAACGGGATGCTTTCTTCGTATTGCAGAGAAATAAAGTAAACGAATTCGGACCTTTTCCACTAGATAAAATCGAACCTAAAATATCTTTAGGACATTTAGAGCATTCACAATAGATTCTAATTTATCCTATATATCTTTCAAAATACATTACCGATTTTTTTTTTTATTTTTATATTAATTTTTACAATACATCATACATCAATTTATCTATTTTTTTTTCATATCATTTAAATATTATATTTTTTAATATTTTGTAAGAGAAAAAGTACAAGAAAAGAAAAAATAAATAAAAAATGTTTACATTTGTGCACAATCCACGCTACATGAAGCGGCAACACTATAGGAAAATTGAAAATAATTATGAAATGCATCATCCGTTGGATGCACTTTTGGATTGCTTTTCTTCAAACTTTACATAAAAATGAGTTTTACAAAACACATTGAGAATGCTCTAACAGGTTTGAATGTAAAAGTATTTCATTTCATCTCATCCCATCTCATCTCATCATTATAATTTTTACAATTTTTTATATAAAATATGATATACAATTGAATTTTTTCAAATCTCAAAACAATAATAATATTAAAAAATAATATTCTAATAATATTTTATTTAATTAACTTTCAACTTTCATATCAATTCATTTCATTTCAATTCACTATCCAAACGACACCTAATTCTTTTCTAAGTCAGACTCAAGACTTGCAATGAATAAAGCACTGTCAATATTATTCTAATACCACGAATAAGATCTTTTCTTATACCATTAATTCATGTAATTTTTTGTGAGAAAATCCATTCAATATTCTTCCTTGGACAGCTGCATGTAGAGACGGAGAAGGAAATAAAAGATTATAAATGGAATAAATTTTCAAGAAAAAGGAAATCATTATACAAAAGAATTCTTTTGGGCCTGCTTTTATTGTGAGTTCATGATTTGATTGATACAAAAGCATCTTTTTTTTTTTTTTTGGTCTTTGTATTGGGTGGGACCACACAATAATGAACTCCCAACCCTTCCTAGGACATTTACATGATAATTATGAAGTGTTCCCATGTCTTGAGGTCTTTCATGCAATTATTGGAAGCAGAGCATTGGGTTCATTTAAATGGTTATAAGGTCCTTTGTTATTTCACATGGATTCAGATGAAGAAAACATCTATTTGTAATTTCACTTATTAGGACACTATGCCACTAATTTGAAAGCCTACAATATCAGCTAATATTAAAATAAATGTGTTTTGATTTTTTTTTTTTAATATGTGTAATGGATCCCACAATAAATAATATATTTACACCAACTATGTACGTAGCAGAACTCTTAGATCAAATTCATATGGATGTGGCGTTCAGAATAAGAGAAATCGATCTTAGATCTATAAAGAGATCTTACAAATTGAAGTTTACAAATTAGTGTGATTTAATCTCATACATAAGATCTATTTTATAATAAAATATATCATAACAAATCACATTAATTTGTAAATTTTATTTTCGGTAAGATTTTTTTATAAATAAAATACTTTCCTAAGGGCCTAAAGCTAGGCGGAATAGACAGAGGAGATGAAAAAACAGTATTAAGAAGAGCCCAACTTGAGCATATGGGTTTAGTTGGCACGCAATAGATAGATCCAATATCTCTATTAATGTGTCCACTTTGGGTTTTCTTTATATTCGTTTGGAAACTTTAGGAATGCTGTCATCTTTGGGCATATGGGGCCACGACATGGCATGCATGCATATGTCGTACATTTAGCTTCAACTTCTTTTATCTTCTAATACGTCAAATACCCAAAAATTATTGGTAGAGATAAAGAAAAAACGAGAAGATGGATAGCCATGATTGAAGTTTTGTTTGGCAGCATATATATATATATATATATATATATATATATATATATAGAATAATGCTACATGCAGTCGTGGAGTGTGCAAGTACAATACAGTCACTTTGAAAAAGAGTGTGCATGGTCTACTATTAAAAAATTATTATTTTTTCATGTGAATCTCATATTTATTCATTTTTTTAAAATGATTGCATGACGTTTGTGCACTCATAAATGTAACTATCATTTCTCATAAACATATATACATTGGACTAATCATGTACATCCACTACTAGGCGAGCTTGTACAGTTTTTAGATATAGCATTAATTGATGAAGACAATGTCAAATAACCAAAAATGGGTGGCATGCAGTGTGTGAGAGAAGAGTGATGAGATCTATATTCAAACAGCTTGGACTACCGAGCATTAGTTTTTTCAAGATATACTATACGTGCATGTAAGATGAAAACCCTAATTTTGGCCGCTTGTAAAAATGTTTCGATCTTCTGTAAGTTCTTGTTATCTTGATTATTAATTAAAGTTATGCTACTAGCAAATTTTGCATGTCAACACATGCACCAATTATTGTGAAATTATTTTAATTATAAAAAAAATTTAAAACACTAATTATTTGATGCGACATGTTTCTACATTTTTCACATTGCTAGATTGTCAAAATACAAGCCTATTCTTCAGGCAGGTTTGGTCCTTCTACCTCGAGTACCTTTTTTGGAACTAATTTTGCATCAAAGTCTACGATTCTAATAAACAAAACCACAGGTAGTTAAACAGTTTTGACAAGACCGCTAATGAGAGACAATGCATGTAACGATGTAATGCACAATTTAATGTAAAAATACGTGTATTTGTGCATAGCGAAAGATTATGACTCATCCTCTGAGAAATTACCCTGTATGCAAAACTCAAGTATATGTATAAATAGGTATCACCGAGGTGAAGAATCACCCTCATGACATAAGGTCTCGTCGCATACAATGACAAGAAGGGGAAATCACTTCACCATTTAGCTCGGGGAATCACTCCCACCCGACCAACATGCAAGCTGATTCGTTTATTTCAAATCATCTAATACACACCGAAGTGTACATGTTGCACTGAGGACACAATTCTATCTGACCAACCAACTCGAAGACACTACACATGGCATGCCTCAGGAATCCCTTGACCTATCCATCAAGTGAGGTCAATACAAAATCCTTCCAGCCCAATCATCACAGGGACACACTCTCTACTCATATCAAACTCGTGGCAATGGTCATAGGTATGGCCTGAGAAATCTTCAACTCGTCCATAATGATTGATGCATAGTAAGACTCACATAGACCCGAAATCACCACATCACCAATCCAAACCATTCAAACCTCAAGATCTCAAAATTACAATGTAAAAATATTCGTAAACATAATGAAGAAAAAAATTTATTAGTTTATGAACACAAAGGGGAAATATACAGAATATGCAATGCTATAAATCACAACACACTCATGATATTTACCCCACATTTTCCAGTACCATCTTAAAAGCTAACCCTCCTCAAAGTATTAGAAGCACTATGGCGACATTGGTGCTGTTTCTTTCGCTGCTCCCTTCGAAGCTACTTGTTGTCTTAAAAAACATTGGATCCAAAGAGACTCAAGCACTTACTATCTCCGAAATGAGATTTTGACTTTTACCTTAAGTCATTTATAGAATGAGATCGTCATGTTTCCTTTTAACATCCTTTTGACTATTGATGTGCCGTGTAAGAGCACTAGCATTGGCTTAGCCAAACGCTAGTGAAAGTCATATTTTGAAGAATGTCCACTAAATTTCTGCCACATTGGATTAGCTAAACACAATTAATTTGGAAGATGAGCTACAACAACTTCATCCCTAGAGTCATATATGAAGGGAACTATTGCATCTTTATTCTAATATTTTATTATTTCCTGTATTTCCCTTTTGATTCTCTCTAGTGTAACTTCATCCCTAGATTACGATGAATTTTCCTTTTATTAATTATGTTTTTATAAAATAATATTAATCATCTTTCTTTTAATATTTTTAAAAATATAAAAACAATTAAGAAATTATTTTTTGCATCTATCTATAATCATGTAAAAATTATAATAATATGAGAAAATATGAATAAACTTCTTATTAATTATTTATAAAGTACAAAATAACGCAATAATCTTATCTTATAAAAAATTATAATATAAGTAATTTTCATCTATATAATTTAATTAAAATAATAATAATAAAAAATAATAGTAATAAAAAATAATAATATTTTATTATTACAGAGAGTGTGATGACTAATCCAATGTAAACTGAGATGACTAATTTTGAAAATTGAGATGACTAATTCAATAACAATGCTCTAATTAGAGCCCTGTCTTAGCCGTCCATCTATAGGATGACAAAGAAGACTGGCGGGATAAGGCAAGCAGAGCAATGGAAATAGCGAAAGTGCTTGATCCGAGGCGAGCATCGCGAGATCAATAGTGCTCGCCTCCAAGCGAGCACCATGGAGTGCAACAAAGCTCATCCCCAAGGTGAGCATCAGAAAAACAAAGTGTTCGCCCACAATGAGAGAAAAAGTGATCGTCCTTGATGGAAACTAAGGAAAGCAAAGTGCTCGCCTACCAAGGCGAGTACAAGGGAAAGCAAAAGTGCTAACCCCTAGGTGAGGCATCAATTAGAGCAAAATTTCTCACTCCCAAGTGGGCACAACAAAAGCAAAAATGCTTGCCCCTAGGCGGGAGGAGCAGCAAATGATTGTTATCATATTTTCAATACTCGTAAAATAATTCACGTCACTTATTTCGCTTAAAATTATTGTTTGTAGATTTGACATATTTAGATAAGATTCTCTCTTTTTTTAATTTAATATTAATAATTTGTAGGTTTGATTTAATTATTTTTCATTTGAAATTGTTAATCATTACGATAATGGAGAATGAAGCACCTGCATGCTTAACTAGTTATCCTAAATACGGTAACCTTGTAAGCTATACTTTTATAATCAAGTACTTCAAGTATACGTCAAATATTTGATCATTTCTTTGGTTAGGTCTCTCGCTCTAAAAACTTTGCCTAGCTAGCTAGGCTATGATTACCATAATAATACTTGTTCCACCATCCATATTAAGTGGAATATATATATATATATATATATATATATATTTATATATATAAATGATAGCTCCAGTCGTGTTGTGAGTGTGCAAATTTCGTACAATCATTTTTAAAAAAATGAATAAATACGAGACCCGTATGAAAAGATTAATTTTTTTAATAGTGGACTCTACTTTTTTTCGAAACGACGACACGATGCTTGCTTACTCTTAACCATTTGAAGTGCTATACTTGGAACAAAAAATCTACACAACCTCATACTATTCACATAACTTCCACACACCACACTTTTTTTTTTTTAATTTTTATTATTTTTTTCTTTTATCAAATATTTAATATATGAATAATGAGTAGAAAAATTGAATTAGTTTATAAAGAATAAACTCAAAAAAAAAATTAAAAAAAAAATTAAAAAATTTTAAAATTTTAAAAAATTGATGTGTGGAGAATGAGAGGTTGTGTAGCATTCCTCTGCTTGGAAAGGTATTGCCATATAAAATTCTTTTGCTCAAATCTCTCTACGCCCTGTGAAGGATATTCAGTCGAATTGAATATATTTTCAAAATAAAATAGTACTCGAAAACACAAAAAGATAAAGATTAAAACTCTAGATTCTCTCTACTTTTTAATGTTTGTAGTTTTAATTTTTTTTAATAAATCACGTAACATCACATTGTGATACCACGCTAAGGACACATATTGAGTGGTATAAATTAAGAGTACAGTAGCATTTCACTATGCATAAATGATAAACCAAAAAAATTAACAATGCAAGAGTTTTGAATTATCTCATGATCTTCTACGGTTTATAGAAACCTAGAACTAAAGTACTTTAACGTCGGTCTACACCTCTTGTACGAATTAGAAACCCTCTTACTTAATTAAGAAAACCATTCCCATAATACAAGGCATAAAAAATTAACAAAACTAATTTTTACTATTAAGATATATATAAAATAAATAATAAAATTTACTTACTGATCCGACTCTACACTTCATCTAATTAATTAAATATTTCTCCTGATGGACTTACTTATTGAAAGGGAGTCTAATTCAAATGTGAGGAAAAGTTTTCAATAATATAAATTAATAATTAAATTTACATATTCTCAATTAATTCTTTCAAAAGGTGGTATAAAAGTATATTTTCCATGATATACGCGTTTAATTGGTTAGATATAATATTGGAATTAAATACAAATATTATTAAGTGCCAATTAAGACTTGTCCTACATATCAAAGACGAACTACGGACTACTCCTAATTTGTCTCCGTGCAGGACTTCGAAGTTTGAACTTGGACTTGGACTTGGATTCAACATTGTCTGCAAGAGATATTAGCTCGGAATAGTCTTCAATCTTCACACCTGCAAGAGTTTTTTATTTTATTTGACAAGAAACATCTCATGGATCTTTCTAGCCCTGCGGAGGGAAATCCAGTCCAACTGAATTTTCACCTCTGATCTTCTACGCGCGCCATGAAGAACGGTTTGGTGTTATTCGCGGCCATAATATTCTTTCTGATATGCCCACTCACAGTGATATGTAGGGAAGATAACTGGGTCGAGAGATGCAGGTCAGAGTATCACTCCATTCTAGGATGTGCTGCCAAGAACTTTGATGCCTTGATCCCCGTTGATCCAGAATGTTGCAAGATTATTGACGATTTCGATCGTGCATGTGTAGTCTCGCACGTCACATAGCCATTTCTTAAATTTGAGTATTTATCAAAGACCATTAGATTCTTAAATTTGCTTTGCCTTTGGACTTTCCTCGTAATTTCTGTTTTATTTTTTCTTTTAATAATTCACATATATATATATATAAATATATATATATATATATATATATATTAACAAATTTTCGATTAGAATATGGCCTCAGATCATGTACAATCACATGACCCAACTCGTGATCTGTTTATATCGATCACTTGTGGACTTAATTTGCTGGAATTAGGGAGACTCCTTCCTTTAGAAAACCAAATTTTCTCTCTAGAAAACTCACCAGAAAAAACCGATTGGGGGGTGGGAGCTTTGGCTCCTCCCCCTCCCTCCTTCCTTCTCCTTCCTCTCAGCCCAGACCTTTTCTCTGTTTTCTGTTATTTTTTTATTTTTTTGATTTTATAGGCCAAATAAAGGAGGAGTGCCGTTTGGAGACTTTTTGGTGGTCGGAGGACATCACACACCCCACAAGGGGATTCAGAGACTGCCGATCTATAAGCCTACCGAACGCGGTGTCCAAAGGAGCAGTGCATATCCTTCATGCATAGTTTGAAATTTGAGCGTGGTCGCCACGCGCCTCCGTGCAGTTTCTTTTCTTGGCACCACGCGTGGCACCGTTGAATCCAGCGCCTCCGGCTCCTACACGATCATCTAAACGGTTTCTTCCTCAACTGGCGCATGTCCTACATGCGCTCCTGCAGCCTCTTTCTGTTGTGTTCTCTCCGTTTTTACAGTGTTTTCTTAGTTTTTTTATAATTTTGTTTCTCTATTTGTGTTGATTAATAAAGGAATAGACTATTAGACTTATGTCCATAGCAGGGGAACCCCTCCTCTGTTGGAGGATGGGGTGATTATCTCCTTCTCCTCCTTTGGAGGATGGGGGTTTGGATACCAATTTGGATACCCTTCTCTTCTTTGGAGGTAGGGGTTGGTTTTTTTATCTCTATTTTATAAAGAGATTGGTACTCTCTTATGAGTGTTTCTAGATGTTAAGACAATACTCGACGCAAAGAAATTTGTGTGTGGGGAGGCATACAACAGATGTGCAGTTTGGCTTGTATTCAGAATTTTTCTCTGTATTGACTAGTCACAATTGTAACTTCCTTCATGGATGAAATGAAATGAAGTCTATTTCTTATAAAAAAAAAAATTGCTGGAATTAGGGAATTAATCAATTCGCCTGTGATCACTTTATTTACTAATATTTTGCCTTTTGATTTGTAATTAACGTTCATATAAATTAATATTCTTTTCTAGAATATAATTAATTTTACGCATAAGATATTGGAAGTTGAGATATGTATAAATTTAATTTTTAGATTAAAGTGTTATATGCTTTAATTGGTAATTGAAGTTGAGATCATCATGATCATGTATGAAATTTATTAATCTTACGATTACAAAAGAAAAACTAGTCGATCAAAATTTTCCCCTCTATTCTCACTTCTCACATGCCGTTTATTTCGTTTATATCAAAATAAGTTTTGGGGTTTTGAGATTATTGGGAAAGCTCAAATTGTTAATATTGCTCCATTTTGCTGATGGAATGCCTAATTTTCATTCAAGATATTAAAACCAATTGGTGTAATTGGAGATCAGATACATTTAGGCATGGTTTGGATAGCAAAATCCTCTCAATTCATTCTATTTCATCTCATATAATATCCAAATTTTCATACAAATACAAACACTTTTTAATTTCAAATCTTCAGCTTTTTTATATAATCATTACAACTTTTTTCAAAATTTTATACAAAACATAAAAAACAATTCAACTTTTTCAAATACCAAAACAAAAATTATATTAAAAAATTATATTCTAATAATATTTTAATTTTATAATATTTTTACTCAACTTTTGCTTTCTCATTTATCAAAATCTAGTCCATAAAACATATTAACTCAATCATTTCACTACTATTCACAAATCATTTCATAACTATTTATATATCATCTCATTTCATCTCATTATCCAAACCAAGCCTTCGTATATATATATGTCATGTTTAATTAGAACGGTGGCAATGAGCAATATTAATATTATAGAGTCATAGACCTTAGTACATCTGAAACCACGTAAAATGTGTCCCATTAGTCCGCCATAGAATGGCAGATGAAGAATATTATAATTGTTCTTCAAAGAATTATCTCCAAAGTCACATAGGTTTTTTAGACGAGCTTCTCCGACATTGTATATACGCTAGCTATTTATAATATCTTTCTTTAACTAAACATTAATATGCAATTATATGTTTAGTATTTCTAGATACAATCATGATAATTTGTGCAAGCATCGAGTAATTTTTTTGAAAAATAAAGGAGTCTATCATTAAAATTTAAATTTTTCAAGTGAATCTCATATTTATTTATTTTTTTTAAATATACGACACTTACACATGACTTTATAACTGTAAATATCATTTCTCTAATTTCATTTATTTATATCCGTTAGCTAGGATATCAATATCTAGAGCTCCGCGGAAGCGCAGCTTTCTGAAAACAAACCGCGGAAAACATGCTACGTACTGAAATGTCAAAATGGATAAACACCAAAGTGATCATCATCAGAAAGACGGATGCTACAAAACAAACTTGACTTCTACCTTCATTAAGTTGTTGAGGAGGAACGAAAATCAGCCTAACATCATTCTGAAATCTGACCAAAAGAGAAGAAAAACTATCTAGTAGTTCTACGTACTAGGTGGTTGGAAATCTTCAAATTGATGAATGAACAAGTTAGTACCATTAGACAATAGATTGATCATGTTACTACTCGTTTTTAATAGATTGAAAAAAGTGGATAAATCTAATACCCATATTAAAAGAAAATCATACTTTTTCAATTTTAATAGTACTGGATCTCACAATTTTTTAAATAGAGTACTGTGCGAGACTTGCACACCTAAAACTGTAGATAGGATTACTATAAGACAAATTAATTAGATCACAACACATGAAGTTAGATCATGAGCTTAATCAGTACTTTTGTGGTTGGGGCTGACCTAACGCATTAAGTATGCTTATGAATTCAAATCATCATTAATGCTTAATGGGTTTGCAAAGAAAAGTACAAATTATGTGGTTATAACTTCATGATCAGGTCAAAATTGATATTTCAATACTCATATTAATATATGTGAGTTGATTAAACATTTTAAACACAGACACAAACGTGATGAACCAATAAAACGGCTAAAATACAAAAAAATGGCTTGGCCGTCAAGACCTTTGTAGTGTCTTATTAAGGTTATTCACATGTATTTGTCCTCCTCCCTTTTTTTTTTTTTTTTTTTGTGGGATAGTTTTGTAATGTCCTAGTCTTTTTCTTTAAAAATTTTCTATTGAGTTACTTAATTAGATAACGAGGGAAAATTATTAAATATTATGAGTATGAATGATGTGGTATGTCCATCGAATCAAAAGATGACATGCTATTAAAATTGCTTACATAAACAGTACTATTTTTTAATGATATGTCATCGATCTTATAAAAATTTAGGAGTACCACATGTTAATTTGTATTTCGAGATTATCTAATAATTACTTGGTAACCAATAGCACCGTTTTGGAGCTTATGGTCAGAACATTGGATGATTATCCACACGCCTAATAAAGATCAAATGATTAGTTATGAGATAAATATGGTATGGTACTCCAATCCTAGCTATAACATATGAGACATGTAAACTTTTAAGTTCACAAGCTCACGCAGTTCATTATAATACTTCAGAAGAGTTTTATAGTCTAATAGATTACATTAAATCATGTCAATTTGTAAAAAATTTATGCAGACCAAGTATTTTTCTAAAGAAATGACAATAACACTAAACATGACAGGCCGAGATTCACATGTTACTCATGCGATCGACTTCAAACATCATGACATGCATGCTCTTTTTTTTTTTTTTAAATGACATGCATGCTCATGGGGATCATTGATCACATATTACATATTCACATGGCTTAAACCTAGAACCAAGATGCAGGCCAGCTCTCCCATAAGGTGAGTTAGGCGGTTGCTTAAGGCCCCTCAGTAGAAGAAGGTCTCAGAAAATACTAAGAAAATAATTAGTTAAAATTATTTTTTAAAAAATTAAATTATCTAAACTAAACAAAGAGACGTTAACATTGAAAATTGAAAAAATCAATTCTCAACTCCACGATATAAAAAAAAAAGAACGCTAACAATTATAAAAAAATATATAAATTTTTTATTTAATTACATAGACTCTGCAACTTCCCTTAGGAAAGCCAAAAGTCACAATCTATCTCTACAAAGTCAAAAAAAAAAAATCAACAGAACATCTCAAAAACTCTCTTTTTACACCTAAAATCGACAAATTTTATTTCATCGCTTTTGTACTCCAGTCTTCATTCTCTAATCTCTCTCTTCAATCCATCTTGCTCATATTTGGCACTAGCATCCTCTCCATTGTCTCCAATCACACTGGTAGACGTTGAGCAGCTCTGTTGTGCTTTGGTGACAAAGGTAAAATAAATAAAGCTGATTAATCTAATCTACAATTTGTATATACAATGAAGATTTTGTTTTATATATATATATATATATATATATATATATATATATATATATATATACAGTGCAGTCTTGTGGCAATAAAAGAGCTACGTGAATGACTTGTTTTCTAGAACATCCTTGGTTGTTTCTTGTCTTCTTCTTCAAGACTTCAATCGACCAAAGCTTTTACAATTCACATGGCCCATGGTCCACCTAATATTGGACTATTTTTCAAACTTTGTTTCTCTCTCTTTTAGTTCTTCTAGTGTATAATTTGTTTCTTGATTTTGGATACTAACATTAAGATATTTTATTTTATTGTGCAGACTAACAATTTTATATAAAAGTGAAGGTCATTTGTTATATAAAAGTGAATCTCATTTGCTAAATCAGGTTCTATTGTTTTATGTTAATATTTATTTTATTCTAGAATATTCATAAGCATAGTAAAATTTTATATAGTGGATATTGTTCTTTTCTAATAGAAAATATGTCTAATAGAAAATATATATCTGGATATGAGAAACTTAAAAAAAAGAAAAGAAAAAAAGAAGAAGAATAGAAAAATTGATTGAATCCCAAAAAGGATCTTTAAATAAATTTGTTACTACCAATAAACAAAATATAGTAGAAAATTTAGGTGAAACATTTGTAGATGATCAAGAAATGCATCAAATAGGACCACAAGATAACAAAATAAATTAAGAAATACAACAAAAAAGATATGGAGATAACGAAACAACACAACACACCCAACAAAAGAGATATAAGGATAGTGCTCAAGCATATACAGCTATAATTATTGCTGGAGAATTTGGGAAAAGTAAATAAGAAAATAAAAATACTAAGGACATATCTAATTCTATTCCTTCAAATATTTATAACACTTCTCAATAGAAATATGTTGATACAAAATTAAGAGATTTATTAGTAGGAAATGGTCCAATTAGATATAACGATATAAACTTTCTAAGGATGAGAACTCTAGACATTTTTCCACTACATATTATATACGAAACTTATCAAATGGGGAGAAACATGATAGAAAATGGTTAGTGTATTCAAAAGACTAGAATAGAGAATTATGCTTTTGTTGTAAGTTGTTTAATTCGAAACTTAGTATAAGCCAACTAGCTAATGAAGGAACTGATGACTAAAAAAATCTTAGTGCTAAGCTTAAAAGTCACTAAACAACCAATGAACTTATTACTAACATTACTGTCTGGCTTGATTTAGAAATGAGATTGTTAAGAAATAAAAAGTCCAAGAACAAATTAACAAAGAAAAAGATCATTGGCAAAAAGTGTTATTGAGAATTGTTGTTGTTGTAAAAACCCTTGATAAAAATAATTTATCATTTCGAAGACAAAATGAAAAGATCTCCCAAGAAAATAATGAAAGATTTTGCAAGATAATGTGTTGATTCTAACTCTTAAGCCACTCTCACAAACACGTTGGGGAAAGTTGAATTGAAAGTATCAAAATAATAAAATTTCAAACACCACAAATAAGAGAAGGTTTATTGCAACTAGCAAAAATAACTGAAGATCCTAAAACACTAAGTAAAGCTAATTGTTTAGTAGCATATGAAATTGAGAACTTTGAATTCATATTAGGCATGACCATATGGTATGAAATATTATTTGCGGTTAATATTGTAAGTAAAAGTCTACAATCCAAATATATGCATATAAATGTTGCCATTGATCAATTAAAATGTCTTATTTCTTTTTTTCAAGATTATAAAGAGAATAGATTTAAATTTGCCATGATTTCATCAAAAGAGATTGTAATTAGTATGGAAATAGAACTTGTATTTAGAGCAAAACGAATAATTTATAGAAAAAAATAGTTTGATGAAAATGTCAATGAAAAGACAACACAATCTGCTGAACAATCTTCTAGAATTAATTATTTTTTTATTTATAGTAGATCAATCAATTTTTTCAATTCAAAACAGGTTTGAACAATTTCAAATATATGAAAATATTTTTGGTTTTCTATTTAATAGCAAGAAATTGAAATCACTTGACAATGGTAGTTTGCAAAAAAATTATCTTAGTCTTGAAAGCTTTTTGAAATATGATATTGATGGTTTAGATTTATTTTCTGAACTAAAAGTTTTAAAAAAAATTTTACCAGTAGTAGAAAGCACTCCTATTGATATATTAAATTATATAAAAAGATTAGATTCTTTTCCAAATGCATGTATTGCTTACAAACTTTTATAGACAATACCTATTATGTTACTTTTGTAGAAAGAAGTTTTTCAAAATTGAAATTAATAAAATCTTATCTAAGATCAACAATTTCGCGGAAAAGATTAAATTGATTAGCCATACTATCAATTGAGAATGAGATATTAGAAGAACTTAAATATAAAAAATTTAATTAATAAGTTTACATCTCAAAAAGTAAGAATAATAATTTTTAAATAAACATATATTTAGATATAATCAAATTAATTTGATACAAGAAAAAAAATCGATTTTAACTTATCCCCTTAGGAGTCAAAATCTATTGAGCCGTCCCTGCCAAGACGTTGATGGTTCAGTAGCAATTTGCTTTATCCATCAGTGCATGTGAACCAGTTGAATATTTTCCTAATAGAAGGAAAAATAAACAGCCAAGCGTGTTCATAACTCATGCGGAATGAAAATACGGCTAAGGATCGTCAAATTAGTTACACTTGATATGATTGTTTTTGTAGTTTGCGCGTGAAAGCCTGCGATTTTTTGTTGATCAGTATAATGTCAAAATTAGTTTGTTCTCGTGGGGTCACATCTTTTTGTTGAATATAATTTCTATTCATTAATTGGTCAGTCGGCAGCAATTTTTTTTTTCTTCGATAATAAGTTATCTCCAATATTGTGATTTTGGAAATTAAGAATAAATAAATAAGTTTTTTTGTCTTAAGCAATACAAATTAATTAAGTTGACATTTAAGTTATATTCAATAATTCGTACCATTATCTTTAACGCGTAAAAATTGTAAAATAGTTATTTCTACATTATTTGAAAAATTCTTGTTGAAGGCGAATTCGAGCACCCATACGCACGGCTTGGTTTAATGAAATGGTGTGTGTTGATGAAGGGGAGGAGACAAAATTGAAATGAAAATATGGGAAGATGAGATTTAATTGAAGAGTTTTGTTATGTACAAGTAAGTTTGCATACCAATATGCGTATTAAAATTGTTGCATTCATATTCTAAATTCAAATTAGTACTGTTTTTAATAAAATATACTTTCTGACCAATCATATTGAATGGGTGCGCGTATTAGTGCGTAAAATCACTTACAATTAGATTTTTCCTTAATTGAAACAGTGCATTTTTTTTTATAAAAAAAATAAATAAAAAAACAAAAGAAGAAGAAGAAGAATGAGAAACGGCCGGTTTCATCTTTCTCTGAATAATTAAAGCTGACTGCCATGTTAGGTTTGTTTACGGATCGGTGCGCCACAACGCCTATACCTAGTCAGACTCATTATTTTTGTTGTGAAAAACTGGTATCATGCATTTTTATAAGATATTACTGTAATTGTGTATAAGTTTCGTACATTCTCTTTAAAAAAATAGTAAGACCTTTATTAAAAAATAGATTTTTCATGTGAGTCTCAAATTTATCTATTTTTTTTTTAAAAAAATGCGCAAGCTTTACACATCATAAGACTGTACAAATCATTTTCTTGTAAGTACAAGCCAACAATTATCGTAAAATGATCATCGCGATAGTTGATTGTAGAATGAGCTATTAGTTATCGTAGGATGATCGTCGTGGTAGAATGAGCAAATTTTGATTTTTCTAAGGTTTGAAACATTCCAATATGACCCATAATTAGACCAATGTGAATGTGCCATCTGTTGACTAAAAACTTTCAAATAGCTATGCCCCTTTTTGGGTTTATCCATTTCAATGGGAATCTTGAAGTTGATAGATAAATGGGAATGGATGACCAAATAAATAAATAAAACAGGGAGGAGGAAGAAGAAGAGGAAGAAGAAGAAGAAGAAGGAGGAACAAACTTAACTACCTCAACTACCACCGCATTAATCATGCGGCTGTTGGTTTTGAGCCAAATGCCACACGTCAAGCAAGCAACGTAAGCACTGTGGATAGGAACAAGGACCAAGATATTATCTCATCTTTGACTGTTTCGAGTCCGCACTGTTTTTTTAAGGTTTGGCTCTTACCATGTTTGAAACCCTGCACATAGTAAACATTAATCTTGAAAAACGAGGGCTTGACTTGGTAAGAAGACCCTTTTCCCATCTCCACCGTAAATGAATTTTTCAAGAAATCAACTGCCTAATAATTTTTAATTATTTATAAATATATATACATATAAACAAATTTTTAAGATTATCAATTGTATCTTTAGCACTTCTATTTGATTATTTTGGTTTGAACCTAACAATTAGGATTGAGTAATGGCCTAATTTGTTGATGTGTTTTGCTATTTATATGTTGATTTGTAAACATACTATTTATTATGAAATCTGTCAAAATATCAATACATTTAGGAAAATGATAGGGTTATTATTTTCCCACTATTTATTTACTACTCTTTTTGTATTTAATTTTTTTAATTTAATTTTTTACTTAATGATTAAGAAAGTAAATATTAATAAAATTCTATATTTTTTTAATTTTTTCTTACTGATTAAGAATGTTAAAAAAATATTTAAAAGAAAATGATAAAAAAATAAATATACTATAAGTAGTAAAGGGATGGTAAATGAGTAGTAATTCTATCACTACCCATACATTTATATGCTTACGCATGTTGAAGGTTGTTATGATATGTTGGGTGTAAGATCTTGTGTGGATTAAGAAGTGATCTTAACTTATCTCATTATTATAATTTTTTTAAATTTTCACATAAAATATAATAAATAATTTAACTTTTTCAAATTTTAAAATAATAATAATATTAAAAAATAATATTCTTAATAATATTTTATTCAATTTTTATTTCATTTTAATTCTAAATCCAAACAAACCTTATATTCTACATATGTCGAAGGTTTTTATAAGTAATATTATTTTTCATCCTAAATCTTGTCATTTTTAATTAATTACGCATGGCGATGTCGCATTTAAGGTGATTTATTCTATCAACCATGATAAGGAGAAAAAAAAAATACAAGATTCAGTCCATCTTTTGCCCCGCAGGATCAGCTTTTGGTAATCCTCGTGGCCACACACCATACCATTTCAAGCTTTCAAAATATGACTTTCAAGATGTTCATTACAGTGTTCACACTTTAAAAACCAAAAATTCCAAAGATATCATAAAGAAAATCATCCCATCAACTGCAAAGATTATTAATTGCCAAAAATAGATTGATTTCAGTTAATTATATTTAAGATTTTTGGATTAGCTTTAAAGCAAAGACATGGGAAAAGGGTATTTAAATTTTAATAGTATGGTGATAAAAAATCATCTTTTTTTTTTTTTTTTTTTTTAATGTTCATGCCCTTTTGGTGGAGACCCACCTAATCAATGGGCATGATCTCTACCATATCAGACGGCAAGCAAGAGTACAGGAACATCATATCCATGATCTCTGCAGTGATCTTACCACTCACAATTATTTCTAAATATTTCATGAACAAGGTCCAAAACAGTCGTCTCAAGTAGATCCAAAGGTGGTTCTTTCCTACCAAACTTCGCTTTCCTGCCCTCTTACGTCTTAACGTTGAATCATCCTCTCTCTCTCTCTCTCTCTCTCTCTCTCTTCTATATATATTGGCGCACACAGCTGTTCTTATTGGTTCTTATTAGTTTTAGCAGTTGCAGAGACAGATATAGGTCGATTGGTTTAGATAGACATACAAAGGAGACGGGCCTAATATATCTTAGAGAGTTTTGCCGAGTTTCTGTTAGCCCGGAGAAGATGGAGAACGTGAAGAACAACAGCAGCAGCAGCAGCAGCCGCCATAACAAGACGAGCGAAAAGAAAGATGGGATCGAGCAGAAGGGTTTTCCGGTGCATAGCCAAGTCCGAAAGATTAAGCAGGAATCCGAGAAAATCATAGACTGGTCTCAGGAGCAGCCGGAGATGAGACTGGTGCTCCGGGAGATCCAACGGCAGCTTTCTCGCTCACCCTTGGGATTATCTTGCTGAACCTTTATGGGTGATTATTCTTAGGATATTGAACTAAGGTGCTGAAAAGTGAAGATGGGTTGTCTTTATGCCATCTCTGTAAACAGAGACACAGGGTTTCTCTGTTTTCTCTGTTCTTTTTCTCCCTTGTTTTCTCTGTTTTTTTTTTTTTTTCCCTGTTTCTATTGTATATACCTTTTTCGATATACATGACATGGTAGTTTTTGTAATATAAACTGACTAGTCTTGAGCATGATGGATTTCACTGTCCTTGATTTCCAATAATTTCTCGGTTCTGTTTATTCATATCAATCAGTTCTTCCTGTCATTTTTCATTCCTTCGTATATGCACAGATCATGAGGGATGGAATATGGAATAAGTTCACCAGGTTTAGATGATTAAGAAAGGAATCGGATCCTTTGGCAAGAACTACAGCCAATTCACAAGATAATGATGATTAAGATGGTAATCAATTAATATTGCTTTGGTTCTGATATTGCTGAACTAAAAAGTTGGGTTCTAAACCAGAAGAATGCATAAGTAAAATTATAAAGAAAAATAATTGATATGAGATCTGAACTATCTGCAGCAGAAGCCTAAGCTCATTGCTGCTGCTATTTTTCTCTTAACCAAGAAGAAAAGAAAGGATGTCTTGTAATTGTCCCACACTCTGTTTTCTGCATGGTTTGAAACTGATGTTTCATCCTCTTTTCATTTGTCTTTAAGCTTCTTTCAAATTGTCCTATAGTCTGGATCCGGATATTCGAGAACGATGACAAAAGGTTAAAACTTCCTTGTCCTCTTTGTTCATTATACTATTTGATCATATGGGTTTGGTATCAACATTTCAAACAGTAATTATATACTGTATATTCAAAGATTTTTTCTAATGAATAGTTAGAGTTTTGTATTCTAGCGCCTCAATGGTTTGGTAGGGTGAAAGAGAATAGGATTTAATCAATAGAGACCCAATGGGAGGATCAACCTATTCACCTGAATGCCTACTGAAATACGCCCACAGCTTTTTAGATTTTTGGAGGTCGAAGGATATTTTGTTTAAGAAAAATTCTTCTTTTATCGGTCGTTATTTTATCAAAAACATTTTTATGTTCTATAAAAAATATCCTTATACGTTATAAAAAAAAATTATAAATATAGAATATAAAAATAAATAGTAATTGATGGATAATATGTATTTTGTTATCTTTTTAAAACAAAGCAGGGGTGAAACTGTTCTTTTTCTTTCCAAAAAGGAAAAAAAAAAAAAAAACAAAGGTTTGACAATGGTCCCCACCAGCCATTGGATCCTGCTCTCATCTGCACCGTACATGACAGAACTCATTTACAAATCAAATAAGAAATGAAAAACCCATCTCGAATGTGGAGAAGCCTTTTTACCTCTAGAGGAATACTATGCTGATCCAAAGATTCCTTCGAGGTGCCATTGGCGTTATCTTTGACAAAGAAATCTGCAGTCTGATTCATTTCCCATGAAAACAACAGTTTGGCAACACCACCAAACTGTTGTTACATTCAAACAAAAAGGTTAAAAAGCTTGATGCAAAGTTTGTAACCCATCTCATCTTGGATACTGTTGTTACAGTTTATAGTACATGCCACGCTACTCGGAGTGAGAGATTCTGCAACAAAGAATATACCTATCAGCACCAAAAGCTTGTCGAGAATTGTTGGGCGGGAGACTCCAACACTTCAAACCACAATATATATCAATAAAGACACTTCTGATATGATGGATTCCACTACAAAATGGTTTTTGTGACATACATAGTTCTTTCCTTTTTGTATCCTATTTTCCTTTGATAATAGTTATCTGAATGATCTCAGCTTATGGAAGAAATTGAATATGGATATGGTAGATAGCCGGGTACCCAAACTCGCTTTCGGGTTTATATCCCATTAATTAGTAGTTATCTGACTGAAGTCAGGGATTGGTTGGATTCAAGAGAATTAAAATACCAGTGTCTTGTTTTGATATAACCATCTCACATGTCAGAGAAGCCAACCAAGTTGGGGGTTGGCTAGCCAAGCAAAGAGCAAATGGGGTGAACTCATGAGTTTCTGTGCCATTCGTCACTGCCACAAGAGGCTAGGGATCTTTTAGCAATGGATCGAGCAGGTATTCCACTGTTGCAACTACGTTAAAACCCATGGAAAAGTATTTTTTTGCAACAGGTACAGCTATGCAATTTTTATTTATTTATTTATTTATTTATTTAATGTTCTTAGTTATTTTATTGAACGAAGGTATAGGGAATGTAATACCCCGGCCATTGCCAAACCTAGCCCAGAAAAAAAATGCAAAACGCACCGTTTCACTCAGACCCTTAACTTGTCTATCTTCCTTTTTCTTTTCCCCCAACCCCGGATACCCTATTTCCCCCCTATTTTCATGCAGGTCTTCACACCGCCCTAGCCCATAGTACCAAGCCCATGCATCAATCACCACCCCTTTCCTCCGCGTCCCACTCCTTTGATTCCCAGTCTCTAGCTGTCGTATCGCACCCACTGAGCGCTGCCATCTGTCACGAGCCCCTCTTGATTGGTCCATCCTAGGCCGTTGAATGCATTTGAAGGTTAAGGAGATCTGCACGTGCTAATGCATTCCAGATGCTTCTTGATATTTCTTTTATCTGTTTAGACTACGTCTTTATTTTATCATCTGTTGACTAAGTCATATGTTAATAGGTCGTATGGAGTCAGTTTAGTAATTAGTGGGTTAGTTATAGTTAATTAGTGAGTAGTGGATCTGAGTAGTTATTATGGGATTTGTATTATTTAAATTCCTACTATCTTCAATAGAAGGCATCGAGCCCATTTCTTTCCTATTATTCTTGGAGGTGCTGACCTCCTGAAGTGCTAGAATCCATCAAGCACAATTGGGAAACGTAACAGGTCAAGCCCTACACCACGATGCCAATAAGCTCTCTCTCTCTCTCTCTCTCTCTCTATCCCTCTCTCTCTCTCCCTCATCATGATCTCTTTGTTAATCTCTCCCTCTCTGCACTTGTAAGCCACACCACCCAACCCTCCACTAGCCCCCACACACGGCTAGTTCCTTTGCCTCCCATAGTCGCACCACATGGTCACATGGCTTCACTCCCATAACCCAGCCAACCCCTGGTTATAATCATGAAGATAGAGCCGTCGTGTGCCACCAACCTGGCATTTATTCCCCCTCCAATATGTTACTCTCTTTGATTTCTCTGTTTAATCTCTCTCAACCCAAGCCCTCTTTTTCGGTTCTCTTTGTTTTCTCTCTCCATCGCTCATTTTGCTCTCTCTGTGTTGTAGGGTAACTCATTTGACCAGTGAAGGTTGTGGCTTTCATAGTCTCTATTTCGAAGTGCTGCCAAGGATGTCTCCAATGCCTTTAATAACATTGTTTCGCTCTAAATTTGATGGACCATCGCACAAAATTAGGTATAGTATTTTCGAGTTTTCGTTTTGGTATTTTTCATGGTACCATTGTGACATGAACGATTGGTGTTAGTTTGCAATAGTTTTATTCATGTTTGTGTTGGACTTGTGATTTTTGGGCTATGTGGTTGTGATTGGTATTTTTATGTGAAGTGTGGGAATGGATTTGTGGCATTGGATTGTGAATTTGTGTAGTGGTCGAGTGCTCATGTGAAATGTTGGAATAAAATGTATAGTGGTGATGTGGTGGTTATGTCTGGCGAAGTGTTGAGATAAAATGGGTATTGGCAACATGGTAAGATGTGTCGTGCGAAGTGTTAGGATAAAATTTGTAATGTGATTTGACGTTGTGTGCAGTGGTGGGATATGTGTGAATGCCTCAAATGGGCGAGGTTTGGGAAGTCATACTTTTTTTGGATGGGAGTTGAGTAGCCATCGGGTTGGAGGAATTGGAATCACGAAATTTATTGTCATTGAGTTGTTTAGTTATGTTGTATTAATTTATCTTAGATGTGATAGATTAATTGTATTAATTTATAGTGTGTTTATTTATGTTTAGGTGACGATCATTTTTGCTTAACACTGTTGTGAGGATTTTCAAAAAAGTTGAAGAGTCAGATAAGCGAGATTCCTATACTAGATTTTGCATAAAAGGAAAAGGACTGAGGTTGATTGTGAAAAGATGTATTTTTTTAAAAAAAGAAATATGAAAACAACCTCAGATATGTGTTTTGCATACTCATGAAATCTATATAAGAATGAAATATTTTCTGTCATGATTGATGTAGACATGAGTTTATTTTAGCATTCTATTTCTAAACTGTGGAAAAGAGCAAAAATGAGATTTAAAAATTTTTGCTTTGATTAAATGAAGATGCTCTGATTCAATTATTTTGAATATGCGAAATGATCTAAAACTATTCAGTATTCTGTTTTGATACGATGTGTCATTTGAAAAACCTTGGCATGCATTTTTTTATTCTATATCTGATTATGATCTACTTTCGATGTTATTTATGTTCTATTTCTGTTAAGGCCCTGCCACTGGTATAACAGTAATATGCGGCCCTACCACAGGTATAACAGTAGTATACGACCTGCCACGAGTATAATAGTGGCATACAACCCCGCTATAGGGATAATGGTGGTTTATAACTCTATAATGAGGGTTGAACATGGTCACTGTCTAGCTATGATGCTTCGATATGATATGAAGACAATGTCTCAATTTATGACATGCCAAATGATTTTTGGATTAAGAATGTTTTCTGAAAGTTTCATTCTGATATTTTATAATATGTTTTGATTCGGTATTTTGAAAGTAAATGTTTTGTTCTACATTCTGAACTTTGTAAATCTTCATGTTTACATACTAGTATATGTTCTCTGCTTAGTAAGTTATTGATAATTCATCTATTTATCTTCACAATATTTCAAATGTCTTTGATGGTTCAACTAAGGATCAATAATAGAGTACATGGACAAGATTAGATGAGGATAATAGTTGAGTACCTCAGGGTACTAGTACTGTTGGTGGATTTATTTATTCAGTAAATGGATTTCCATATGTTTAGATGATTATAAACTCTATTTCATTTTATTACGTTAATTGGGACACGTGGAGAAGTTGATATATTTTATTTGGGCTACTATATTGATAATCTGATGGATTAGTATGTGTAGTTAATCATATTAGAGAATTTTATGTTTGATTTGGAGTATTTGAAAATATATATTGGATATGGAGAATATATTAGAAATATTAAAGTTAATTATCAAGTAACAAGAGTTTTGGACCTTCGAGATCGGGACGTTACAGGACATGATGGGAACACCAAAGTAGTTGGACTAAAACAAGGATCACCATACAGCTATTTATGAACCTTAAACGCCTCAATCCAACAAGAATCATTTGCTGTTAGAAATGAATCTTGCCTTTCCTACCAATAAAGCTTCCATCCAGGCTGACAAAAATCGAAAGACAGCTGTATGGAAGAATCTTTCTTCGCTGCATTGAATGAATACAATGAGGCCTTAATGACTACTTTATACAATTGAGGCCTTACCTCGACATGACAGAGAGCAAAATAACAGAAGAATCCTAACAAACTTCTGACATGTAAAGTAATGCAAATACACATAAAGAATATTCTTAAAAAATACAGTGATATTTTTAACACTCCCCCTCAAGATGAATTATGTATGTTTAATAGTTTCATCTTGGAAATCAAAACTTCAAACTATTGTTGTCCTAGAGCCTTTGTGAAGATATCTGCTAGCTCCATGTTGTTGTTGACTATTTCTTGGACCTCCAAAAAATCAATGACTCCCTGAGAAAGATGCAAAAGCCAGTGACACTTCTCCTTGTGTCTACACAGCCTGCCCAATCTAAAAATGCAAACACCTTTAAATGCAACTTTGATTTTGAGGATAGAAATAGACCTTGTCCAAGTGTGCCTTTGATGTACTGTAGTACTCTATGTGCTGCTACAAGATGCGTGTGCCTAAGTTTGTCCATGAACTGAGAAAGGACTTGCATTGCATATGAGATGTCTAGTCTTGTGATGGTAAGGTATATCAATCGACCAATTAGCCTCCTGTATGAAGTTGCATCTTCTAGTAAATTCCCTTCTGTTCTACTAAGGCTGTGTTTGGATGTTGAGCTGACTTGAATTCTTTATGAATAGTAGTGAGTTAAGATGGTTGAGTGAGTTTTGTGGGTCCCATTTGATAGGAACCAAGGTGGGCCTACTTTTAAAGATTCTTTGCAAGTTCCAGATGGGCCAATTACAAGATCAAGGGCCAAGAAGATCAATGAAGTAATGCAAGGATTAGTGCAATCCATTTGAGATGTAGCCAGCAAGAGCCCAACACTCAAGATGGGTCTGAAAGAAGGAGAACCAGTTTTGATCCACTTGATTCAAGTTGTGGAAGACATGACTTAGAGATATATCCTATTGTTATTGGAGGCTTCCAATTTGGTTAAATGATTTATTTTATTAGTTTAGAATAAGTAGGCTTGAAGATGCTTAGCCTACATGTTTTATTTCTTATGAATTAAGTTTTTTGCGAATGCCTTTTATTTTGGCCAATGGCTTATTTGAAAAGTTATTTTTTAAGAACTAGGGTTTCATTAATTTACTGTAGCCGCACGTACTGTAGTCGGTACTGTTCATCAAGGGTCATTTTGGGTAAAATGAGCTTTATTTTGGCTAGGATTTTTATTAGATTTGGGTTTAAAAACTCTTTGTAGCTTCATTTGAAGGGTTAAACAATATTAAATTTTATTTATGAGTTGAGTTTTCTCCTCTTGTTCTTGATTGAACTCTTGAACTTATCAAAGATAAATCACAACCTTTGTGTCGTTCCTCCTTTGTAATCTAAGTTCTTGAGACGGGTTCTTCAACAGGTCTAGATTTTAATATAATTTAGGTTCTTGAAACAAGTTCTCATCGGGTCTAGGTTCTCCATCCGTTGACTTGATTTTGGCTTTTTTGGAGAGTTTTCAAATTGATTGTGGGTTCAAGGGATTTCATTCCCACGGATTCATATCATTTAGTATTCAGAGCAAGGTTTCCAATCAAGTCTGATTCTATCTTTTATTTCTTGCATATTTAATTTTAGGGTTTCATTGTTCTAGGATTGATTACAAAAAAATAAAAAAAAAATAGTGGTGGCTGGCAGATTTCTTCACTATTGTTAGGGTTGCTGAAATTCATTGTCTTAGAGTTTGTGTTGGCTGAAATCTCTTGTTCTAGGGGTTGTCGTATATCACTTGCCCTAGGGTTTTTGAGTTATTGTTTTTCTCAACAGCTTATTCTTGATTATGATCAAATCAGTTGGTGAAAAGAAAAGAAAGGAAAAGGGAAAAAAAAATCCGAGATTTTTTCTTGAGCCTTATCATCAAAGGAGATGCATATATTATTCTAATTGGTATCTTGTCTTATAGTTACTGTTTCATTCGTATAATTTTCTTGATTCACGTGCTATTTTTTTTCATTCCTTCCGTGTTTCTTTTGTTCTTGTTTCTTGGACCTAATTATTAGTTAGGATAAACCAAGGTTGCTTTGTCTTGATTGAGTCAATTAGTTCTTAAAAAAGTTGAGTGGGAAAACTCTTGAGGTAAAAGACAAGAAAGTGTGAGACTATTATCTGAAAAAAAGCCAACTAAGGGTGAAACACGAGTGGAGTATCATTATTCGAGTGTAAACACGTAAGGGAGTGTGTGAGGTTTACTTTTTTTTGCCACTAACATTCTTTTGTGTAGCACCTTATAATGTCTCATCGGAGTAGCGCATCACCAAGGGAGAGAGCATATAACTCATCATTTGTATTGCAAGCCGTGCAACAACAGTTTGAGCGGTTGAACCTTGTGTTGGGTAAAGTGAGGGATATGATGGATCATTAAAATGTAGCGATTAGAAATCTACAAGGTGGGAGGGATAGGAGGCGACGTGAGCATAGAGTTAAGAATGAGTATGAGAATGAAGGAGATGATGAGGATGAGGAAGACTTAGCATCTGACATTGGGTCGGGTAGAAATAGAAGAGTTAGGTATGAAAGAGGACTTGAGGGGAATCTAAGGGGTCGAGATGGTGTAGATAGAGACCTTGGTAGCATCAAAATGAAAATACCATCTTTCCAAGGTAGAACTAACCCTGAGGTTTATCTAGAATAGGAGAAAAAAATAGAGTTGGTGTTTGATTCCCATAATTACTCTGAAGAGAATAAAGTAAAGTTGGCGGTAATTGAGTTCACTGATTATGCTATTATTTGGTGGGATCAATTAGTGACCAATAAGAGGAGGAATTATGATAGGCCTATAGAGACATGGGGAGAGTTGAAAGCTCTCATGAGGCTGAGATTTGTTCCTAGCCATTACTATAGAGACCTTTACCAGAAATTACAAAATTTTACACAAGGGTCTAGGAGTGTGGAGGATTACCATAAGGAGATGGAGGTGGCGATGATTCAGGCTAATGTAGAGGAGGATCGAGAGGCCACCATGGCTAGATTTTTGAGTGGTTTGAATAGGGACATAGCCAATGTATTTGAATTGCAGTATTATGTGGAAATAGGGGACATGGTGCACATGGCTATAAAGGTGGAGAGTCAATTAAAGAGAAAATGGACAGCAAGGTACACTTCGGTTTCTAGTACTACTTGGAAATCAAAATGGGATAGGAATGATCCAGCTAAAGTAAAGAGAAAGACTGAACCACCTAAGAGAAAAGATGAGGGAACTAGCAACAAACCCAAGGTAGAATCCCAACCTTCATGGAATAGAAATATTAAATGTTTTAAGTGTTTGGGTTCAAGACACATTGATTCTCAATGTCCAAATAGGATGGTGATGATTATGCGTGACAATGGGGAGGTGATGACTGAGAGTGAGGATGATAGTGATGAGATGCCCGAGTTGGTTGATGCTAGTGATGATGATGGAGTGGTATACCCTGTGACAGGTGAGTCTCTTGTTGCCAGACGTGCTCTCAATGCACACATTAAGGTGGATGATGCAGAGCAATAGAGAGAGAACATTTTCCATACTAGATGCCATGTCAACAATAAGGTATATAGTATGATCATTGATGGGGGGAGTTGTATTAATGTGGCTAGCACTACTTTAGTTGAGAAATTGAATTTATCAACCTTAAAACACTCTAGACCATACAAATTGTAGTGGCTGAATGATTGTGGAGAGGTTAGGGTGGATAAATAAGTGTTAGTTACTTTTTTTATTGGAAAGTATTAGGATGTAGTGCTTTATAATGTTGTGCCTATGCATGCGGGCCATATTTTGTTGGGGAGGCCGTGGCAGTATGATAGGAGAGTGACGTATGATTGGTTCAAGAACATGTACAACTTTGAAAAGGAGGGCAAAACAATTAAGCTTGCTCCTTTAACTCCAAGCCAAGTCTATGAGGACCAATTGAAATTGAAAAGTGAGGTAACTCAAAAAAGAAAAAGTGAAAATGATAGTGATCAAAAGAGAAAGAGTGAAAATGAGAGCGATTAAAAAAGAAAGAGTGAAAAAGTGATTGAGCATAAAAGAAAGAGTGAAAAAGAAAGTAGAGAGGTGGCTGAGAGTAAAGAAAAAAGAGTGGAGTCACAAGAAAAAAAAAAGAAAGAGAGTCTGCCAAGAGAAAATGAAAGGCAAAAGTGAGTTTCTATGCAAGAGAGAGTGAGGTTAAGAGGGCTTTCTTCACAGATCGCCCTATGATATTTCTTGTCCATAAAGAGTCTTATCTTACTTTTGATGAAACTAACCAGTCTCTTCCTAGTTTGGCTGTTTCTTTATTGCAGGAGTTTGATGATGTATTTCCGGCGGAGATGCCAAACCGGGACTGCTATTCCAAACCGACCAGCCTATAGGAGTAATCCAGAGGAGACAAAGGAGCTTCAGAGGCAAGTTGAAGATTTGATGAGCAAGGGGTATGTGAGGGAGAGCATGAGCCCTTGTGCAATATCAGTGCTACTAGTGCCAAAGAAGGATGGGACGTGGAGGATGTGCGTTGATTGCAGGGCGGTCAACAATATCACGGTAAAGTATCGCCATGCAATTCCTAGATTGGATGATATGCTTGATGAATTACATGGCTCATATATTTTCAGTAAAATTGATCTTAAAAGTGGGTATTATCAAATTAGAATGAAAGAGGGTGATGAATGGAAAACTGCTTTTAAAACTAAGTATGTGCTTTTATGAATGGTTGGTTATGCCATTTGGACTTACAAATGCGCCCAATATTTTCATGAGATTAATGAACCATGTCCTACGTGCATTCATAGGCAAGTTTGTGGTTGTGTACTTTGATGATATCTTAGTGTACAACAATGACTTAAATGAACATATTGAGCATTTGAGATATGTATTTGACGTGTTAAGATGTGAAAAGATGTATGCTAATTTCAAGAAATGTACATTTTGTATGGAAAAAATTATTTTTCTTGGTTATGTTGTTACTACAAAAGGTATTGAGGTGGATGAAGAGAAAGCCAAGGCCATTAAGGAGTGGCCAACGCCAAAAAGCATCATTGAGGTAAGAAGCTTTCATGGCTTAGCTAGCTTTTATCAGTGTTTTGTTAATGACTTTAGCACCATTGCTGCACCACTCACTGAGGTAATTAAAAAGAATGTTGGGTTTCATTGGGGGGCTAATCAAGAGAATGCTTTTGCCACTATTAAAGAAAGGTTGTGCTCTGCACCTATGTTAGCATTACCTAATTTTAACAAAACTTTTGAGATTGAATGTGATGTCTCAGGAATAGGGATTGGAGCTGTTTTGATGCAGGATAGGCAGCCCATAGTATTCTTCAATGAAAAGCTAAGTGGGGCGTCCCTGAAGTACCCTACTTATGACAAAGAACTTTATGCTCTTGTTCGTGCATTAGAGACTTGGCAGCACTACTTGTGGCCTAGAGAATTTGTAATCTATCATGAATCATTGAAGCATCTCAAGGGTCAAGGTAAGTTGAATAAAAGACATGCTAGATGGATGGAATACATTGAGACATTTTCCTATGTCATCCGTTACAAACAAGGTAAGGAGAACATTGTTGCTGATGCTCTATCCTGGAGGTATGTACTTCTTACTTCTATGAGTGCTAAAATGCTTGGGTTTGAATATGTGAAAGACATGTATGCCGATGACGCTGATTTTTCTAATGTGTATATGGTATGTGAGAAGGCGGCATTTGGTAAGTTTTACAAGTGTGATAGTTATTTGTTTAAAGAAAGCAAATTTTGTGTGCCAAGTTGTTCTATGCGTGAGTTATTGATGTGTGAGGCACATGGTGGGGGATTAATGGGACACTTTGGTGTCAAGAAAACTTTAGACATTTTGCATGAACATTTCTTTTGGCCTAAAATGAAGAGAGATGTTAATCGTGTTTGTGGAAGGTGCATTACATGTAGAAAAGACAAATCTAAGGTTTTGCCACATGGGTTGTATACACCCTTACCCGTTCCTAGTGAGTCATGGGTAGACATATCTATGGATTTTGTTTTGGGGCTGCCTAGGACAAAAAGGAGTAGAGATTCATTTTTGTGCTTGTGGATATATTCAGTAAGATGACACATTTCATTCCATGCCATAAAACAGATGATGGCACAAACATAACTAACTTGTTTTTCTAGGAGATAGTGCGACTCCATGGTGTACCTTGGAGCATTGTTTCTGATTGGGATGTTAAATTCATTAGCTACTTTTGGAAGGTGTTATGGGGGAAATTGGGTACTAAGCTCTTATTTTCCACTACTTGTCATCGACAGACTGATGGTCAGACTGAAGTAGTTAATATGACTTTAACTCAGCTTTTACGCATTGTTGTTCATAAGAATTTAAAAATTTAGGAGGATTGTTTGCCATTTATAGAGTTTGCATATAATAGGACGATGCATACTACTACTTCATATTCTCATTTTGAAATTGTTTATGGATTTAATCCACTTACTCCTTTGGATTTGATGCCTTTACATGTTGATGGCAGGAGTAGCCTGGACGAACAAAAGAAGGCGGAGTTGGTGAAGTCACTTCATGAGAGGATACGGCTTCAAATTGTCCAAAAGAATGAAAGGGCTGCTTCACAAACCAATAAAGGACGAAGGCGTGTCATCTTTGAACCAGGAGGTTAGGTTTGGGTTCACATGCGCAAAGAAAGATTCACAACCCATGAAAGGACTAAGTTGCATCCTCGAGGAGATAGACCTTTCCAAATGTTTGAGAAAATTAATGACAATGTATATAAAGTGGATCTTCTAGGTGAGTATAAAGTTTCTGCTACTTTCAATATTTCTGATCTTTCTCCTTTTGATGTAGGTGAAGATTCAAGGTCGAATCCTTTTGAGTAGAGGGGGAATGATAGGAACCAAGATGGGCCTACTCTTAAAGATCATTTGCAAGTTCCAGATGGACCAATTACAAGATCAAGGGCCAAGAAGATCAAGGAAACAATGTAAAGATTGGTGCAATCCATTTGGGATGAAGCCAGCAAGAGCCTAACACTCAAGATGGGTTTGAAAGAAGGAGAACCAGTTTTGATCCACTTGATTCAAGTTGTGGAAGACATGACTTAGAGATATGGCCTATTGTTATTGGAGGCTTCCAATTTGGTTAAATGATTTATTTTATTAGTTTAGAATAAATAGGCTTGAAGATACTTGGCCCACATGTCTTATTTCTTATGAACTAAGTTTTTTGGGAAAGTCTTGTATTTTGGCCAATGGCTCATTTGGAAATTTATTTTTTAGGAACTAGGGTTTCATTAATTTACTGTAGCGTTACTGTAGTGTTACTGTAGCCGCACGTACTGTAACCGGTACTGTTCATCAAGGGTCATTTTGGGTAAAATGAGCTTTATTTTGGCTAGGATTTTGATTAGGTTTGGGTTTAAAAACTATTTGTAACCTCATTTGAAGGGTTAGACAATATTGAATTTTATTTGTGAGTTGAGTTTTCTCCTCTTGTTCTTGATTGAACTCTTGAACTTATCAAAGGTAAATCACAACCTTTGTGGCGTTCCTTCTTTGTAATCTGGGTTCTTGAGACGGGTTCTTCGACGGATCTAGATTTTAATATAATCTAGATTCTTGAAACAAGTTCTCATCGGGTCTAGGTTCTCCATCCGTTGACTTGATTTTGACTTTCTTGGAGAATTTTCAAATTGATTGTGGGTTCAGGGGATTTCATTCTCAACGGGTTCATATCACCATTTAAGATGAGTTTTAAGTGTATTTGACTGTTAAGTTGAGTTTTTATATATTTATGAGAATATATAAAAATATTGGGTCCCATCACTCTGATACTGTTCATATGTCAAACATATCCCCCACAAAATTGGTGCTAAACCCGTAACAAAAAAGAGAAAAATTGTAAAATTTTCACAACGGACTACTTGTAGTCTAAAATCCCAATGCGATGTCATCCTTCAAGTGGGGCCTATCCATTAATGCAAGAATTGCATCTGTGCAATGGAAGAAAGCAGCACATATGTGGGGCCCACACTGAGTTCACATTTGAACTCAACTGAAAATGGCTCGAACTGTGTGTTTGGACGTTGAACTCATTCTAAAAGCAGAGGCAACTCAGCTAAGTTTGGGAACCAAACGTAGCCTAAGTTTCAAATTTTGCTCCATGGGAAATTTTTGCAATTTACTTCCCAACATTCCACAACCTTCAAGTATTTCCAAGGCATATTTTCTTTGGTTGAGTGTGATACCCTCTGCTTATCTGGTTATCTCAATGCCCAAAAAATACTTTAAGGATCCTAAGTCCTTTAATGTAAACTTATTATTCAAAAACAGTTTAAGTTTCTCAACTTCGTTTATGTCATTAGAGGCTATTAGGATATCATCTACATACACAAGTAAGGCTATGAATGAGGGACTCATGACTTTAGTGAAAAGTGAATGGTCTACAGCAGATTGAATAAAACCATAAGTGACTAATGTTTTTGAAAAATTGCTAAATCACTGTCTCGAGGCTTGTTTCAAGCCATAAAGAGACTTAAGTAGTTTGCATAATGCCTGTTTCTCCCCCTGTTTAGCAAACCCTGAAGGCAGACTCATATAGATTACCTCATGAAGTTCACCATACAGAAATGCATTATTGACATCTAGTTGAATGAGATGCCAATTAAAAATTGAAGCAAGTGCTAAAACAGTCCTAACATATATCATTTTAACAACATGTGAAAATGTTTCAGAGTAATTGAATCCTTCTAGTTGGGTATAACCTTTGGCCACTAATCTGGCCTTATACCTCTCAATTGACCCAACTAACTTGAGTTTTACTTTGTAAACCCACTTGCATCCAATAGGGGTCTTACCAGCAAGTAGAGTGGTCAATTGCCATGTCTGATTAGCTTCTAAGACTGCTATCTCAACTACCATAGCCTCTCTCCAGTGAGGGTAACTCATGGCCTCATCAAAAGATTTGGGTTCATGAATGGTAGGTAAATTTAAAATGAAAGCTCTATGTGGAGGTGAGAGTTGATGATTAGAGAGAGTGGAAGCTAAAGGATGAGGATTACCTGCCTATAGAGGACCAATTGCAGCAGAGGAATGTTGGAGTGAGGTCTGAGATGGAAGGAGCTGGTGATGGAAGTCAGACAGGTAGCCAGGAATCCTTCTGCTTCTAGTAGAGGTACGAGTAGGTATTGGAGGAGGTATGGAAGGGGAAGGAGGAGGTTCATGGTGAGAAATATCAATAAAAGACTGTGAAGGAACAAAATCAGTATAAGAAAAGGAAGTATTGTCAAGATTTATATCAGGCAATGAAATGGGGAGAACAAGTGAGGAATTATCAGTGCATTGGGGTGGCAAAACAAAAGTGAGGAAGGGAAAAATATTCTCATGAAAAATTACATCCCTAGAAACAAAGACACTTTTAGTGGCAAGTTCAAACAACTTGTAACCTTTTGTAGCATAAGGGTATCCAATGAAAATGCATTGATTAGCACGGGGTGAGAATTTATGTCTATGAGTAAAAGGTGTTGTGGCATAGCAGAGGGATCCAAAAACTCTACGATGACTAAGGGATGGACTATGTTTATAGAGAGCAGTATATGGTGAGATGTTACCTATGACAGGAGAGGGAATCCTATTGATTAGGTAAGTTGCAGTCATAACACAGTCACCCCAAAAAGAGAGTGGAACCCCATATTGAAATTTGAGAGCTCTAGCAATGTTTAAGAGGTGTTGGTGCTTTCTTTCTACCCTAACATTCTGTTGAGGGGTTTCAATGCAAGATCTCTGATGGATGCATCCTTTTGATTTGTAAAATTCAGTCATTAGGAACTCTAGGTCATTATCAATACGTATATTTTTAATAGCACAACCAAACTAAGTAGATACAAGAGCAAAATAGGATTCTAAAATGGATCTAGTATCATACTTGTGTTTCATCAAGTCCAAGTGCATCTAGTGCAATCATCAACAATTGTAAGGAAGTATTTAAAACCAGAGTGAGTGGGAACAGAAAGGGGTCCCCAAATGTCAATATGGATTAAATCGAAAGGGTGAGATGCAATGGAATTGCTAATATTGAAAGGTAAACATTTCTATTTTGCCAGAGGACAAGTAGTACAATGAAAAGAGTCTAAACATGAAATGCTAGAATCTTGTTTATGTAATAAACTCATCCTAGAGGCAGAAACATGCCCAAGTCGACAATGTCATAAATCAAAACAAGAAGCAGCAACAGGAATACTAGAGATAGAGTTATTCAAGGCAGTCTGCTTGTAAAAGTAAAAGCCATCATTTTCTTCACCCACTCCAATCATCTTCTTGCTATTAAGGTCCTGTATCAAGGAGGAATCAGGCAAAAAAACGAGGCAAAAGTGAGAATCAATGCTTAGCTTGCTAGCAGAAATTAAGTTAAAATGAAAATCATGGGAACACAAAGGACATTGAGTAAAATCAAATTAGGGGAAAGCTGAACTGTGCCTTTGTGAGAAACATAAATAGAGGTGTTATTTAGGAGTTTAACAATGGAACAGCAAGGGACAGTAGAGGTAAATAGAGAAAGATCATTGATCATATGATTCGAGGCACCAGTATCAATTATCCAAGTGGTGGAGGGGCAAGACACATAGTGGGAAGAAGAAAAACATGTTGTACCTAAGAGGCTGTGAGAGAAGGCTAAGTTAGCAGACTGAGCAGGAAAACTTGTTGGCTTCACAAAGGTGGAATTAAGCAGGGAGATAAGCTGCTGGTATTGCTTTGGGGTGAAGGACATAGCAGGTGCTGCCACGGGTGGAGAAACATGAAGGTTAAATAGAAAATCAGAAGTAGCATGAACAAAACCTGAAGTAGCAGACACGTTAGCTGCATATGCTTTATTTTCAGACTTGAAACCAGGTGGGTATCCATGCAGCTTGTAGCAGCGTTCAACAATATGGCCTAAGAAGCCACAGTGACTGCAGAGTGGTCTGTCCTTTCCACGAGAAGGAGCTTGTCTTGTGGATCGACTAGGGTCTTGGCGAGACAAAAGGGCCATGGGTTCTATAGGGTTAGTAGGGAGGATTTCACACCATCTTTCTTCTTGGTGGACTAGGGAAAAAACTGGTTTATGGGTGGAAGGGTTATCATGAAGAGAATTTGGGCTCGAATAGCAGCAAAGGATTCATTGAGGCCAACAAGGAATTGCATGACATACTCAGAGTGCTGAGCAGCAATGACTTCTTTGAGAGCACCACAGGTGCAAACAGGTAGGGGTTTATAGTTGCTAAGCTCATCCCATAGGCCTTTGAGAAGAGTGAAACAAGCAAAAACTGAAAGGGAACCTTAAGAAAGGCTAAAAATCTGCCTTTGCAGTTGAAAAATGCATGGAAAATTTGCTTGAGAAAAACGATCAAGCAGATCATCCTAAACCTCCTGAGCATTGGCTATGTAAAGCACGCCATTGGCTATCTCTTTGCAGACAACATTGAGAATCCAAGAAAAAATTATCTTGTTGCAGCAGCACCACAAACCAAAAAGAGGATCATTATCAGAGGGACGAGAAATGGAGCCATCAAGGAAGACATGTTTGTTTTTGGCCTCTAAGGCAATGAGCATGGATTTACGCCAGTTGTGATAGTTATCCCTTGAAACAAAGAGGGGTTGAGAAACAAGCATGGCACCTTGACTTTCTGAACAATGAAGATAATATGGGTTTGAAGGATGATCAACATTCGTGACTGATTGAGGGTTAGGATCGTTGGGGTTAGCCATGAATGCTGTTTGGCAACCGAGAAAAAGTAAAATGAAGGAAAGGAAAACTCTTTTCTCAAGAGTTCTCTGATAGCATGAAAAAAATGGAAAGACAGTTGTATGGAAGAATCTTTATTCACTGAATTGATTGAATACAATGAGGCCTTAGTGGCTGCTTTATACAATTGAGACCTTACCTCGGCATGACAGAGAGCAAAATAATAGAAGAATCCTAACAAACTTCTGACATGTAAAGTAATGCAAATACACATAAAGAATATTCCTAAAAAATACAGTGATATTTTTAACACAGGCCGCGTATCTTCTCAACCACAAACACCAAACTGTGTAACACAGTTTCGCCTTGTTGGATCAAACATGCAGTTTTGAAGAGTAGATCGTAGTCTCATAGACCTCATTGAATCGCCATGAAAGGCAAGAATCGAAGCTTTTTCTATCAGACAGATCCTTCTAAAAGTTGGTGTATTAAGCCAACTAAATGCAAAATCTGGCTAATAAATAAATATTGCAATTCTCTCGAGTCAAGGCTTTCAAAGGATGTCAGAGCTCAGCATGCATCAGTAGTGAACAATAAATGAAAGAAGAAGAAGATTACTTGGGATGACACGTCTATGCATGTTGATGTCACGTCGGAATGAGATGATGACGTTTCAAGCCAATCTGTTAGTGGGTGGATGCGTGACTCAATCGGGCAGAAATTGTTGAATCACAGAGAGAGAGAGAGAGAGAGAGAGAGAGAAGATAAAAGAAGGTGGTGCTGCCATCATTATCCACAAAGATACGTAGGTTGAATGATGGAAGATTCATGGTCCAGGACAAAGATAACGTGGCTCTGTTTGCCATAACAAACAAAGTTGCTTTCAACACCTGTCATAAACTCAAAGTTCCCACATATTGTAAAATAAGTCCAACCACTAAGTTCACTTTTATAATATCTTTGTATAGACCTAGGAGTTCTAAATGCTAAGCGTCAAGCGTCAACTGGCTACCCCATAGGGAAGCTCTCTTCCATCCGATCTACGTTTAAGGCTTCAAATCTTAGTTACATAGAACAAGCAAGGAGTAGGATACATGCATCCGCATAAGACACCAAAACATATTGACAGTTTCAGTTCCAAGTTATTCACATAAGAAAACAAAGATACCAAACAGAAACAATGGCCAATAACTATTAGGCTAATACGTCAAGATCGCAATTATTATTTGCCCATTTATGCATTGTTCTTGTCCAAACACAGGCAAGAAGAAGAGGCAAATACTAAATGGAACAAAAAGGGGGGCACAGCTTGGTAATGCTGGTCCTTTTAAAGATGGCAATGCCAAACATTGGGGACAAAGATAAAGGATCAACCACGAGGTAATGGTTTGAATAATGTTCTCATGGTTGCCAGAGGATGGTGGTCTCTGCAATCATGGAGGTCACCACATATGGATCCATGTTAGAAGCAGGCCTCCTGTCCTCGAAATAACCTTTCCCATTTCTCTCTGTCTCTCTACCGACTCTAACAGATGCTCCTCGGTTTGCCACTCCCTGTCCATAACCAGATGCAAAAGGATTCAGCATAGTGTTAAATTATGAAATAAAGCACTCTAAAAGATAACAGTTTCTTGTTTAAAAGCTTTTAGAAATTGATTCATATGTATAATTCCATACAGAATGAGAATACAGGTGCATGAATCGCAAATCATCACTCTGGTTGGGAAATCCTCACATCACATGCCCCCCCCAGAAACTCAAGAATGCTTCTCTTCTAACTATTCCATTAGTTAAAACATGGAGGTGGAACTTTTTACCCATAAGAAGTTTTTGATGTCTGCCGTTTCATGCTTTCCGGTGAGTCGGCGGTCGTTGCCCTCCCCATAAGCTGCAATGTGTTCTTTGTGCTTCAATCCGAGCTTTTCAATAGCTTTTTTGATGACTTCATACCCTCCATCAGTTCTCATGGACTTGGTGCTGAATTCACCAAAAGTAAAACAAGAGAGAGATATCACAATTATATACACAACTTCAAGCAAATTAACATTATTGCAAACCATATTATTACACAACTCCATCAAGCCATTGGGAACATATTGACAACAAATATTTATTAATGCTAGATCTTGTACTTTACCTATAGTTAGTGTGAGCACCAGCCCCATTCCAGTCGCCCTGGTGATAATGATTTGTCAAAGTTAATACACAAAACAATTTTTACAAACCAAAGTAATTCCCACAATGAGAGACCGGAGACAATCTAACCTCAATAGGTTTGGGATCAAAGGTAAGGGTTACTCCAGCTATCTCTGTAATCCTCTGGCAATACAGAAAACGTGTCTTGAGGAAAATTGTTTTTTCCATGAAGTTTGAATAAAAAGCGATCACCATCACATTTTAAGATTTCAACAGTTAGGAAAACTAGATTATATAACCTCTAGAATATAACGAGCAACCCAGAGCTCATCTCCTGCAGAGATACCAGCGACGGGGCCAACTTGGAATTCCCACTACAAAATAGGTTAAGACAGTAAGTGTTTGGAACTAAACACATAAATAGAAGCTGAGAAAATCGGCAAAGATCAAAACAGCAGAAGTCGAAAGAAAAACCGAACAAGAAATTAATTTCTTTTACCTGTCCCGGCATCACTTCTCCATTGACGCCACTGATGTTGATGCCAGCATAAAGACAGGCTTTGTAATGAGAATCCACAATATCACGGCCAAAGGCCTTATCAGCACCAACACCGCAGTAGTACGGACCCTGTAATCAAACACACACTTCCACTTACACCGTGCATAAACAGCGTGGAGAAGACTTGTATGAACAGAGAAAATGAGCATAAAGTAGTCAACTAGAATCAAGGTCACTCAAATCCAGATGAAATATAGTATTAACAGCATGCTGCTCTTGTATCAAACATGACTATTCCATAAAAAATGTGGTCATGTTGCTCAGAATACTAAATGCTAGAAGTGCCACATTGAAGGATACACGAGATGTTTTATAGAGGACGTTCCTGGCTTGAAATAAATGAAACCAGACCCTAAGGACCTGCTCAATTCCGATACTTCTGTAACCAAGTTAGGGTAAGGAGATACATAAAACACTGAGGATGACAAACTAGAGGCCAGGATTTCTAATTTCAACAGAATTTTGGAACAGGGAAATCCAGAAAAACTGGAGACTTAATCAGGTAGTCAAACAACGAATAACATACAATCAAAAAACTGTAAATTGGCAAAGAGAAATATATGTCACCTGTGGTCCTGGATAACCACCGCGAGGCCACCCCATTGGCCATTTTACATCTTTTTGCAACAAGGTGTACTCCTGCTCTATACCATACCTGTTTGTTTACGTTAAACTTGAGAGAAACTATATGCATATTCGAGGATAAATATACAAACAAAAAAGATTTATAAACAAGAAAAGGATAGAACTTGTCACAGAAATACTCGAAACCCCAAAAGTTAGAACATACCAAGGTTCTTCAGCAACAACATCAGGATGGCTAAAAACTTTTGCAGCATTGTATCTCTTATTTGTTGAAATAGGTTCTCCGGCCGGGGTATAGGCATCACATATAACCTATGGAGTTAAATTCGATAATAATTAAACAGCTTAATTTTACTGGTAATGGACAATAACAAAAAATCTGTCTGTTCAATAAGTTAAACCAAAGTTCACATTAATTAAGTGAAAAATACTTACAAGAATGTTATGGCCCCTCCTGAATGGATCCCTGAAAATCGCTTGGGGACTATTTTAATACAAAAAAAAAAAAAAAAAGCCCAATTGTCAAAAGGAATAGAGAAATAAATAATTATTAGAGAAAGAGAGAGTGTGTGGTCCATTATACTGTAAGATGACTTCACTGTCATCCCCAGGAGCTTGGCCTGTGCTAGAACCATCATAGTTCCACTTTGGAAGTTTTGCAGGATCACTAACTGGTCCAGGAAGAGTCTGTTCCATCGAAAATAATTATTGAAAAAAAAACTAACCATAAGCCATAACATAAAAAACATTATTATATAAATACCAAAAAAGAAAAAGAAACGAACAGAAGAAGAGACGTTACCCTGGCTTTGCTTCTAATGTCCATACCAGACCCACCGATCCTGTTCATAAATTAATAGACTGATTACCGGATCAATTTTAACACGAGAACAGAAAAACATAAAACAGAGAAAAAATATATTACAAAGATAATCGGTTCGACCAAGAGATCATTGTAAAAAGAAAAAAAAAACTAAGAGAGAGAGAGAGCTGAAAAATAATACTAATCATATGATCAGTGAGAGATGTATAGCGAGAGACGCAGTAACAGAACGACAGATATCAGTGAATGATACCCTATCATGAAACAAGAATGCAGCAGGTAATCGAATCATGCATAGCAGAAAAAGCTCCAAGAAAAACACAGCCATATCACAACAATGGGATGTACCCAGAAACAGAAAGGTACTACTCCAACTTCAATGAAAAAGGCACTATCTATCAAGGTGATTCTTCATTTACATTGAAAGAAATTTAAAATGAACAAAAAAGCAATGAGAAAGAGACATTAAGATCTGAGAATGCTCACCATATGTACTCGGCGATCACCTTCTCAGTGGTCTCGGAGAGATTGAGGTTGACAAGATCTGAAAGCGGAGACATTTTCACAGCAATAACAAGAAGAACAAATGAGAGAAAGATGTTGCACCCAACAGGCGATTTAGCGATAAAAAAGAGGAAGACTAGTTAAATGATCAGGCTCGGATTCAGCACCATGCAGAGACGTACGATAGTTGTACTTTTAAGCGCTTAAGCTTTTGGCCTTATTTGGAAGTGACAAGTGACAACGACTTCCTGGCCGAAGATGGAGGAAGTGGTTTTGTGCATGTTTGACACTTGCAGGATCTCGTAATTTCGTGAAATATTAGTAAAATAATTTGAGTTAAATAGTTTAATTCTTAAGAAAAGTAGAAAGAAAAATTAAATGAAAATATTATAGAAATTTAAAAATTATTTAAATATATTTTTAATATATTTTTATTTTAAAATTTATAAAAATTGTATTGATTTTTGTGTTTGAATAATAATTAAGTGATGATTAGATAAATAAATTAAAATTTTGAAATTGAAAAGTGTTGTATTTGAGGGATGTATGTGAATGAAATTATGAGAAGTTTTATAATGTCTAAACATGCCCTTAATCTTTTTTGTTATATAATTAATTAGGAAAAAGTTAGAATGAGAATTCTTATCCATAGAAGTGATCGATTTTTTTTATTTATTTTTTATTTATAGTTAAGGAAATGACTATTAGTCTTAATTTTTATAAGTTTTTATATAAGTTTTTCTCGATCATACTTTCCAAGCCTAGGGATGGCAATTTCTTTCCGAGTTTAGATCATGTCAAGTTAAATTTATGTTATGTGTAAAAGCAATCTTAATGCCACTTGTTTGGTTAATTGAGTTAAATTTCTCAGCCTTAATCCACCAATTCTTGTATTATATCTGTATTATGTTCATAAATTGTAATAAAAATTAACAATTTCGAAGGTAGAATATCCAATTTGAATTGTGTCAAATTGATTTTTACGTTGTATATGAATCAACACTAACCAATTCGTTCGCTGAATGAATTAGGTTCTCAACTCTAACTTATAATTTTGAATGAAAAAATTAGCCGCCCTAATACTTACCTCTCCAACACATGTATTTAGGGTGTAAAAAAATATTTGAAAATCGATTACATCGGGTTCGGTCCGGTTTGTAATTGGTCCAGTCTGATATCAGTTCTTAAGAATCGAAATCGGTCCTAAACCGGTTTAGTACCGGTTTTCATATTTTAAAAATCCATTTGAACCGAATCAAACCGATATATATTTTTAATTTTTTATATTATATATAAACATTTTTATATAATTTGTTATATTATATTATATATATTATATGCTAAATTGATAAGTAATATAACATGAAATTTTAATCTTATTATTCATTGTGTATTAATCTTATAACATAAAATTAATATAACATTTGATATAACATATAAATTAATATAACATAAAATTTTATCTTAAAATGAACATTAATATTAAGTTATTAATATAAACTTACTTTTGATAAGTTAATTTCACCAATAAATTAGACATTACTTATACTAGTATAATTAGACAATAATGAAATAGTAATTGTTAATAATAAATAATAAATTATAAAAATTAAATTTAATGTTAAAAAAATTATAATACTAAACTTATGTAGTGCCACACCTGTAAATGGTAAATTGGAAAAACAGATCGAATTTGAAAAAATCGAAAGTCTCGATTTTAAGCCGATGTGTAAAGCTCACATAGTAAATGTTTATATGGCATAATTTGATTTGACACATAAATCTCAATTGTGTGTTACTTATGAAATAAATCTTATCATTTAAGTGATGTAGATTATGCGTTATATGACTTGATAATGGAACAATTTTATCATATATTGCGGCATTAGCTATTTCAATGGGACATGTTTTCTATTAAATTAGTGAGAAAGCAAGAGGATTTAAATTGTATCATTTTAAAATGAGTAAACAACTTAATTATGACTTGTAATGAGAGCTCAAATTAACACTTTCTAGAAACTTCGAAGTCCACATCCCATATATAGCAAGTGATTGGACAATTTACAACTCAGAATTTTCAATTGATAATAAATTATCAAACTCGACAATTTATACTCTAAACTATCAAGTTTTGACAAAAGATACAAATACAATTTCACATTTTTATTTCCATCCCATATATATTTAATCATTGACCGACAACACATGCATAATTGCATTGGCGTGTTGGAGCTCAATTCAGAGCATCCAAACCAATAAAGACTTAGGTTGCATTTTTATTTTTTTTCTTGGCAAGTAAATATTTATAAATAAACTAACAGATACAAGACATAAATTCAATGGGGTGGGAGTCATCTACAGTCTTCCCAAAGCCAATACACATTACAACACAAAAATAAGATAACAAATGGGGTGATCAGAGCTAAAAAAAATTGACTCCCACCCAATTCCCACTAGGGGAGACCGCTTAAAGACGGTTTTTGAATAGTTTGATGAACAGACTATTAACCTGCAGCTAGAAGCCACAGTACAAAGAGGTGTGTTGCAACGTGTTGGTTTGGACTGGCTGGAAGGAACCTTCACATCCACTTTCACTTGATCTTCGGTTAGAGAAAGCGGGAACATAGTGTAGCAATCAAAAATTGAGACGAATCCCGAGTGAGGGGCCACCACTGTTTGTGGCGGTGCGTGCAGTACACGCGCCACACCTGGAGAGGGTTGAAAGGACAAAATAGGAAGATCTGACTCCGCTGATCAGATCGGTATAGACTGCGCATGAGGTTTATGCGCCACTCGAATGGGCAGATTTCTTCTGCTGTCTTGAAGATCGGCGCCTGGGGAGGCTGATGGCGGGGCGCGTGTCAGACTTTGCTCACTGGAAAGCAGCAGATCACCTAGTTTCGATGCCACCGGTGAAAAACTAACATAAAAGCCAGGGAAAAAAAACCTAAAGCAGAGACTAAGGCTAGCAAGGGAGGGAGGTGGGTGAAGCCAAAGCTTCAAACCTCCTCCCCCCAACGAACCGAGCAAACTCCTGGAAGCGGCGATTTGCTTACAGAGGCGAGAGATAAAACAAGAGGAAAACGAGAGCTAGAATTGAGTTTGTGTGTTTTTAGACTTAGGTTGCATATGGATGGTAAGACTATCTCAAATTATCTTTATACGGATGAATATACTTTCCATCCAAACACATAATTTACTTCATGTGAAATAAGCTCACTTTTTTCATCTAAACTCAGCACTATTCACTAATGAGACTTTTATTTGTAAAACATATAAATAAAATAATTATTCAACCACTATAACAAGAAACTAATTATTGATAGAAGCCCTACCTTTTCAATTTTTCATAAAAAGGTTAAATATATATCAACTAAGTTTATACATACAAACACAATTCAATAGGACCCACAAAATCCACTCAAACATCTTAACTCATTACTATTCACAGATAAACTAAATCATCTAAGATACTCTTAACATCCAAACAAATCTTATAATTCCTCCGCACGAAATTGTAACTGAGCATAGTCGAATTGAGCCGAGCTTTGAGCTACTCGACTGTAGTATAGCTCAAGCTTGTGCCGTTTGTATAGGCTTTGCTCAAGATGAAGCTTATTGAGAGAGAGAGAGAGAGAGAGAGAGAGAGAGAGAGAGAGAGAGAGAGAGAGAGAGAGAGAGAGAGAGAGAGAGAGAGAGAGAGAGAGAGAGAGAGAGAGAGCCTAGTAACTCAATCACTTGATCCATGGCTTAAAAAGATTAGATCATAAAAAAAAATCACATGGTTTAAAAAATGAGTCCTAAATAAAATCCGACCATTAAACTTAAAATCACATGGCTAAAAACAACCCAAAACTTGGATATAGTTAAAAACACCAATCCTTTGGCCTAACCGACTATCCTCTTGCATAAAAATTCATATCTTTGAAAATAATACCAAAAATCTTCAAACTCGCATCCAAACATGCATATAAAAATATCAAAGGCATTGAAGTCAGATTAAACCACGAAATATTCAAATTTTCTCAAAACAGAAACTATTTTTCATCTTCCAGTTTTTAAATTTCTAGATCTAAGAAAGTCTTTCATCAAAATCTTTAGTCATGCAACAAATCCTCAATTAACATTCATATACAAATGTTTAAAACACTCCATAAAAATTTCGGACGAAGATATGTCCATTAACTTGGTCAAAAACTCCAAAATATAATACTGTCCAGATTTACGCCCAGAATGACCTTTTTATAGTTAAAACAAATGTTGACCAATCAAATGACCAAGAAATGAAACAAATAAGAATCCACGGAAACTAAACTCAAATAAGAAAAACTTTCATGAAAGAGTAATCGCGAGAAAATACTTATAAGGGGTCTAAAATTACCATGCAAAACGACTCAAAAATCTGCCCAAGAGAGCTGTTAAGGGTTTCTCTCTAAGAACGAGGTGGAAAAGTGATGAAATGAAATGAAGGGTGTCTGGCATGACTCTAGACTTTTGGAGGGGGGAGGTATGGGCTTGAATGACCCTTTGATTGGAGATGCCTATATCACAAAAAGTGAAGAATAGTGAGGGAGAATGATTGTTGCTGTCGTGACGTATAGAGGGTGGTGAGGTGGACTTCCCTCTCACATCAAGGCACTATTTGGGTGCTGCCAAGGGCAGAGGATGACCTGGCATGTGGGGAGGAACTTCCTTAAGAAGCTTTGTCAATGTGGCAAAATTCGTGGGCCTTAACCAAGTGGGCTTCAATTTGGGGTTTAAAGGGGGTTTGGTTAGAGTTTGAGATGCTATCAAACTTAAATCCAATTTTTCTTGGCCCAATCAAATTTCAAGGTTTAAAAGGTTGGATAATGATGTCATAGCAAGAATTTGATGAATTGATGGCATGTGGAAGTGATTTAATCAAGTGATTAAACACAATGCTAGAAATCAGATAAAAAATGATTTGGAAGCCAACTTTAGGGTTTGAGGAAACCGTTTAGGGTTTCGGTTTCAACCAAACTTTTGGGGTTTCAAATGGATTCCAAAGGTTTAGGGTTGAAATCATCTTTGGTTCGGCACAATTTGGTTGATCAGATAGAAAGTAGGATTTTGCTTAGGTGGTATGATCTCACACCTTGATTTCCTTCACAAATCTATCTAATGGTTCCTCATGTTGCCAAGTTTCTAATACTATTCACCAAGTGTGGCTAAGATCTTGCCAAGTGTCCAAATAAAACTTCTCTAACCTAATTTAAACATTTCACACTGTGATTTTGAAAACACTACACCGAATGCTATTATTGAGGTTACTATTCACTTCGAGAAAGTGAGAAATAAATTTTACACTGTAAAAATCTAAATAGTCATACAAATCTAAGTGTGCAATTTTTTTTATTGAATTTTAATTCCAAAATGTCTCGAAATAAGCAAAATGCATTTGCAGACAAGATTACATCCGAAAACTAAAAATGGAATTATTGAGCCGTGAAATCCTAAATAATCAACTGAGTCTAATGGCGCAAATCATATCTTAAACTAACACTTCTAACTATCTCAAATAAATAAAATCGCGCTTCTGGCACCAAAGTAAATGATAGCTCTGACCATGCTGACAGATTAAAACATACGTGATTGATTGCATCATGAAAACTTACTGTATTTTCACAAGGTCCTTAAAACCTATAGAAATTCTATCATGAAATTTCTAGCAGGCTGTTACAATAATAAAAATGTTTCGTACTTAATATTGTCACTTTAGGTTTCAAAATCTATTCTGCTACATGACTAATAAGTACTTAGGTATACTAATTAATCTATAATTTTCGAAAAACTTAAAATCTAAGCATAAATAACCAAGTTAGATGTTACATATTCATTTATAAATGTTATCACATATATGATATTTCACGTAGATGATATTTGTATATGCTTAGTAGAATAAGTTAAAAATATGGATTTCTAAGTAAGGTTTTGAATAGAAATGATTGCCATCAGTCAAAGTTCGTAGTAGGACTTTCTAATTACTCCAGTCAAAAATTACAAGAAGCAATACTGGTGGTATAATTGATTTTACTAATCGCAATTATGGTGATATTATAACTACTATTAATTGAACGCGCGGGTTTAATTATGTACAATGATTTGCAATTAAAAAAATAGATAAAGGAAAGATTTTGCAAAAAAAGGAGTTAGGAACTTTTTTATGAACAGTGTGGTTATAGTCCATTATTAATTATTTCTAAAAAAACATAAAAAGGAAAATAAACGTTATAAAACTATCTACAAAAAAAACAATACATACAATCCATATGCATATACGTATGAAAGAATTTTAATATACAGTAATAAATTATAAACACATATAATAAATATGTATATATATATATATATATATCCATAGATATATGATCAAGCTTGAATCGACTCAAGCTAAGTACAAATCAAGTTGTGCATAAACGAGCTAGCCTTAACCAAGCAAATATAAAGCGAATTCTCGAACAAACTAGTATGTTGAGTCTTGAATTGGGTTATTATAAAAAAAAATATTTAGATTTTGAATTTTTTATGTTCACATGATCCGACAACAAAGGCGTGTTTATACACTGATTTGTAAGTAGCATAACTTTTATGCGGTTATGTACAATTTCCATGTATCATGCATGGGCAAGGTGAGTATGCGACGCGTATTGATCAATAAGTATAGATAAGGTGTATGCTTTGATCTTGTCAACAAATTTATAGCAACACTAGTACTAGTACTCTTCATAATTCTAAATTGTATCAGTTCAATCTCATAAATTCATATGTTATATTTGAAATAACAATTTAAAAAATTATTAATGACGCAAAAGTGGTGGAGAAAACTTGGATCGATATCGTTATCAATGTATTGCGGTTTGACTTCCACCCGAAGGAAGTTAGTTAATTAAATTAGGTATCAATTCACAATCCTTGTGTTCTCTTCGTGCATATAATATATATATATATATATATATATATATATATATGTATATATATAATTACACTTGGGTGCGTTGGTATTTCACGTAATTGGTAAGCTGCGTTTGGCTTAGGTTGTTAGAATCTATTTTGGTTTTGGCTTATTTTGACACCTGGTTTTGGGTTAGTTTATAGCGTTTTATCCTATAAGCCTCCAAGTATAATGATGTTACCACAGTGTTCCTCCGCCATAAATGAGTGCTTATTAATAAACTTGGGACGGGACAGTTATGTGTGTGTCTACCAGCTCTTTAATATATATATATATGTATAAATAAATAAAATTATATTTGCAAACCATCATGTAGAGAATGCATAATCTACACCGACTAATTGCAAGTCGAGGATTTCTTAAAAATTGAAACAAATAATAGAACACATAGATAATAGAAATTAAGAAAAGAAGGAGATGAAGAAACTTAATTTAAGGATTGACTACCATGCAACCATAGGTCCGAGAATTATGACATAAGGTAAATATTGAAAATCAAATTCCTAAAACGATAAATATAAGAAAAAAAATATATTTATCATCTCTTTTCTCATCATCCCATGATGTGATATTAGATGATAGTCTCGAATAATATAATATCACATCATGGAATGATAAGGAGATAATGAGTAGTATTACTTCACCCGCTACAAAGCAAAATCAACGAAATAGACCAATAAAAGAAGCAAATTAAGTTAATTTCATATGCATGCATATCACTACAAGAAAAAAATTACATCGCTACAAATTAAGTTGTACAATGAGGCTAGATCTCCCTTGCAAATTAATCAGTAATATTGTTCATAGACTTTTTGCTCTGGCTTCGACAGGTGGTGGCGGAGCGGGTGATCTTGGCTCATTACCCGCACCCTCGCGACCATAGCTTTTCATTCTCAGAGGCGACCAACCACGATATTGTTGTCCTCGCGACCTAGGCATGAGTTCTGTTTCAATTATGATGCTGTATGTACAAAATAAAACACAATGTTTGAGAGGAAAGCCATGAAGTAATTAACTAATTACAATAATATTTGCTAATTAATTAATGAGTTTAAACATATATATATATATATATATATATTATACCTACCGGGAATAGGATGGATGAAAGAGCAGAAAAACACACAAGCCTCCTAAAAGAAACCACAATGTAAGTCTCATGATCTCTGATCTCTATCGTTCGGGTACTCTTATGTTAGAACAGCACAAAAGCTTGAGGTCATTTCATGGGGAATAAATAGATATAAAAAGAAAGTACAGGGAAGAAGGTTGGTGAGGAGAAAAAACTTTACCATACAAGAACCTAACTCTAGGGTTTTAGAAGTCAAAGTCTTGGCCAGACTTTGATGTTAAAAAAAATAAAAATAAAAAATTCTTGACAAGACTTTTTAAAAATAAAATTAAAAATTAAAAAAAATGTTTGGTATATAGAATATCATATAAATAGTTTTACATAGCTATGTGTTTTATATGGTCAATTAAATTTTAAAATTATTTTTATTATAAATTAGATCTTACACATCATATTATATATAACATTATTTTTCACGTTTTTTTTTTCTAACTACCAGGATGCGGTAATTGATTACCATGCAGGAATATTGCATTTGAAGTGCAATGTGGCCGACCTTTTATGTTGGTGGATGACTAACTCCCTACGAAATGGAACCCAAATCGGTGAAACTACATATATTTATATATATATATATATAATTAGAGTAATACTACTAAATATAATCATAAAGTGCGCAAATATCGTACAATTCTTTTAAAAAAGAATGAGATTTATTGATATTTTTTATCAGTGTAGATCTCGTATTTACTCACTTTCTGCAAAAAGATTGCACGGCACTTGCACATTTCTGAACTGTAAATATCATTTCTCATACAATTGATAACACATTTCCTTGAAAGTCTTCGTAAATTTTCTGGAGAGAATGGAACTCTTTGAATACAAAATATGTAGGCTTCCCTTGTACGAATGCATACGAAATGAAAAGGCAGCAACAAAAAATGGCCACTCTCTCACTAGAGTCTCTCTGCACACTGTAGTGCTTCCCTTCCCACCAACAAAAACAACAAACCTTCCTTCACAAACTGAAACCTAAGAACCAAATACAAAAAATAACAACAACTGGAGAAGCATTGAATGGATATGGACTCACTCATCACACAAACTAAAGCTCTCTCTTGACAAGACTTAAATCTAAAACCTGCACCAGAATCAGCAAAAGCCATATCAGACATAGTTCTAGTAGGAAGATTGGTAGCAGACAGGCCTCTTAACAAATTTGCAATCCACTCCAGTATCAAAGCAACATGGAATTTCATCCAAAAATTTCTGATAGAGGATCTTGAAACAAACATATTCATATTTACATTCCAAACCCCACAGGACAACCTAAGAGTCCTGAATAAAGCTCCATAGAACTTCAAATGACACCTTCTCATCTCACATCATGTCCCCCAAGAGCGACACTACAAGAAATCAACCTAAAACAAGCATTGTTCAATGTGCAGATACACGGACTCCCCCTCAATCATATGACACTAAGAAATGCACCAAACATTGGGAAAGCCTTAGGCAACTTGATTAAAGTTGAAGAAGATACAGTCTACGTGATAGCTTACAGAAAATTATTAGGATGAAAATTGAAATAGATGTCACTAAGGTATGGAAATCATGAAATATGGGTCTCCATAAAATATGAATGCCTATCCGATTTTTGCTATGCATGTGGAAGGTTAGGTCATTCCCAAATATTGTACAACTATCTAAAAACAATCCCAAAAAAGCTTAACTATGGGCCTTGGCTAAAAGCCAAATATAACAATGGAAACTTCTCCCAGGCATTTCAACAAACAAAAGGAAGACACGATATAGATGCAGAATATTCAAACCATGTAATACAACCAACCATGACCCACAATAGAAACAACAAAGGAAAAGAAATTCAAGAAGTCCAACTCTCAAATACAAAGCATCACAAAAGCTATCAGATAGCATTTGTCAACTAATAAATGCTTACCCGAGGAGAACGAAGCCCACTTGCAGAGAAAAATTCAAAACTCCTGTGGTTTTTCCACCAGTACCGATTGCCCAGCAACATGGAGAAAGCTCCATTCGAGTGACGTCTCCTAGCACTCCAATCACTATTCAACTACAGTGAAACAACATCATTCAATTCCTCACCAGCTAAAATAAATATTTCCATTATTGAGCTACTTGCTGCCTCTAATCAATTTACTCCAACTTGCAGCCAACTATCACTATTCTCAGTGGGATCGGAAGAAAAATCAGCAAAAGGAATAACAGTGAAGACGCAGAAGCTTGCATGAGTCACACCAGAGATCACTTCTCTGTCGACTAAAACACACACACCCTGGAAGGCATAGTGGAGACAAATTTATTCGGCTATGCAGAGCTATAAAATGCAGATGGTCAAACACGGGGCCTCAAACTCATCAGCCCAACTAGGTGAGCCCATATCTCACTCCCCCATTTTAATTGCACAGAGGCCCATTTTCATTGAAAAGTAAGAGAAAAATATTTTCTCTACCAGGCCCATAGACATTTTTTCACAAAGCCCACCAAATCAAATCCCAAAAAGTCAAGCTAACCATTCACCACAATCCAGTCATTTCTCCACAAAGCCCAACCAAACAATAACACATATTGAGCCCATCAAAATATCAAAAGCCCAAGACAAGAAAATGCCACCAAACATCAAGACACCCCAGATTGTAGCTACCTACACGATCACCCATCCAACTGAGCCCAAAGAAAATAGCAAGGCCTCCAAAAGCCCACCAAGTCACCCCAGCACTTGAATCCATTATAGCCAATCCTTCACAGGTGTCACTCAAGTCCATTACAACCACACCACCTTCAATCACTGATTCACCTGCTCAGCCCTTGACACCCCACTGAAGCCACCTTCCATCCAAAAGACCAATGAATGTAAACTCTGCACAACCCCCCAAGAGAAAACCGCAACCCCTGGTAAAAATATAAAAGCAAATAACAAATGAATTATCAGCCAATGCACTGCAAATGGAAGAGCCAATACTGGCTCTCATGCTACTGGAAATGCAATCAAGCTTCAAGGGGAAAGAAAAAAAATTCAAAAGAAAAGCCAGAATATCCCATTATGGTAGACCATCACCACTTCCTCCTAGAAAGTCCAAGCAAGCTAATGAGGCAAACTCCAAAACCCTCCAGCAGAATGAAGACACTGGCTTGGAATTGCCAGGGACTAGTCCGACCCAAGGCAATCTGAAACTTAAAAACTAATATTAGGACCTATAATCCGAATGTAATCTTTTTGTCGGAAACCTTGGTGACTGATGAACGTACCATATCTATTGTAAATAGTTTAGGTTTCCACCATTTTGTTCATTTTCTAGCAGCTTGTAAAAAAGGGGGTCTCTTACTTTTGTGGCGTCCGGGAGTAGAATTGGAACCAATACAAATTAATATGAATGCAATTTTTTCAGTATACTCGGATCCTCCTTATCAACCATGGTTAATTACTTATGTGAATGCACCAGCCCAATGGAACTACAAAGAGAATTTTTAGAAACATCTAGACTCAACATACCAAGCGGCCCTTGGGTTTGTATGGGTGTTTTAATGATCTCATTGATAAATCTGAGAATCAAGGTGGGCACCCAACTAACATCAACCAAAGCAAATGTCTTAAAGCTCTAATGAACAGAATGACCTCATTGACATTGGCTTCACGGGTCCGAAATTCACATGATCAAATAACAGATATGGGAAAGCCCTTCTAAGAGAATGGCTAGACCGAGTAATAGCAAACCAAGAATGGAGGCTATTCTTCTCGGATGCAAAGATGCAACACTTAGTCTTATCAGCATCAGATCATCATCCACTATTGCTGCACACCACAAAACCTCTTTCAAATTTGAAGAATTCTAGATCAGAGAACCACTTAGCCATCAAATAATAAAAGAAGCATAGGACACAAGCTATCAAGGCAATCCGACCTATATTCTCTGCAAGAAAATCAAAACAACCAAATAAGCACTCAAATGATGGAATAAAACACACTTTGGGCATATCTAGAAGAATATATAATATCTAGAAAGAAAGTTGCATGAAATTCAAATTTGCCAAATGACACCTTACAATCAGGAAAAAGAAAGAGCCTTGCAGCTTAGACTGCACAAACAAAGAGAAAATGAAGAAACACTGTGGCGTCAAAAATCACGGATCACCGGGCTCATCTCTACGAATCTCAACACAAAATTCTACCATCTCACAACAACAATTCGAAGGAGAATAAATGCCATTGACTCCATCAAATTGGGACTAGGTAACTGGACAATGGACTCTCTCATTATTGAATCTTTATTTATAAATCATTTCAGATCAATATATACCTTTTCCTACCCGTAAATCTCGGAGCAGCTTGAAAATCCTTTTGATAAGCAAATTTTGGATCATGACAATGAAGAGCTCAATGCGATACCAAGCGAAGAAGAAATTTTAAGTGCACTAAGAAAAATCCCAAGCCACAAAGCACCAGGCCCAGATGGCATGATGGCACTTTTCTACAAGCATTATTGGGTGATCGTAGACAAAGAGGTGGTCCAGGCAATTCAAAATTTTTTCAGAAACGGTAAACTCCTGAAGCAGCTGAATCACACCAACATAGCTCTCATCCCAAAAATTCCAAATTCGAATACCCCAAGCCAATACCGCCCAACAAGCCTCACAAATGGAAGCTACAAAATTATCACGAAAATACTGGCAAACCGATTAAAACTTCTGTTACCAAATATTATCTCTCCCCTTTAGACAACTTTTGTCTCGAGCCGCAACATAAAAGAAAATATCATCATTGTGCATGAGCTATTCCACCATCTCAAAAGGAAAACAAGAAAAAAGGGATTAATGACCATTAAGCTGGACATGGAAAATGCTTTCGATCTAGTGGAATGAGATTTTCTTTTCATGGTAATGAGAGCATTGGGATTCAACCAATGAAGGCTAAGCATGTGTAACAACGACAACATTGTCCATCCTCATAAATGACTCTCCACAAGGATCCTTCAAAGCCCAAGGAGGACTCAGACAAGGAGACCTCTCTCGCCCTTTCTTTTCATACTAGTCATAGAGACACTCTCGGGAATACTGTTAAAAGCTTAAGCACAAAACACACTCGAGGGAGTAAAAATCAGCAAAAATAGCCCACCCATTTCACATCTACATTTTGTGGACAATACAATTATCTTTGCAAAAGCCACGAAAAGAAACGCTCAAGTTATCTCAGAAAGTTTAGCATCAGGAATGGATGGGGCAAAAAGTTAATATGAACAAATCCTCCATTTTCATCACAAGAAATACAAGCCCAACAATCAAAGCATCTGTATCTCAGTGGCTCCTTTACAAAGCATCCTCAACAAGAATGAAATATTTGGGCCTGCCAACCTCTTTTAACAAAAATAAAAAAGAGAGCTATAAAGAAATGTTAAGCAAAGTGAGGAAAAAACTGGAAGGTTGGAAATTGAAGCTATTATCACAGGCAAGAAAAACAATGTTGATCAGATTAGTGACAAACATCATCTCATTCTATCACATATGCTCCTTTCAACTCCCAAAATTAGTATGCAAAGCTCTTGACACAAGCTTCAAGAATTTTCTGTGGGGATTCCCAAAAGACAAAGCCCACAATATGACTTTAAAATCATGGAAATCCATATGCCTACCAAAACAAAATTAGGCAGACTTGGACTCAGATTGATGGAGAAAATGAATCAAGCGTTACTAGCAAAAACTGGATGGGAACTAAGCGAAGGACATAATGGTCTATGGTATTCGACCCTCAAGGAAAAATACCTTCAAAATACAAATTTGTGGAACGCCATCCCAAAACTGTGAGATTCCAGCATGTGGAAAGGTTTTCTTAAGACTAGAAACATTATCAAAAAAGGAAGATACTACCAAATTCTTAATGGACTCTCGGTCAATATATGGTCAGAATCATGGATTCCTTCCATGGAGAATTTCAAACCAAAGCCGATCCAGGGTATGGATCAAATCTACAATTCTATCACATTTTCAGAAATAATTGTTAACAACCCACGATCATAGGACACGACAAAAATGCAAAGTCTCTTTGATCAAGAAAGCGTCACAGAAATACAAAAAATTCCATAGCCAACAATTTTACAGGGGCAAGACAAAATCATCTAGACACCAAATCACAGCGAAACATTTTCGGTCAAAACAACTTTTATCATGTAACACTCAACAACCAGGGCTCTGAAACCACAAGACATAATAATGGAGCTTTTCAAGCCTCTCTAGAGCCTTAGAATCCATGACCGGCACAAGCTACTACTTTGTAAGCTACTCTAGAACATCCTCCCTACCAAAACAAGGATCAGCACAATTGTCCCTCAATTTGAATCAACAAAATGCCCAATACGCAACCAAGCAGAAGAAACTTTGCTATATCTTTTCTTAGAGTTCCCAATAATCCGGATGCTATGGCAACAAAGCAACTGGTCATTAAATCTAGCAAACTTGCCCATCAGCTTCATCTCAGACGGGATAATAATGATCATATATCCGGAACAAACATTGAGACTGCGAGACAAGGAAAAAAATCACGTCCAACTATTTGCTGTAATTATCATGGACTTTATTTGAAGGCAACGAAATGATATTGTCCATAATGACACCACCATATCTCTGGGAAAAGCAAATAGTCAACAGTGTCAAATTTATGAAGATTACAAAGAAGCATGCGAAAAGAAGCAAAACTGGCAAGAAGAAAATTGGAAGCCGCCTCCTCTAAATTTTCATAGCTTCTCCTTCGACACAGTAGTCAAAAATAATTTATCAGTGGCATCAATGGTACGGAGGAACCATGAAGGGGATATTCTGGAAATCAGAACTGAAAAAATTCAAACTTCAAACCCACTAATAGCTGAAGCTTCAGCAGCATTGCTTGCTTCCAAAATGACAATTCATCAGAATCTAGCAAATATTGAAGGCGACGCCCAAAATGTCATCATAGTTGTAGAAAATCTTGACTCCTCACTGTTCTGGCAAGTCTCCCACATTATTGCAGACATTCAACAAATCTTCCTTCATCATCAAGGATGGAAACTAGTCAAAATTCATCGATCTCAAAATCGATGTGCGCACTCAGTGGCGCAATGGGTAGCAACCAATCTTGTTTTTGGATGCCTACCCCTAGATAAGTTCCCTAGATATTTTCTGTATATTGACAATGAAAAAGATCTATCTTAAACTCTTGTAATTCTGTTTTTACTTTATAACATGCTTGATAAGGAAAAAAAAAAAAAAAAAACCGCAACAAAAAGTAAAGAAAATGATAAACTTATTACTATTTTACAACTCCATTTTTTTTTTCTTTTATAATCAAATAGATTTCATTCATAAAGAAGATCGGTACATATTTTTACAACTCCATTTTAAATGAATGTTGGTAGTGTAAAATTGAAGTTATTTTTAATGATACACGTACAAATCATTATCAACTTCAATTTTTATAATTAACTAATACAATCATGTCACTTTTAAATCAAAACAGTTCTCCATTTTATATAGAATTATAAGTTAGTTGTAAATTAATTTTCTTTTTTTGTTATTAATGAATTAGTACGATAACATGTGTTAGTTGTAAAATAAATTATAAAAGAATTATAAAAGAATTGAAGAGTTATGAGTAAATTGTGATATCCCATGCACAAGAATAAATTGAATAATAAATTGAGCAACAAATGATTCATTTAAACAGGAGTGGTGCTACATCCACCGAGACATTTCACCGATAAGGCCAAAAGGTTTTTTTATTTAATTTTTTTATATATGTTTTTATATTTTTAAATATTTTAAAAAAAATTATAATATTATTAAAAATTATTTTCTTAATGACTAAGTAACAAAAAAAAATTCAATCGATAGCCACCGTCGGTGACAGCTTTTGTCGATGGCTGTAGCTTTATTCTTTAATCCGCTTTCTTAACCATGCATGGAATGGCCATCATCTCAATATATTTTCTAAGTTTTGTGCTCCACTTTTTCATAACTCAACAATAAACTTGTTGTCACAAAACACATTAATGCATCTGGCAAATACACCCAATACCATGTTGTTAATAAAATGTTTAGTCTAGACCATGTTACTCACTGCTATGCCACACGTAATGTACCCAATTTCTATTGTAAACTTTGCAACACAACTCTATTTCTTACTTAATCAAGAAACAACAATTTACCTAAATGCGAATATGTATAATCACTTGTAGATTTTCTATAGGACAATGCTACGGCCATTGAGAAAGGTGACCCTGCATTGTATCGACAATGCAAATTGTATTTTTTTTTTAAACATTTTTTTAATCCCTTTAAAACATTTTCAAAAAAAAAGTCACAAGCTCATTAAAGACTTTCTTAATTATTAAGTAAAAAAACAAACTCGGTGTCTCGGCGGGAATATCATTTCCCTTTTTTATAAGCTACGTCGCCTCCAATGTTGGCATCACTATAATCATCCAATTGAAAATCACTAATTCCAAAACATAATTTCATTCATTTGACATATGATTCACTATCAGAACTTGTATTTGTCATTTGCATAGGCACAAGAAGCTGCTGCCACTGTTTAGGCATGCAATAGGACCTTTTATCATTTCTTAAATTTTCTCCTCATTTATTGACTACATATCCTTACTTAAAGTCTCATTCTTTATAAAGTAGTCAACTATATGGATGGAAGCAAGAATTATTCTCAACAGTTACATACTAAATAAATGAAAAATCTTTAAATGTAAGCATTGATAAAACCTCATTATATATTTTAGTAAGATTCAAGGCTCTGTTTTCTCTATATCCATGAGCAAGTCTCCCTAGCGGCGGAACCAGAAATTTGTTATAGGGGGGGCCGAGCAAAGTTAAAATTATAATAAAATATTTTTTATTCTATTTTTGAGTCAAAATAATTTATAAGATCAAAATAATTTTGTAGAGGAGGTTAAGATAATGTTTTAGAGAGAAAACCAACACAATATGAGATAATATAATCATATTAAATCATAAAAAGACTAATACATTTTTTTTTTCAAACTTTGGGGGGGCCATGGCCCCCCCTGTTTAGGTCCGCCACTGAGTCTCCCCTACCCCACGAGAAGGAGACATAAATTTTTTTTTTTTTTTAAGAAATAAGGAATACAAGGAGTGAATACAAGGAGTGAATACAAGCAGGTCCTTCCATATTAATAATATCCTCAGATATTCCTAAAGCATTTTTTGGTAGTACCTGAGCCACTAAATTTGATTCCCTGTTAACATGTTGAAGTATAGATTACAAACATTTCTTTTAAAGGAATTTTATGCATCAGTTACTATTCATTTTCACACTTCACACCTATAATTTTTTCTTTTCATTGGGTGTGAGGGTGTTTTCCATAAGGTGTGGGGTTTGGGATAGTGAATAGTGACTGACGAGAAGAATTTTTTTTTTTTTTATGTCAGCTACTAGCATTCTTGTACTGTTCTATTGTACTTTAGTACCTTCAATATCATCGACCACTTGAAAGGCATCTACCTCTAGAAGATGACCTTTGAGTTTCTTGATATTGTTTCGATTCAACCTCCTATTGAGTACAGTTGAAGGAGGAAGAAGATCAGGAAACAGAGATGGCAGTAGCAGAAGCCACGCCCCCGAGGCAGCAAAGAGTTCAGATTGAACCCATTTTTAAGACATTGAACCCATTTTTAAGACATATAAGTCTCGCATACTTCTTTTAAAAAAAAGTTAACAAATACAAAACTTTCGTGAGAAAATCTTTTTTTTTTTTTTTTTTTTAAATGTGTACAACAATTGCACATTCTGGAACTGTATCCAAAATAACTCTAAAGGTTTTCTCATTGTTCAAACATTTCAGTTTCAATGACCAAATTTCATCGTTCAATCGTTGCAACTCGAGATTTATAATTGAAGAATCTAAATTTTCTATTTTTTTTCATATGTCAAGAGTTATATGACATGTAACTGCATTTAGTAATGTTTTTTACTTCAACACTGGACTGATACTTACATATGTCATGTAACTCTTGCACAATCTTCATTTCATTATATGCTTTTGAACTATTAACACATCTGAGAAAAGTTCTTTTACACGACTAGCAACTTGCCAGCAGGAAGTGAGAGGAATGCACCATTTTATTTTTAGTCATACAGAGCTAACTGTTGTACAAGTACTCAATTAGAAACCATGCTCTCACTCTCTTTCACAAAGCCATCTCCCGTCCAGTCTTTGTCAGATTTTAAACCCTTTCTTATAGCTTTCCTCTGTTGAATTGCTTCTTGTTGCCTTTGTACCAAATCCGTATGAGTTGTGAAGTACTGAAGAGAAACCCTGGAAACCACCCAAAAACAAAACAAAAATGAAATGAATACATATTTCCACAATCAAGAACTCATTTATTCTGTTTACAATTTTCATTCATGAAAAGTTTTTCTCAAGTAAAGCAGATACCCCCTGAAATCCTCTATTGAAGAGAAATTGTGTGCTTTCATAAAATCCTTCAGCTCATCACTTAGTTTCTTCACAAGGCCATACCCATGCATCATAACCCCAGTACAGACCTACAAACATTTTTGAGAAGAGAAACAAATTTTATTAAAGAAAAAAGGGTGCTCCCAAATACACAATGAGTATACAAGAGATACACCTACAAAGAATTGTAAAAAGATCGAGAGAGTCCACAATAAAGCACACCAATCACTACCAAACAACCCTTTCAAACAGGCAAAGAGATCCACCACTCGATGAAGCAGCACCAATCAACTACTACAACTTGTCGCTTTCTTAAGTTATCCAAGGTAAGAAACTTCCCTAAGGTGGTTGTCCATACTAAAAAAAAAAAAATTACTCAGGAAGCCTTATTTTGCCAAATAATTTCCAAGGAAAAGGCCTATGGTCATGGGAACATGATTCATTGTAAAATAACTTCACTTCTAACACTCCTCTCTGGAGTGGCCCCAGACAGTAACTGGTGGGTCAGGAATTTATGAACCTGACCTATATATCAATTTGCACATGAGCAGAAGACAAATCTCAAAACAAAACAAAAAACTAATGTCAGTTTTCAAGTATGACCCAAAAAAGAAAGGAACCACTACGTCTTTGCAAGTCTAAAATAGATATGGAAAAAAATCATTGGCATAGTAAATTAATTGCACTATGAGCATCAAGCCAAATTGAGAGATCTTTTTATCCCAATTATGGCGTTAATTTGATTTTCCAAACACGTGGTCATTGGATGCAATGAAATTTTTCTGTATAGAAACAATAAGCTATTTCCTTGTACCTGAACCGTATTTGCTCCAAGAAGAATAAACTCTGCAGCATCTCCACCAGTCTCAACACCTCCAATACCAGAAAGCGACAAGTCTTTATCACCAAATTCTGACTTCATCATTTTTGCAATATTCATCACTTTTGCAAGAGCAATAGGATGGACTGCCTTTGAAGAGTAGCCCCCTGGAGTTGAGTATCTGTTAACAAAATTTAAGCATATGAATTTCCCATGAATGATAAGTAAATGCAAAAGTGCCATATTGATTCAAGATTACAAACCCCTCAACACAAGGCTCTGGACGTAAGTTGTCAAGATTTATTCCCATTACACTCATGATTGTGTTAATAGCAGATATCCCCTCGCATCCTGATGTTAGAGCCACCCTAGCTGGCTATATACAGAAATGATTATTATCACCAGAGTAAGAAACCAACCAACATATTACTGTACATGAAAGTAAAGAAAACATATTTTTTGACAGGCATCCAGAGGAAAAGGGAGAGAGAAAATGGAAAGAAAAAAAAAAAGTAAGTTCTTTAGTACTACATTTTGATTGATTCATTTATCTAGATCAGCTCTTAAAAAAGACCAAGGAAGAATGTGAAGAATGATGCTTCATCCCCCATCCTCTGAAATGTCATTGAAGTTTTGAGATTGGACTAAGTCATTATCTCTACAACCCTTATCATTAATGAATCACTGAATCCCACAAGATTGTGTGACTCAGGGAAAATTTCCAAAACGGAATAGAAAAACACTGGCTGAAATGCCAAAAGTCCATCCCACCAACGCTACATTATTTATACTAAAGGTACTTCTTTATTTATACAAAAGGTACTTCTAAAGAAGGGCTCTTTCAAAAGCTTACCCACTTTAATCAAAGATGTAAAACAGTACGCAGACTAGTTATTGGTTACATAAGAAAACAATTATTATCTCCTACCAAATGTACGGAAAGTACCAAATGCAGATCAAATGACCCAGCTAATACACCATTGCTGTTGACTTGACATGATTCACACTAGTTCTAGTCATTTCTAAAAAATTTCTCGTCATTGAGTCATCCAACTCGATAAACTTTCCTTATCCAAGCACTTGCAGCTTCAATCACTAAAGATATGGAACCACAAAAATTCTAGTATCAGTGCTAGCAATGCATGGGTCAAGCAAAATGTTAGTCTGGCATAATTTAGAGAGAGCAATACAGGCCAAAGATATGGGACCACAAATTTGCAGAATGTCATTCAAATTTGTTATGCGTAACATGTGCCTCATGCATCACATATTACCTACTTCACACATAAACCTTATGGAATAATCTAGGGGGGAAAATGGCAATACAACCTGTGTTATATCAGTGATGTTAGGAGTCATCTTTGCCCAAACAGGAACTGTAGCTTTTGCATTAATCCACCCAGAAACCTCTTCTAAAAGTGCACAATCCTGCCCAACAGCAGCACCCATTTTGCGCTCTGGCATACCATGGGGACATGAGAAATTGATCTCTATGGCATCCTAAAGGAAAATGTCAGAAATCTTAGATGACAAAAGCTTCTGCCAAAAGAAGTTTGTGTCACAGAAAGAATTTAGGCAATGACTGTAGCTTACAATTCCAGTTTGCTCAACTCTATCGATAAGTTCCTCCCAAGCAGCTTTATCATACTCCTCCATAATTGAAGCAATGAGAATCCTGTCTGGATACTCTTCTTTTAATTTCTTGAATTCTTTCAACATTGTTTCAAGAGGACGATCACTTATGAGTTCTATGTTCTCCCATCCAATAATTTGCCCTTTGGTAGAGCCATTTGCACCTGCTCGTAGTCGCGCATACCGAGGGGTCACATTTATAACTTTGGCAGCATCTAGTGATACCTAGCAAAACAATTAAGATTTAGGGCTAAATTTCCCAATGGAGGAAAACAGCACAGTTCAGATCCGGTAACAAAAAAAAATTATGCATATATATAATAAAAAGTAAAGGCATCATTGCCACTATACTTGAGAGTTTCCCTAAACACATACAAATTCTCATAAAGCTTTTGACGTTTTGGCATCAAGTTACAACATATACTGATAAAACATTTGAGAATATATCACCCAACCAAATACTTTCACCAGGCTTCTTTAATTTATATGAGTTGTACCCATCTAAACTATTCTGCAAATGCCATGAATAGCACTTTTCATAATTCCACTCGCGTTAGGGTCATGTTTTCTTCTATTTCATAGACCACAAAGTCCATTGACAACAACAGTCCTTTGACAACAACACTAACCAAGTAATGTTCGGACTTCCATGTTTTTTGGAGTGTGCTTCTCTTGAAAAGATGACTAATTACTGGTGCCATCGATCAGTCTTCATAGCACATGGCTAAAAGGATATCCTAAGACTAGTTTGTTTTTTTTTTTTAATCCATGAAATCCAAATATTAGCTTATTATCATCACCTTAATGTCTGTAAGTTAAAAAGTAGTTATTTTCTAGATATTGACTATATTGGATTAAACATCCTTAAAAGAGGAGAATATTGAAGAGAGCATCGCCTAAAGGCTTAAAGCAGCATACACTAGGTAGATAATTACAGGCTAGTAGGCTGTGTCCTGTGCAAAGCACCTAATATTTAATATTGTGCTGTACGATTTTCCCCGGGTTTTTTGAGACTTCAAATGATCTTTAGCCTTAAATGCCTCTAAATATCCAAGTCCTCTTCAATTACATCTATAATCCTCCCCTACATTATGGTCACCACTGCAATCGTTACTTATGCATCCCCATAAGTTAACTTTGGCCTTTTGAAACTCCAACTACAACTTGTTAGAAACCTAAGGGAAAATCTTCACCCCGTGTAACCCCTAATCACAGAATCGAACTTGTACTTTTGACGATTGTTAAGAAAGAGATCCCAGTGATTGAGCAGAGCTCAAGATCCAGAAATTAATCTCCTGGTTCAGGTTCCATATTAAGCCAGCAATGGGAGAATGCAAGGAGGATAAACTCCTGGTTCGGGTTCCATTTCAATGTGTTACTTTTAAAATAAAGGCGGTGCAGAACTCTTACGATGAAATTGAATACAGAACATAACTCTAGCCAAAGCATTGACTGTTGAAATTGGGAAAAGGAAAAAGTTTCAACTTATGGGATTACAAGTTACATAATTTATCCAAAAGAATCAATTTCAGGGTCCGCGAGGATACTTTTCATGGTTGATTACAGCACCAAACTCTGTGAGCTGTGAATATCAGAGAACATTGAATACGTGCCAACACGATAAAAGCAGCTCTTGACGATGCTATTATTAACTAATTTGAGAATTTGCAGAAAGTCTAATAACAACTTCTAAAGAAGTAACTAAAAACATTAAGATTATCCCAAATTCAAGTACTTTATACTCGATATCATATCAGCATCCAGAGAGAAAGAGACGTCACAGCTTTTTTTTTTTTTTCTTGCAACGTCTCGGCAACCAGACAAAACATAGCCGATACGGAGCGTAGAAAAAGAAGAACTTACAGTTTTGGCAATCACAGCACCCCATCCCTCATCAAAGGCTCTCTTCATGACGGTGTAGTTAGTCCCCGGAGGGCCAGACCCAATAACGAACGGGTTGGGCATGCGCAACCCATTGACAGTCACACTAAGATCGGGCTCTGCCCGAGCCTCTGAAGACGCAAACACCTTCAAACCAACTCTATTCGGACGAGCCCAGGTGGTCCTCGGACGAGGCCTGGCGAAGTCAGCCATCGAGTTCTTGCTCCTGATCTGAGTCAAACTAAGGGACGCCATGGATCAAAAGCTCTCACAGAAGTCTTGGGCTGAAGCCGGTGAAAACACGGAAGTAAGAAGAGACGGAAGCTAGCTGAATCTGCGCTGTAAGATAATATTCTTTGCGATCTGAGAGAAACGTGGAATCGTGGGGGTCGTTTGCGTCATGTAGTAGCATTTGGGCTTTGATTAATCAAAAGCCGAAATATCTGAAAATTTTAATAAGAATTTTAGAAGATTGATTATATTGCACAATGCACATGCAGATGCAGATATGGGATCCGATTCCCACAGATTCTCTTAATATTTTATTTTATAATTGAGAATGATGGAGATTGTGAGACTTCGTAACGGTGGACAAGAATACGTGGCGTATGGATTCACATCTTTTGAAAAGAGAAATATTTTATCTAAATTCATAAATTATTTGATATGTTACGCAGAATAAATTAGATTTAGTTTTGGTTTGATGAGTTTATTTGAGTTATTTATAAATAATAGTGAGTTAAGATGGTAGAGTGAAATTTATTGAGTTTATATGTATTTAGATATTAAGATGAGTTTATATGTATTTATGAAAAATTAAAAAAAGTACAAGTTTCATATGTAAATGAGTATTGAGTTAAAAAAATATTATAAGTTCCACGTGTAAAGAAGTTTTGAGTTAAGTATTATTTAGGAAAAATAATTTTCACACAATATTTTTTGATATATTTTACAAAATAACATCATTTTACAAAAATACCCTCATTTTATAACATTATTGTATAATGTGTTGTGTAATATGTTGTACAATGTGTTGTATGTATAGCATTACTCATTGTTTAGTGATTTGAAAGCTGTATGTTTAGATGTTAGGATATGTCTAAAACAAAACTCATTTGAGATGAGTTGAACTCATTCAATAATCCAAATGAAGTCTTAACGTATTATATGAAGTCATGTTAATCTATGAATTTATTTTTTATGTAATTTATTTTAAATAACATTTAACTTTTCGGAATAAGATTTTCTTACTTTTTAATAATTAATTTCCTTTTTTTTTTTTATTTATAGACAGATATGACTTGAGATTCCCTTAATGCGTTTACGTAATTCTTGGACGATACAAATTACAATATTTAATATCATAATTTAGATAATATTTGTTTTTTTTTTTAATTTCTATTTACAAATGTTGCCGTGAATAACAGACACAAGGAAGTGACGTGGATTTGTTTCAAGGAGTATCGTACCATTTCGGATAACTAGTTTGGTCCAATAGGAATAAATTTCTTTATTTATTATTTAAAATAATTATTACAATTAATAATAAGATTAAAGAAAAGGAATTAAGGAGGAGTGACTCAACAAACACTTGAGAATAATTGCTTACAGCCAAAAGAAAATTAAATCAAAACATGGAGCTTAGAATTGGTCAATTATTATAGTTTGTTGACCTTACAACAAAAATAGATCGAGTTTTCACGAAGACAGTTATTGAAACAGTTATTTTAGATCATCTGTTACGGAAGGATCCGGTAGCATAGGTTGAAGATTTTCATTCCACTATGTATATTTAGGGATGTTTGGACACTGAGACCGAGGTGAGATATAAAATATTATCAATATTTAAAAAAAAAAAAACTTAAATATCACTTAAATATAAAATATTTTTTAATTTTTACTTTTTAATTTTTAATTTTTTTAATTAATCATTAACTAATAATTATCTAAACACAACAATTAATATAACTTCTACAAATTTCAAAACAAAACACAAATGTCAATAAACTTTTACAAACTTTAAAATAAAAATAATATTTAAACAATTTTTTAATTTTATAATATTTTATTCAATTTTTTCTCTTTTATTTCTTAAAATTCAATAAAGCATTGTCTTAACTCAAACAATTTTACTATTATTCATAACATTTTGCTATACTCAAAGTGTCCAAACGAGCCTTTAATTTCTAAATCCAACAAAACTTAGAAATAAATAAAGAGGGAAGAGAGAGAGAGGAAAAAAAAAAAGAACGAGAGAAAGAAAGGGTAGAGAGTGTTGAAGAAAAATTGTGTCGATACAGTAATCTGAAAAATAAGTATAACTTTGAAGCGTGTAGAACACTATCTTTAAGGTGATAATTGCCTCCACTTGAAAGAGTTTGCTACCGGGTTACAAACAATTCACCTCCAGAAAACAACAAAATCACTAACTGCAAATAGCAATTCTAAAGTTTTTCTTTCATAATTTCTCTATAAAATTGTGTAAGTGATTGAAAATATGAGAGAATGGAATGAATAAATTTGTGGGTCTCATCCCTTATTATAGAGAATGAAGTGATACCATGTGAAATATCACAATTCTTAACTTGTGACTTTTCAACTGCCAATTACTGGTTTAAAAATCATGATATTTCACTTAAAGATCAAAATGTATGATGTGTCTAGCCTAGTGGTCAACAGGCACCTCCCTTGGGGAAGGGAGGGCACTAGTTCAAATCTTTATAAGTTTCTTGTCAATTAAATATATTTTTGAAGTATTGCATCCTTTCAAAATACCTTTTCGGCATATGTGCAAGCACTTCAAGTGTTGTGACTCTTTGGCCCACGTGCAAGACTTAACTGGCCCAAACATTATGTTTGTTCAAATCAAACACTTCACAAAATAAATCAAATTACACTTGTAGAATTTTGAACTCCTACTCTCTTTTATTTGAAACAACACTTCATTACCACTGAACTAATACATCTTTTTGAGATAGTGGTTCATGTAAATAAGTAATAATCCACATTTAATAAATTTATATATTTAATATCATAATCTATAATATATATAACAGAGAGTGAAGAGGATTGGAGAGAAGTCATCCATCCTCCTAAAGATCATAAGACAAAAGCGCAAGAGGATTTTCTTGGGAGAACTTTGAGATCCGGAGAAAAAGTATTTTTCCTTTTAAATTTAGGGTGTTTTGATTTAATTTAGGATATAATAATCTAATTGAAAATAAGTTGTTATAAAATGCAACCAAAGGTGTAAAAATTAAGGTGGCAAGGTTGTCACATTAAAATAACCTCTAATCATTCCAAATGCAATTATTACCTGAATTACAACTATAATGTAATGGGTAATCGATTTAAAATATAGTTATATATATATATATATATATAATATGGTTATAAATGTATGTCATAGACTCATAGTTTTCGAAGAATTGTACAATTTAATCCAATCCAAAATAGACACTATTTTCATTCTCTTTTTCTTGGTGAGTAATTAGATAATATTTTTACATGTTTAAATTTATAGAATAATTACTAGGTAGTGTAGGAATACAGATATATAATACATTCAATTTATCATATGATATCATGCCGTTAAATCTAATACTTATATAAGTAACTTTAGGCTCGTTTAAATAGTGAGATGAGATGAGATGGTTTTAGATGAGTTGAATAAAATATTGTTAGAATATTATTTTTTAATATTATTATTATTTTGAAATGAGTTTTATTTGCTACACAACCTTCACCACACTACACTTCACATTTTTTAAAATTTTTAAATTTTATAATATTTTTTTTGAGTTTATTTTTTATAAATTATTTCAAATTTTCTATTTATTATTCATATAATAAATATTTGATAAAAGAAAAAAATAATAAAAATTTAAAAAAAAATGTAGAGTGTGGAGTATGTATGAGGAGGTTGTGAAGATTTATTCTTTTAAAATTTGAAAAAATTGAATTATTTATTATATTTTATGTAAAAATTTAAAAAAATTATAATAATAAAATTAGATGAGATCATTTCTCAATCCAAACAAGCCCTAAGAATTTTATGTCGATTGAGAATATAAAGTCATATATCCGTATGCTAGGACAACTTGAGTTACTTTTTGCTTCTGGATATAACTAATTAATATCCGTTTCTAAGATTTTACATAATAAAAAATGAATTCTAAATATTAAAAAAAAATCATAATAAGAAAATAAAACTAAAGAGAAATGCTAATTATATGCACAAAAAACGTATAAAAAACTTACATATCCACGTGGTCTTTCACTGTTTCTTTGTTTTATATTTTATTTTTTAAAATGAAAGTGGTGTAAATGTGAAAAAGCCACGTAGATATTTAAGTTTTTGTGCGTACGGATAGCATTGTTCAAAACTAAAACATGAAAATGAAATTGAATATTTAAAAATTAAAAAAAGATTTTATGAAAATAAAAAAAAAAAAAAAATCTAAAGGAAACTTATAAAAATATATTCCATAGAGATAAATGAAGGTGGTAGTTTATTCTCCACCAAATTAAATACCGGAAAGTGGTGACATACCAAATCATTGAGTCAAATATATAACCTATGTACAAACTTGACTTATTTTACAAAACCTAAAAATTAAAATCAAAGGTCACCTTTTGCTCGTGGCTAAATAAACAAGTCAAATGGATCAGTTCAATTCATTGAAAATTTTGTTTATATATATATATATATATATATATATATATATATATATATTTCTTTTGAAAATGTTTCATGAGATCAATGTCATGCACGAAACGTCATCTTTTGGCAACAAATAAAAAAGAAAATCATATTTATGGTATATTAATAATAAAAGTGCAATATCTACGAAAAGATTTCATAGAAATAAACTTATAAACTGAAATTGATCTATTTTTTTATGTAATACACATTAATAGAAGTAATAATTTAACTTATTACATCAAATTATATAAGTTTGTGTGTTTATTTTTATAAAATTTATTTATGCCAAAACACTTCTCTATTACTAATTAAATTACATGAAGTAATGCTAATTGTCTTTATTTAATCACTTAATTAGAGACTTCTATTAATCAATTAAATAGAAATTCACTTAAAATTAAACATATCAGTCTATATGTTTGAGATTGATAAGATTTTTAATAAAAACTAAAGAAGATATTAACCATGCCTTATTTTTTTGTCCTTAGCTTCAAGTAGTCTGGCAAAGATTTACTCCAATGGTATTGCTTTTTAAACTTGATAAGTGTTTTAATTATGAAAAATGTGAGATTTGTTTTGACTAGAGGAAATGATGTAGATTTTACTCTTCTTTTTGTGCTATGTTGGGGTGTTTGGTATTGGAGGAATAAGATAAAAATGGAGAAAGAGCTTATTACTCCTTTTGCACCAGCTAACTTGGTAATGTCTCTGTATAAGTCTTATTCAGATTTAAGCTTATCAATTACTGCTGAGGTGAGGAAGATATGTAGATGGCACTCTCCATTAAGGGGTTATTTGAAGCTTAATGTTGATGAAGCTATTTTCTCGGATATAAGAAAAATTAGAATTGGACTGATTTTAAGAGATAGCTATGAAAATGTGGTAACAACAACTATTTCAAAAACTGAAGTGAATGAATATGCAACAGTCGAGTTACTTGCAGTGCCAAAAGGGTTGCAGCTTTGCATTCCTCTTGGTATTCTTAAACTGATCATTGAGTCTGATTCACTACAAGAAAAATGGGTATTTATGACCATTTTTATACGACGAAAATGACTATTTATAACGAAAACAGACTCATTTAAGTTAGATATAATCACTTTGTTGGAAATAACCGATTGCAAATAACCAATTTTCTTGTAGTGATTGTTTGCTTATGGTACATAAATTACAAGTTGCCCATGATACTTTCTCAGCTAATGGGAACTTAGTTATAGAGGCAAAAAGTCTAATGAATTATTTCCAAGAAGTTAGCATTGAGCATGTTAACCGAATGAGTAATGGAGTTGCACACACATTAGTTTGAAATGCATTGAAAGTTTTTGATATTCAAATATGGTGGGGAAATGTCCAAATCATGCTCTTTGGTTTGATCAAGTTACTATATAATTTGTTTTGGATTTTATTTAGGGAAAATAAAAAATAAAAATAAAAAAAACCCATATATCACGTCATGCTATATTACTTATTAAAAAAATAGCACATAGATGGAATCGATCACATGTTTATAGACAGAAAAAATGACTTTCAATATAAATGAAATTAAGAAGATTACCCATGATGTCAGCATGCATGCATGAATGCAACCATTTTGTGAAGGTTCATGCATCCATCCCCATACTGATTTGGACACATGATTTGCCTTTTTGTGCAGAGGATTGAGATCTTTTCATTTTTCTGTAAAGGGTACGTAAAGAGTATCGCCTTTTTATGTATGTATGTATATGTATCCACTTTCTATATATAAGAGTCCTACGTGTAACATACTCGTGGCATTTTTTCAATTCATGACATGAATCAGCCACCGTAGATCTCCTTGAAGACTACAGATCAGTTTTACTTTCAAGAAATTGAACGGCCAGAATCGTCATCATCTCCAGGCTAGGAATTTTGCGAGCTCTCAATTTCACTTACTAGAAAGTTGAAAAGCATGAGATTATGTAAAATGAGAAATAATTTATATATTTTTTTAGTATGCAAGTCTCGTATATTTTTTTTTTTAAAAAATAAATAAATATGAGACTTTCGTAAAAAAAACTCAAATTTTAATAATAGATCTCACTTTAATTTTTAAAAAAAAGTGTGCGAGACTTGCAAACCCTATGATTATATCTAACATTATTTATATAAAAATTTTATAATTTTTCATTATTATTTTCAAAGTGAAGGGCTAGATTTTGTGAAATTAGCGCTACAAGAAAAATGGACTTTTGTGACCATTTAATTGCGGTGAAAAAGTTATTTGTGATCAAAACAGACTCATTTTGACTGTAAATAGTCATTTCGCTGAAATTAAATGGTCACAAATAAACAGTTTTCTTGTAGTGCGCGCGGTTTCTATTTTTTAATCAAATAGTGTAGTTTTGAGAAAATATATGTCAACTTAAGGCTACATTTCACCTAGTACTTGTACTTAAAAGATTCTTATCAATTTATGCAGAAAAATTCTATCCACAATCCTCTTAATTATCATCTTCTTATTTGACATTCACTGATTGAATGATAAGTAATGAATGATAAACAGTTTTATATCATTTAATATTACATAATACATTAGAGGATGATAAAAGGATCATGACAAAAATGATACTCTATAGCATTTCTCATTTATGAATAATATAGCTTTTAGCCACTTTCGTTTGAATATCAAGGGATAATGTGGACACAAATTCTTATATAGGAAGTGATATATATATAATGATAAATACATATTTCCATTTTGTAGACTAATTTCTATGTTAATTTTAGGTATTTAAGTGAATATTTTTCTTTCATATTCGCTTAAGTTATAAATATTATGAGAAATATTTTGTATATTCATCTTATATTCTAGGTTTTATAATTAATCATAAATTTATAAAGATTTAAATGAGTAATACTAGATACAGTCGTAAAATGTGTAAACGCCGCACAATCATTTAAAAAAAAAGTAAAGTTTACTATTAAAAAATTAATTTTTATCATATAAATTTCATATTTACTTATTTTTTTTCTAGAGATCATGCGAGATTTGGGTATTTAGACTGCATTTAGATATTGAACTGAATTGAATTGAGATAGTAAAATATTATTAAAATATAATTTTTTAATATTATTATTATTTTAAAATTTAAAAAAATTAAATTATTTATTATATTTATATTAAAATATAAAAAAATTATAATAATAAATTTAGATGAATTTAAAACTGAAATAATTACTGGAAATATAGTATCACTTCTTGTAAAACAGCTTATTGCTGTAGAACTAGAAAGTAGTTTCCTTCACTAGTGCTAAAAGCAACAGAAGCTTCCAAGAGTTTGAAATAATATACAGAGAGCCGGCTGCAATAAAACTAGAAGCCGGAGTCCAAAATTGTCAGATCCGGAAACTCATCTCTGATCTTTACAAACAAAGGGGTGGGTCAAAAGCTGAGCTGCCGTCCACCGCTTACTGGACTCCTTTTGCAAGCAACATTGAACGAAGCTCCGGAACTCCTCTGACGCTTGCTCCGGCAAGCTCGGCGGCTCTCCGAAACAGATCGCGCACATCAGGGCCGCCCAGTCGGGCCTCTGACCCGGCGGAAGGAACGGGAAATGACCCAAATACAGCTCCAACAAGGTCAGCCCCAAGCTCCATATGTCACCGGCGTAGCCGTTATAGTTCCCGCCGTAGGTATCCGGGTCGAACCGTTCGGGGCTCATGTAGGCGCAGGTGCCGACGTAGGAGTTGCACGCGTCCAACGTACGGCACATGATCTTGCTGACTCCAAAATCGGCGATCTTCACCTCCATCGCGTCGTTCACCAAGAGATTAGAGGGTTTGAGGTCACGGTGGATGATCTTGTGCCCATGGAGGTAGTTCAAGCCGTCGAGAACCTGGCGCGCCACGTCGGCAAGCTTGGGCTCGGAGAAAGTACCATGGGTCTTGAGCAGCGAGTCGAGGGAACCCAAGTTCATGTACTCCATGAGAATCGCGATGTCGCCACATGGCTTCTCGAATATACTATGGCAGCGGACAACGTGGGGAGAGTCGGTGCGTCGGAGGATTTCCATCTCCCGAAAAACCTGTCGGCGGAGGGTGGGGTCCGAGTCCGCGTGAACGACCTTGAGGGCGTAGACATCATGGGTGCGCTTGTGGCGGACCTTGTAGACGGTGCCACCATTGCCATGGCCAAGGACTTGAAGCTTTTCGAGGTCGGAGACGGAGATGGCAGAAGAGGTGGCAGTATTGGTGATAGTATTGGGAGGAAGGGGTAAAGGGAATCGAGGGCGGTGGTCAGAGAGCTCAGATATGGGGAGGCGAAGATTGAGATGGCGACGATCTCGAACTACAGCCATGGGAGTTTATGGCGTCGGCCGGTCTGGAAAAGAAAAGGAGCGGTTAAGATATATAAGTAGGAGGGAGGAGTAGTGGAAGTTAGTGGAGAGGATGGAATGGAAGGTGGAAGGATATGAGGCATTGGGCCCCACTTTTTTGGAAAGATTCATTGTAGGAGGGAATGTATTGCGCATTATATTTCTATTGTTACACGTGACAAAATGGAGTGCCGGCCGTCGCTATAAGTCTATAAATTATAAAATTATATTATCTTTTCTATTTTTTATTTTTAAATTTTTCTGTGAATTTTGTAAGCAAGTTGGGTATGTACGTGGGAGGCTCTTAACGAAACAAGACTCCTAGACGTCAGAAAAAGCTAACAAAGAAACCACGATCCCATGACAATGATACAATAATACCGAGGGTGATCACCATGAAATATGAATACACTAACGATAAATATTTAAATATATCAATCATGGAATTGGATGAGAATATAAAGAATATAAAGAAGAATGATGTTACTTCTTTGAGGATTTTATTGAATATTTGGACGTAGATGCAATTTCTCTTTTACACTTAAGTCTAACAATACAGTTAAATGATTCACGATGATGTTTTGGACGTTGATATGATATACGAATGCTTATTCTTTAAATAAATAGTGAATAAAAAGACGGTTAAAAATTTACATAATTCGACATAAACATTTATATATATATAGATTGTTTCAGAACGAAGTCTATTATATTAAGTGATTTTATCATCTTCATAATCTCTAATAACTCTCAATTCAATATAGGAAAATAGATTTCCAGGGATTAAAGAAGATGCCTTAATCCAAACATTTTCTATAGATGTCAAAATAATTAGGATTTGGACAGCTAATACTTAAAAACAATAACCATGAAGAGAGATCAAATTAGTTTAAAATGCTTATGAGGACGAGACACGCACGCATCTTGTTGGAATGGATTGGATTAATTTTAATTTGTTTGTTTGTTTTAATTATTTAGCTAATTCTCACGTGGCACAAATTCACAATCGACAAACGGTTGGAGCACATTTACAACGTTTGGCAAGTAGACAAGCCATTCAAGAAAAATGGTACGTAGCACCTCATTTTATAATCATATTTGGCTATGACTTATTTAATAGAGTGGGGGAGGGATGGTTAGTGTAACTTCTTTCCCTAGACGTGACCATTGGTCCATAATGGTCTCCACTCTCTCTAACATGTTTGGATTGAACCATAACTACTGACCTCAGAAGGAATAGTCCGTCACAGGATTGTGATATATATATATATATATATATGTTAGATGGAGGGGCGCCCACTTGGGGCTGACCATCTGATACTGCCTGCAGTTGCTTGTAACGTATGGCTTTTAAGCCATGCGTTACTGCCTTTTAAATATCAGAATTGAAGGTTGGCCTTAAAGGCCAGCCGTGTATATATAGTCCTCCTCAATTGTGTTTTGGCACCATCTGTTACACAAAAAAAGTTATCTCTCTTGATAAAATATTTAAGCAATAGATTTGTTAAATGTGACTCTAATTTTTATACTACGTAGTATACTTCGCCACTAAGAGGAAACGTTTAGGATTTATCAATCTGGAAAAATATGTGGAGCAATTTTATAAGCTGAGCTTGAGGTACTTTTCCGCTGTGTATTCTAACAATATATATAAAAAATGTTATAAAGAAGTCTTACACAACAAACTACTTACATAATTGAAGCATACATACTAATGTATCAGCAGCTGAAAATGATAAAAAATTTAAAATTTAAAAGTCTAAAATTTAAATAAAAAAAAAATAGTGATAGAATGATATTACTATTCAATATATCTAAATTAGAAGTTTCGCATTACCTTCCTAAATTACGTTTATAGTTGTACAAACTACAAAGTATGAGTTCCAACGTAATCTTGGTCCACGAGTCCACCTACCATAACTAACGACCATTGCAATCGCTCTGCACTCACCTCTGTCTTTGTCTTCTAAATTCTAATTGACTAAATACAACTGCCCCGCCCGCCCGCCCTTTAATCTGGGCAATAAAAAAGAAACATATTTTTTACATCCTAAAATCTAAGCTGAGAATTGATATTGAAATTTTATTGACTACAATCTTGTAAGGAGTAGAAAATTAAGAAATTAATCAAGTTGTCTGGACAGAACTGCTTAGGGGATGATTGGAAAATATTTTCATCTCTTCCCATTTTATTTCATCTCATTTTCTTTCTAAATATTATTCAGATACAAACACTTTCAAACTAATCATTACAATTTTTTTAAAATTTTCAATAAAAAATAAAAAATAATTTAAAATTTTCAAATCCCAAAATAAAGATTATATTAAATAATTATATTATAACAATATTATAGCTTTATAATATTTTTTATTCAAAATTTTCTCTCTCATTTGTCAAAATCTAATAAATACTTAACTTAAACTATCTTCTTACTATTCACAAACAATCTTATTAATATTTAAAAAATTCTCATTTCATCTTTTTCCCCAGACATCCAACCTTAGGGCTCTCTTTTTTTTCCTGTAAAGACCTTGACAAAATCCGCGACTAGAGAGAATAAGCCCTACACGAGTCCGGTGTATTTGGAGAAGAAAAATCATATTTATAAGTATGTGTGAATAATACATTTAATAAAATGTTTACATGATATAATTTAATTTAGAATGAAAATTTTAAAATTTAAATTTTACAAATTGAATCTTATTATTTAAATGATGTGGATAGTATGTTTAACACACCAGGTTGGAAATATAATAACTCTAATGCTATGTTTGGAAGACGAAATCATCTCAATTCATATCAAATTAATCATTGATGTCATCCACTACATTTTCAACTTCTTATAAAAAGTTATAACTCATTTCAACTCATTTCATATACTCAGTCATATATTTCAATATATTTACACTCAAAGACACCTTAATGAGACTCATAAAATATTATATTCAAGTACACATCTCAACATCTAAATGAAGACTGAAATAAACTACATCCAACAACCCAACTCATGTTGTTGGAAAGATTTGCTTGGGATGCCAATTTGGATGGAAATAAAGAAGATATATAACGATGTGTTCATGTTCTGATAAATTTTTCTCTTCTGAAAATGAGGTATGGGATAGACATTGAACAAGGAATATTATGAATAACTAGATTATGATTCGTTTAAAAGTTGAGATGAGATAAAATGAGATAAAAAATCTGTAAATAGTAATGAAATGGTTTGTAAAGAGTAGTGAAATGGTTTGAGTTAAGACATTTTATAGAATTCTGAAGAAATAAAGAAAAAGTTGAATAAAAATATTATAAAGTTACGTAGCACCTCATTTTACAATCATATTTGACTATGACTTATTTAATAGTGTGGAGAGGGGTGGCCAGTGTAACTTCTCCCTCTGGATGTGACCATAAGGGTCTCCATTCGCTGTGACATGTTCGGGTTGAACTATAACTACTGACCTCGAGAGGGATAGCCCGTCACAAGATTGTGATATATATATATATATATATATATATGAGAAATGTTATAAAGAAACCTTACACCACACATTACTATATAATCAACATATAATGATTTATCATTTTTTTTTTTATTTATACACATAATACGTACTGATGTGTCAGCAGTTGAAAATGATAAAAGTTTTAAAACTTGAAAGTCTAAAATTTAAATTAAAAAAAAAATAGTGATAAAATAATATTGCTATTCAATATATCTAAATTATAAGTTTCGCATTACCTTCCTAAATTACGTTTATAGTTGTACAAACTACGAAGTATGAGTTCCAACGTAATCACCTACTATAACTAACTAGTGACCATTGCAAGCTCTCTGCACTCACCTCTGTCTTTGTCTTCTAATTGACTAAATCCAACTGCCCCGCCCGCCCGCAGTCTAATCTGGGCAATAAAAAAGAAACATATTTTTTACATGCTAAAATCTAAGCTGAGAATTGATATTGAAATTTTATTGACTTCCATCTCGTAAGGAGTAGAAAATTAAGAAATTAATCAAGTTGTCTGGAGAGAACTGCTTAGGGGGTGATTGGAAAATATTTCCATCTCATCCCATTTTATTTCATCTCATCTTCTTTTCAAATACTATTCAAACATAAATTCTTTCAAATTAATCATTACAATTTCTCAAAATTTTTAATAAAAAATAAAAAATAAAAAATAATTCAACTTTTTCAAATCTCAAAATAATAACTATATTAAAAAAACTTATTCAACTTTTTAATTTTATAATATTTCTATTTAAATTCTTCTCTCTCATTTGTCAAAATCCAATAAATACTTAACTCAAACTATCTTATTACTATTCATAAATTATTTTACTACTATTCACAGACAATCTTATTAATATTTAAAAAATTTTCATCTCATCTCATTCTCCAAGTATCCCTTAATCTTATTTTTATTTTATTTTATTTTATTTTATTTTTTCTGTAAAGACCTTGACAAAATCCGCGACTAGAGAGAACATGTCCTACACATGAGTCCGGTGTATTTGGAGAAGAAAAATTCTATTTGTAAGTATGTGTGAATAATACATTTAATAAAATGCTTACATGGTATAATTTAATTTAAAATAAAAATTTTAAAATTTGAATTTTACAAATCGAATCTTATCATTTAAATGATGCGGTGAGTGTGCTTAACACACCAGGTTGGGAATATAATAACTCTGATGCTATGTTTGGAAGACAAAATCATCTCAACTCATATCAAATCAATCATTCATGTCATCCACTACTTTTTCAACTTCTTATAAAAAATTATAACTCATCTTAACTCATTCATATACTCAATCATATATTTTAATCTATTTACACTCAAACACACCTTAATGAGACTCATAAAATATTAAATTTAAATACACATCTCAACATCCAAACGAAGACTGAAATAAACTATATCCAACAACCCTACTCATGTTGTTGGAAAGATTTGCTTGGGATGCTAATTTGGATGGAAATAAAGAAGATATATAACAAAGTGTTCATGTTCTGATAAATTCTTCTCTTCTGGAAATCGTGTATGGGTTAGATATTGAATGAGGAATATTATGAATAACTAGATTAGGATTCGTTTGAATGTTGAGATGAGATGAGATGATGAGATGAAAAATCTGTAAATAATAATGAAATAGTTTGTAAAGAGTAGTGAAATTGTTTGAGTTAAGATATTTTATGGAATTTTGAAAAAAAAAAGTTGAATAAAAGTATTATAAAGTTAAAATATTATTAGAATATAAATTTGTAATATTGTATTTATTTTGAAATTTGAAAAAAATGAATTGCTTTTTCTATTTTGTTTAGAAGTTTGAAAAAGTTATAATAATTAGGTAATGATTAGATGAAAAGGTTAAAATTTTGAAATTGAAAAGTTCTTGTACTTAAGTGTGTTTGGATATTAAGATGAGATGAGATGAACATCCAAACCAGCCCTAAATAGGGATGATTTAGGCCTCATTTGGATAGTGTGATGAAAAGAGATGATTTGTAAATAGTAATTAAATTGTTTAAGTTAAGATATTTATGGAGTTTTGGAAAAGAAGAGAGAAAAAGTTGAATAAAATTATTATAAAACTAAAATATTGTTAGAATATAATTTTTTAATATTATTTTTGTTTTGAGATTTGAAAAAATTGAATTATTTTTTGTGTTTTGTTTAGAAGTTTAGGAAAATTGTAATGATTAGGTATGATTAAATGAGAAAGTTAAAAATTTAAAACTGAAAAATATTTGTATTTGTGGTATTTGAAAGATGAGATGAGAATATCTTGATATCCAAACCAAACCTTAAAGTATCTAGACTTTTACTAGAAAATATTATAATTCTAGGAAAAGTCTTCTTGCGAGTGAGTTCGCATACCAAACCGTGCACCGATATTGTCATGTAAATCATCAATTTAATGAAATGGTGCGAATTAAAGACGAAAATAATTTTTATGAGATAGAGAACATTCTTCTTCTCTCAAAATCTTTATTCTTTTATTTTTCTTTTTAATAGAAAAAGTCATGTCGATACACGGTTTAGTACGCCAAATCACCGGCACCTAGCAATGCTCATAATTCTAAAAGCTAATTTGTTTACTCATTAATTTTTTATTTTATAAAACAAAATGGGTAAAGGATTAGTCAATTTTGCCCCTCATTATATAAGAAAATATCCTGGCTTATATATTAATTATGTGGCCACCTTGTAAGGATCAATGGAGCGATTGATCTTAGTGTTGAAGCAATCTCATAGTTTTTTCTTAGCAAATTGTTAAGGACATGTTTCACATCACCAACCACATGAATGACCTGCAACGAATAAATGGGTGAATGAGTGACACTGGTTGCCCTATAGAGTCTCCGATACCAAAGTCAGAATAGCAATATGAGAGTAAGTTTATAAAATAGCAAATAAATCAAGTTAAGAATTTGTTACCTCCTGTAGGCTATTTATAGAAGTTATTTCCTTGGAATGATAGAGTCCAATTTACCTTGTGAAACATTTTCCTTTTAGGAGTCTAAGTCTATCTCTTCTTAGGAGTCCAAGTTCATTCTTGACTTTATCTCTTAGCTAAAATTGTGGAGGCTCAAATATCCTTTCCAGTTACCCCTCTAATTTTCTTTATGCTGGCATATGAGAAATTAAATACTTTGCATTCTCTGTACCTGCCTTTTACCCCGCTGGCTCGTGAGTGTCTACTTGCTTGTGTTTTCCCCTACCCTGTTGAGGGTCCATACTAGTTAGTGTATGGGTGTCTCCACGCCCTTGTAAAGCCTTACAAGGCCTTGAGAGTCTTCAAGTCAATAATCTGTAAAATAAATTTAGAAAATTGGTCACTAGTTTCCTGTTCAGTCCCTGATTTGTTGTTCAGTCCTTGGTTTTCTGTTTGTTTCGTGCTAAGTGGTGAGGGGCTTAGCTTGGAGAGATAGGAGGAAGATGTACTCGACTACATTAGGTGTGAGCGCGGAGCTCGATTTTGGGTTTGTTTGTTTATGTGAATATTTGCCTGGGAGATTATTTATTGTCGGTGAAGAGTGATTTTTTTTTATTGGTTTTTGGTGTATATTTTTGTGATCGTTTTTACTTTTGTTGGTAGTAGTGGATTTCCTGCCCCTTGGTGTAAATTGTTGTTGTGTTCTTGTTTTGTTGTTGGTGTAGTAACCCGCCCTTAAGTGATTAGGGAGCCCGTCGACTCCCTGAATCCATCTTAGGTGGCTGTTGAGCCTGTCGGCCCATTCTAGAAGGTAACACACTCGAGGCGGTTGTAGAGCTTGGTGGCTCGTTCTCGAAGGTAATCCGCTCGAGGAGGTTGTAGAGCATGGTGGCCCGTTCCCGAAGGTAACCCGCTCGAGGCAATTGTAGAACTTGGTGGCTCGTTCCCGAAGGTAAACCACTCGAGGTGGTTGTAGAGCATGGTGGCTCGTTCCCGAAGGTAACCCGCTCGAGGTGGTGTAGAGCATGGTGGCTCGTTCCCAAAAGAAACCCGCTTGAGGCGGTTGTAGAGCATGGTGACTCGTTCCCGAAGGAAACCCGCATGAGGCGGTTGTGGAGATCGGTGACTTATTCCAGAAGATACCTCTGGAGAGGGTTGTGTGGTTTTCTGACCTTCAAGCCCTTTCGATGGAGATCTCTGGAGAGGGTCAAGTGGTCTACCTCCATGCTTGTTCGATGGTGAACTTTAGAGAGGGTCGTGTGGTCTTCTGACCTCCACGCCCGTTCGATGACGATCTCAGGAGAGGGTCGTGTGGTCTTTCCGATCTCCAAGCCCGTTCGTTTAGAAAGGGCCGTGTGGTCTTTCCGACCTCTACGCCAGTTCGTTTGGAAAGGGTCGTGTGGCCTTTCCAACCACCATGCCCATTCGTTTGAAAAGGGTCGTGTGGTCTTCTAACCTCCATGCCCATTAGTTTGGTGAGGGTCGTGTGGTCTTCTGACCTCCATGCTCGTTTGATTACACCGTGTGTATGTGACTCAACTTTTGGTTGCCCCACGTCCTAAGAAGTTCTTACAAAAAACAAAATAGATAAGTGCAATACAAATTACAAGTTTGAGATTTGTGAACTTGAGCCACCCCGCTAAAGCATGGTGAATAGGTATAAACGGGAGATGCCCTCGACCGCGTAACCTTGGCTAGTGGAGTGTAGTAGGAGATTCCCTCGACCGCGTAACTCTTGGCAATGGGAGTAACAGGAGAGATGTTTGACCGTGTAGCCTTAGCGAGGAAAATATGGAGGGAAGATGACTCTACCGCATTGATGTTAAAGTTGAGCTTAACTACTTTGTTGTAGTAGGAGATAAAATGTGACCGCATTCTGTGGCGGGAGCTAGAGCTCTCCTTGTACCAAAATAAAAACCAAACAGGTTAGATTAAATAATCCAAGTCACAAGTTTAAGGTTTACAAACATTCGATGGCGATCTTTGGAGAAGGTCGTGTGGTCTTTTGACCTCCACGCCCGTTTGTTTGCACCACGAGTATGTAACTCGACTTTTGGTTGCATCACGTCCTAAGAAGTTCTCACAAAAACAAAATAGTTAAGTGTAATACAAGTTACAAGTTTGAGATTTGTAAATCTTGGTTATCTTGCTCGGACTATCGCTGAGTAAAATTCATGTGAATGGCGTGGAAAATAATGTGTATTGTGAGGGGCCTTATGCGTGGTGTGCAATTGGCGAGGAATACCTCATGTGTGGTGGGCAATTGGTGAGCAGAACTTTGTGGGCGAGCAATTGGCGAGCAGCATCGTGTGGGAGAGCAACTGGCGAGGAACACTATGTGCATTGCTTAACTGGCAAGAAGTACCCCGTGGTTAAGCAATTAGTGAGCTGAACTTTGTGGGCGAGCAACACCGCTAGACGAGCAAACCATGCATGGACTGAAGTCCTTGTGGCGAGTAAACCCACTGTGGTGAGGAAGCACATAATTGGCAGCAACTCGTAGTGGCGAGAACTGCTAGCGAGGAGCTTTAGTGGAGTTATGGCGGCGAGTACCTGTGGCGAGTAACACTTTGTGCGTTGAGCAACTGGCAACTGGAGAGCGGCACTTCGTTTGGGCAGCAACTGGTGACTAGTGAGCAGCACTCTTGTGGCGAGGAAACACTTAATGGACAGCAACTCGTAGTGGCGAGAACAGCTGGAGGGAGCTAGAGTGGAGTTATGGCAGCGAGTACCAGTGGTGAGGAAACACGTAACTGGCAGCAACCCGTAGTGGCGAGAACTGCTGGCGAGGAGCTTTGGTGGCGAGTTTAGACAGCAATTGGACCTTTTCGGTGATTGGCCTCTGCTTGCTACTACGGGTTGTCTGCTTGATGGCCTTCTACCTTCTTCAATGGGTCGTCGTAGAAAAGTCTAGCAACAGAAATCTCCGGTAGCTCGGGTGGAGGCTGGCCCTTCGGGGTGCACGACAACGTGCATGCTGTGCCCATGCTATGCCCGACGAGACCGGCACCCGTGGTCAAGGAACCACTCTGTTGGCAACAAATGTGTGGACACCGATGTGTGGGCTTTTGACCACTTGTTGCTCTCTACTTGTACTGTGCACACTATGCTCTGCTGTGGTGAATGATCGGCAAAAGGCTCCACCGTCGTTGTGTCTCCGCCGTGAAGGGTAGATGTCTTCAAGCCTTGCCGTGCTACGGGGATTGGTGGTTGCAGGTATGAACTCCAGCGCTTTACGTGCGCTGTGCATGTGACCATGCATGGTGCATGTTGCCCTCACACAGTGCATGTAGCACTTGCACATTGCATGTTGCGTGCACCCTCAACCTTGTATTTTTTTTATTATTTGCTGCAGTGTTAGGAAAATAAAAAATAGGAAATAACAAAGTTAAAGAGATCTTATATGGTTTTTGGAGACGATCTTGTGAGTCACGAAATTCCCCTACTCTCCTTTCCGGCATTAAGAAATCGCGGTTTGCGTGTGATCGCGTAGTAGTTGGCATGTAAAAATTTCATTGAAATCTGTAAAGATCCCATAGACGGCGCCACTATTAAGAATGTGTTTCATACCACCAACCACATGGATGACTTGCAACGAATAAGGGGCAACACTAGTTGCCCTGTTGAGTCTTCGATTCCAAAGTCAGTATAACAATATGAGAGTAAGTGTATAAAATAGCAAATAAATCAAGTTAAGAATTTGTTACCTCCTATAAGATATTTATAGAGATTATTTCTTTGAAGTGATAGAGTTCAATTTACCATGTAATACTTTTTTCTTTTAGGAGTCATCTCTTATTAAGAGTCTGAGTCCCTTATTGACTTTATCTTTTAGCTAAAATTGTGGAGCTCAAATATCCATTTTGCAAATGATTTATATAATTTTAAAATGTGTAAATTCTGAAAATTCAATTTTAATAATGGATCATTTATTTTAAAGTAGTGCGCGAGATTTACACATCCTAATGTTTTATCCAGTATTATTATTTTTTCTCTAGTAAGTTCTGAAAATTCAGTTTTAATAATGGATCATTTATGTTAAAGTAGTGCACGAGACTTCCACATTCTAATATTGTATCCAGTATTATTAATTTTTCTCTATATATCATTATGGTCTTTTCATTTTAATAGCTTCCTTAAAAAGCTGATTTTGATAGGAAAAAGTCCCTTTTCTTTCGAGTTATTTACTAATTTGGGCTAAACATATTCTTAATTATGAAGCTTCCCTATCTCTCTTATTTGTGGCATCATCGATTGACTTCTTTTTTATTAAAAAAAAAATATATATATGAAGAATACTTTTCCCAAAAGCCTTTCAAAAGTATTGATATAAAACTTTCCTTAAGGTCAAGGAAGGTGACATTGAATTGGATTCGATTCGTTGATATTAGTGAATACAATTCTAAATCTCCTCTTATTTATTCTTGAATTTATCGATTAACTTTTCATTTTTAGTGGAACATTTAGTACAAAAATAAGTAAGATTAGATCTGTTGCCATCCGTAGTCCATAGCCACCGTGTGCTGCTCCTCTAGTTTAGTAACATCCCATCCATCACTTATCATTGTTGGATTGCTTCCAGTATTTCAAGATGAGTAAAAATGTGAGTGCCATAAAAAAAAAAAAAAAAAAAAAAAAAGTTGATTTTTTCACACTTTTTTCCAGTGAGGTCTATTTTTTCTATAAAGAACTTGTACGAAATTTGTATATTTAAGATTTGTATATATTATTTTTCTTTTAATATTATTATTGCATCTTGTGTGTTTTTAATGAAAGTTTTTTTTTTTTTTAAATAAAAATTAAAAAATCAAAAGTAAGTATTTATTGTTTTCTTAGAATTTAGAGAATGAGAAAATAAGAAACTCTGTCGAATTTTTTAGAAATAGGCAAGTTCAATGCATCATTATTTATTTTCGTTGATATTGCAACAAGACTTGTCTTTTATAAAAATAATTTCTTTGGTATCGATCCCCAAGAAATATGGGTCCAAATCATTTTTTTCCCCATTTTTCATCGTATCTTTATGCACTCTATTAGTGATATAATAAAGATATATTTCAGATTTATTTTATTACAGAAATTTGAAGATAGGGAATATATTCCTTCGTCTAGCTTTTCTGTAACGCTTAATTACCTCTTTTAAAGAAGGAAAATGGTAAACAGATTTCTACGCTCATTGTATTCAGTGCTTCAAAAAGCTACAAGCTCCAATTGTCGGCAAGCATTGCTCTCTATGTGATACACTACATTTGAACAGATCGTGCACTGTGCTAGATTTTTTTTTTTTTAGGTATATTCGGGGGGAGGGGTCAAATCCAAGACTTTCATTTTAGAGGTTTGAGTGTTATGCCATCAAACCATATGTTGTGTTGCATGAGAGAGCTAGTTCGGCAAGTTGATGAGCTCTTGTGTTGCATTCTCTGTAATTAAACTGAATCTTCCAATCAGACCTTCCTTTTAACAACCTTCTAGTATCATCTGTAATTTGCCCATTCTGGGTTCAATTTTCTTCGTCACTATTAATAGCATTGATAATTGCTTGAGCATCACCTTTGAGTACCATACTTGTAAGTCCTAGTTCAGAACAAAATTCCATTGCCATTCATAGTGCATTGCCTTCAGCTATTGTAGTTTGTATTATATTCCTTTTATTTGTGCCCAGGGATGCTAGTACCTCCCCATTCGAGTCTCTAATGATGACTCCAGTACGCATTTTATTTGTCTTGAGATCAAGTGCTACATCTCAGTTAGCTTTAACAGCCCTGCCCCTTGGTTTTTTCTATTTGGCCATTTCCCTTGCAACTTCGCCCGTGGACACTCTGAGCTTGCTGAAATTCTTCTAGTCCATCTCTTGCAACTTTAACCACCATTCTTGGGCTTTCAAATTGATTTTCGAATACAAAAAATCTACTTACAACCTGTTTGGGGAATAAGAGCGGAACCGTGTCCTATGTGGCATGTTTGGAAACGGCGTCGTTTGAAATTTGAAATCAAGTCCCAAGCCTGAAATCAAGTCCCGAGCCCATACCATGCATATTTCACTTTCACATTTCACCTTCACTTTCTCTTGCTCGATCCCCTGCCCTCTTCTCCCCATTCCCATCGTCTTCCCTAGGAAGTCCACCAGAGCCACGAACCCATTTGGTCTTCTCCACCAGAGCCATGAAGCGGCTTCAGAGTAGTCTCTGTAGGACACGATTCTACTCCTCTTCTCCTCGAACCCAAAACCCACAAACCCTGCTATCTTAAGCTCGTACCACATTACCGAACAACGTTTTAATCCTTCCTTACCACCAAGGAAAGAGCCCGAAAGATGAAATCAGACTTACGTTCGTATTTCTTCTCAAACTCCCCAGTAAGTTGTATTTTCACAAACGTTTTTTTTTTCCTGCATTGTTCAAACACTCGAAATTAAATAAGCAAAATTGTCAACAATCCAATATGAGTTCCAAAACAACAATGAAATCAAAGGTAACTGATTTATCACATACAAACTCAATTGCACAAGATGGAAATGACAAAGAATAAAATTTAAACCTAAAGAACTTTGAGTTATTATATACGATAAAAAATCAGCAAGGTTGCTTTTAATTTTTGTTCTACCATAAAGATCCGTTCTTTGGAGTGTTTTCAATTGAGAATTATATAATGAAAATGGTAAAGAAAGGGAATAAAACCCTAGATAAAAGAGACTATATTAGCAAAACATACACAGCTTAGTCAAAGAAAATATTGTTTTTCTATCTCACAGTCCTAAATTTCCCTTGCAACCAGTCAGATCTTGAAGGAAAGAATACATTAATAGAAATTTACTGGTTCCACCATCACCAACAATTACAAGCTTGAAGCTCGGATAATTGACAGTTTGCTGGTTTGGCAAAGCTTGAAACGCAAAAGCAAAAGATCAAATACCCCCAAAAAACGCAGAATCAAAATGGCAAACAACTGCAACATGAAACGAAGACGAAGTTTAAGAAAAGGGATATTTTTCGAGAAATTACGAAAGCAGAGCTATACCATTTTTTTCCCTCTTTTCGCTGTGAGTAGTGGCCCTCTCAGACGGTTCTTAGTTCAAAGAGTGAGAGTCTCTCTCTCTCTCTCTCTCTCTCTCTCTCTCTCTCTCTCTTAAAATATCAACTGATGTGGCAGTGCCACGTCATCCGGTTCCGCACTGGCGGTTGTATATAGAAGAATTGTTTAGAATATTAGTGCATTCCTTCCAAGCCATATTCTTCTCATAATGGCTGTCACCAATTCTAGCTTCTTCTGATGTAGCTTCTTTATCATTTTGTCCCATAACTTTGACAAGTCTTCCTCCCAATTTGATCACTTCTATATAGGACCAGAAGATTTTGTCCGCACATTATTTGTTGCTGCACAACTCCATAAAGATTGGCCCACTGTCTCCTCCTCTCTTTCACATATAGGGCATAGGGGATTGATTATCAGTAACTTTCCTATGGAACATGATTTTCCTTGTTGAAAGGATATCATTGCTTGCTTTCCATCTGAAATTTTTTTACCACCCCTAGCACATTCATTTTCCATATTTCTTTCCAGCCAGCAGTTGCATAATTTTGCATTGATGATTCTCCCTTCATCTATCTTCTTCTGTTGTGTTTCACATAGTATGCACTTCTAACAGAGAAAATCCCAAATTTAGTGTGGCCCCATATCAATTTGTCTTCTACTCCCACTCCAATAATCAGTATACTATAAACCATGTCAGCCTCGTCACTCTTATATATCTCTTTTATGACACCTTCTTTCCACCTTCCATTCTCTACATCAATAAGTTCTTTGACTTTTGAATCTCTTTATAGAATCTTTATTGGAGATTGAATGCAATAAGATGGTGGTGTTGGAACCCATATTTTGATATCACCCTATATTTTGATATTATGTCCATTTTCAACCCTCCATATTAACCCCTCTTTAAGCAGATCCATGGAAAACCATAAAATCCTTCGTATAATTGAAGGATCATATCCTAATTTAGCCTCCATAAAATTTTTATATTTGAAGTACTTTTCTTTCATGATATTTGCAGCCATCGAGAGTGGATTAGTCAATATCCTCCAACATTGTTTTGCCAGCGTGGCCTTATTAAAACTCTCAATGTCTTTGAAACCCAACCCTCCCTTAGCTTTTGATTCCTCCATCTTACACCAACTCTTCAACTGAATTCTCTTATCATTATGTTTATGACCCCACCAAAATCTAATCATCATAGTAGAGATTTTCTTACACAAATTTCTTGGCAGTTTAAAGTCACTCATAGAAAATGTTGGAATAACTTATATTACAGCCTTAATAAGAATCTCCTTACTTGGAAAAGAAAGTTGTTCCTCTAGTTATTGATCTTTTGCCATACTCTATCCTTAATACACCTAAAAGTGTTGTATTTTGATTTCCCTATCATAGCTGGCAGACTCAAATACTTTTCATAGCTTCCATTGGCCATAGCTCCCGCTACTTGTAAAATCTAATACTTGCATGATGAGCCAGTATTAGTACCAAAAAAAGATAGATTTTTTTGCTTATCTAGACATTGGCCAGAGGCTTTTTCATACTTGTCAAAAATATGTTCGATTTTCATCCACTTTGTCAATCTGGTCTTGTAAAACAATACACAGTTATCTGCAAATAGAATGTGGTTAATCCTTGTGCCACCCCTTGCCACAGTCACTCCTTTTGTTTCACCTTTTGTTTTAGATAGATTTATCAAAGAGCTCAAATCTTTAGCACACAAAATGAAGAGATAGAGCGATACATGATCTTCTTGTCTTATACCTCTATACCTCTGGATGGTACAATTTTTTCACCAGGTTGTCCATTTACAAGCACTGAGTAAGAAACTAAAATCACACAGTCCATAATCAATGCAATCCACTTGTCGCTAGAACCTAATTTCTTCATTATTGCTTCTAGGTAAGACCACTCCACCCTGTCACAAGGTTTAGACATGTTTAGAGAAATACTTCCTAATCTTCCTCTATCTGGTATTCATCGAGTGTAAAACTTCATATGCCACCATGACATTGTTTGAAATAAGCCTCACATGAATGAATGCACTCTGGTTTCTTGAAATAATAGCTAGGAGTACTTTCTTTAACCTGTTTGCTAGAACTTTTGATAGAATCTTATATAATATATTACATATATTAATAGGTCTAAACTCACTTACAAACACAGTATTCCTTACTTTAGGAATTAGGTAATGTAAGTAAAATTAAGAGAATGGTCCATACCCTCTCCTTTAAAAAAAATTTAGAGTAGCATTAAATACCTCCTCTTCTACTATATGCCAATATGTCTGGAAAAAGCAAGCTCCAAATCCATCTGGACTAGGTGATTTTAGAGGAGCCATAAGATGAAGTGCTTCTTCTACTTCAGTTCTTGTGAATTCCTTTTAGAGATTAGCATTCATATCCCCAGTCACCTGAGCCTCCACTAATTACAAACATGCTTCTATCTCTTCTTTTGATGGTTTTGAATATCTAAATAAATATTCAAAATACTTCTTGAATACCCTTTAATATCAGCTGGCTCCTTTAGAATTCTGGCTTGAGAATCCGTAATTTGCTTGATCAAAATTCTTTCTTCTTCTTTGATTTGCACAAGTATGGAAAAATCTTATAGTCGTATCTCCGAGTTGATACCAATTCCTCTTTGCCCTTTGTCTCTATTTTATAGTCGTAATCTCTTAATATCGTCTGCATTGTGGGGACTTTCTTCATCTTGCAATGCTCTAAGTCTATCAAGTTTGATCCCAATCTCCTTTTCACTGTCCCTAAATTTCTATATACTCCATCTAGTTAAAGCACCACTACATGAGTTTAGAAGATCTTGCACTCTCAACAAAGAATTTAGAGTCACTACACTAGTCAATCACTTTGAATCTACCACTCTCTCACACGCTTCATCTGTAGCCCAGCTTGCTTCAAATCTGGATAACTTTTTCCTTTGTCTAGATCTTTGGTAATTCACATTCATAGTTAACATAACGGGCTTATGATCTGAACTTCTTGCAGTCAACCTTTCAACCCAAGCTTCTTTATACATTTCTGACCACAGTGGGTTTGAAACAAGCCTGTCAAGTTTTTTATTTTTATTTTTATTATTAATAAAAGTCTCACTTGCATGCTTATTACCTTACGTGAAGTATCCATCCTCCATCCAAGGTCATAGATGTTGTTGTCTTCCAGGGCTAGCTATTTGAATTTATGAAACTTTTAACATCGAATATAAGATATGTATATTGCTAAAACTAATATCAATATACTCATGGCTTGGATCGAAAAGGCTAATAGATATTAATGTTTTTGTAGAGTAAGTCCATATATGTTTGGACTTTGGAACTACCGTTCTTCTCTCTAGAGAGGGAAATTCTCGTCCTCTCTCAAGCTAAAACCAATAAAACTCAGTCCTCTTTCGTTCTTTTTGCTGGAACCACTCTTTATCTTCGTTTTCCTTTGGTCCCCCCACCTTGTATATAGGCGTTTCTGGTTTGCTTTTTTATTTTTCCCATCCTCAAGCTCGACCAAGCTTCGATCTAGTGCCTTCAAGTGACCAAGAAATTGTATGCATCCCATCGTGACGTTCCCCAACCGTTGATCTACCAGTATAGGGCAAAACGATGGGCGTGTGTACTATGAGCCACATGACTGGCGCGTATAGCCGTTGGAGGCTTTAAGGTGTCATGGAACCAGCATCTCATACCTTTCAAATTTGACCCATCCTACCTTAATCCCTATGCATGTGGCTCCCACTTATTGCTATAGTCTCATATGTAGTTTTTCAGCCATTAGAGACTCGGGTTGTCCAATGCTTCCTATTCAACTATGCTATTGCATTCACTAACCTTGAATCTTGATCAGGACGAGGAAGCATATCTCTTCACCAAATAGTTTAGAGCAATGAATTGCAGCAAAAAACAACTAACCACGAATTCCCTCATCGGCTCCACAGTTCGTTCAGTGGATTGTTTCAAATTGTCATTTAAGACGACACCTCCTTCGTGGGAAATTAGTGGAGATTAACTTATTGGTCTCATAACCCTTTTATTTCTTTTTATGCACTATAATAGTTGTAACTTGTAATGGGGTGTTGGTTGGGAAACACTATCCCTCTTATATGTGTCTTGCTCCTTTTAATGTAATGAAATGGTTGCTTCCAAAAAAATGGAAAAAGACTAATATCAATGCATTTGAAACAGTAGAAAATATTCATTTTCTATTTTTTTTTGGACTTTAATGATCCTTTGAATTTCTACTTGCGTTTTTATAATCTTCATACTTTTTGTATTTGTACTCATCAATGTCTTTTTTTCTCATTCCAAATGCTAAGTTAGCATTAAAAAGTTTGTTAATTCTACAACTTATGAGCTTGACAGTTAAAATGTATGGAAAATAGATGGTAAGATCTTAATAGAGGGGGTATATTTTATCTTTTTAATAGCTTGAATATGCCATATATCAAGTTCAATAAGTATATCTTTCTAGATTTACATATATAAAGATTTATAAGCGATCACAATGTGATTATGTGACATGAATATGAACTTGATAATATGGTGAGCATTCTTATTGTCTCTTAAAGTGTAACTTAGTTAATTAATTAGTTGTAGCATTTGTTAGATTCTTTTTCTAAGCAAACATATTATATATATATATATGTATATATATAATAATTAAAAGATATAAGAGTCAAAAGGTGGGAGGTCCTAACAATCATCCCAATCCAACTAATACAATACAAGAAAAAAAAGAAAGATATGGAGCCAATAACTTGGCCCATACCCATTCCCCCAAAGGGGAGCCACCTAAAACGGTTTTGATATAGTCTGAAATAAGGACTGCAATACTATGATCAGAAGTCACAATAGATTTTTTTTCGCTACATTTTGTTGGTTTGTATTGGTTGAAAGAGACTTTCATTACCTCTTTCTCATTATTTTTAGTTAGAAGAAGCATGAATATAAGAAAATAACAAGTGACATATGGTTTGAATTGCCAGTAGACGACAGTCTTTGGCTGTGTGTACATGCATGGGGGTACGTGCCATGTTGGAGAGAAGAGGTTGGTTTGATTTGAAAGATTTGAGGCCACTGATCTCACTAATGTCGCACATGGCAGCATAAAACTCATTATGGTGTAGTGGCATGTGGATCTCACACTTGGTTTAGGCTGCATGTGAGACACACACGCCATTCTTTTTAAAGATCTTCTTCTATCGACTAAAGGATCGACAACTAAGGAGTCTTGTGGTGTGGCGCGTCATGGTCGTAAGTGGCCGGAAAGCAATAAATCATCGCATCTCTGTGCCATAGTAAAAAAAAAAAAAAAATAATAGTAATAAAAAAAATTGTTGGACATAAATGTGGATATTTGTAAGTGTTTGGAAACAATGAGGGAGGGAGGAGCCTCCCTATGACAGAGATAAGGGGATTTTTAAGTAGAGTAATGTTACGGATCAACCCCTGTTCACGGTTGATCCGTAGCACATGTGATGTGTCTTTTTTTTTTTTAAATGCAAAACGCATCACTCAATTCATCTACCTCTCTCTCTCTCATCGGCTCTCTTAGCCCGACTCACCTCCAACCGATTCTCCTTCAGCTTAGCTCAGCGTCGTCGTGCGCCGCCCAGCCTCACCGCCACCACCGGCAACTTGTTAGGGACCCCGGTCAAGTCCCTAAACATTATGACCTCCTTGCCTAGGATTTCCTTGTGATGACCGAGAGCCCGTTCCTCTCTTGCTTGGTTCAAGAACAAAGGTTGCCAAAGTGACAATTTTGATAGGGTGAGGTTAGGTGTTTGGGCTTGGTTTGGCGTGTGAGATGGGATTAGGGCAAAATGTTGGGTGGCTAAGGTGGACGGCAACAATGAGTACTTGATTGATTGATTGGTTGAGTATTTTATGAAGGACTCCTAAAATCTTGGAACCCCAATAAGGAAAGAGATGGCCGGTTATGGGTGAAAATTTGGTCAACTAGGGTTCCTAACTTGTAGGAATCTCATTATGGAATGGAAGGTGGGCGGCTAGAGCTAAACCAATTAAGGTAAGTGTTGGCCGAACATGAGAAATTGGCTAGGGTTTGATGAGAGTGGCGGCAAATCTATTTATGGAAGTTGGATTAGGGCAAACACTATAGTGGGCGACACTAGGTGTTTGGATGGATCAAATGAGGCAATGAAATGGTTTTGACAATGAACAATGGATGAACACAATGTATGCTCAAGAACAACTCAATAATAATTCAAGATCATTGCATGTAAATAATAAGATTAATGAAGAGAAAATAGAGAACAAGAGGATGAATAAATAATACTTATAAGATTGATAAACCGAATCACACTTATTCACGAATTGTAAAATGTGATTCTCTCCTTAAGGATTCACTAATTGCACCTCAAAGAGCCCCAGTGCTAAGCACTGAAAAAGTTGATCTCAAGAACAAAGTTGTTCCAAAAGGAATTTTTCAAAAGATGTAAAAGAAAAGACTAAGGGTCATATTTATAAGAGTTATAACTTGGAAACTCCCATTAGGTCCCTTACAAATAATAATTAAATAAAATAAAAAGAAATAAAATAAGATAAGGCCATGGACCTATCTTGGCTGTGACATGCATGGCCCATGGTGGGCTAGAATGGTGCATGGTTGTCTTCGGGTTGGACCATGGCTAGGTGGCACAACATGGCCTGTTGATGGTCATGACATAATGCCATGCATGACTTGCTGATGGGCATGGCCTGGTGCCATGCAAGGCCTGATGATGATGAGCCATGCGTGCGTGCGTGCTGCATGGCCCAGGCTGGTGGCCTGGGCGCTGGACTGCAAGGCATGGGCTGGAGCCATGCGCTGAATGGCATGCCTGGTGGGCATGCCACTGGCCTGCTCCGCAAGGCACAGGCTGGAGCTGTGCGCTGGATGGCTTGCCGTGAGGCATGCCACTAGCCTCGCTGGTGTGCGGCGTGGGGGGCATGTTGGGGCGTGCGCAGGAGGGCACACGCGCAGGGCGTATGCAGTGGTGCGCGCAGGCTCATGCGCATGGGGCTGTGCAGTGCTGCCCGCATGCGCGTGCGCGTGCGCGTGCGCGTGTGCGTGCGCGTGCACGGGCTTGGGCGTGTGTGGGGTCATGCGCAAGGGCGCATGCAGGGGCGCGCGCAAGGGCAGGGGCGTGCGCAGAGGCATGCGCTGGCGTGCGCTCACTGTCACTAATCTCGCTGGCCTGCATGCTAGGCATCCCATGCGTGTCAACGCGCGGGCCAAGGCATGCGTGTAGGCTAGCCGTGGTGCTGTCCTTGCCTTCCAAGGGCCGTGTCGAGGCTTGTCCCGAGGCCACTTTCCTAGGGATTTTAACACAACTTCCCCTCACGCCGGCGACCAAGCCAGTTGCCACCGATCCCCCCCACGCGCAACCCTTTATCTCCCCTACGGTAACCCAACTGAAATGGGTGAAATCTCTCCTGTTGTGCCACCGTACGCTGCCACCCAGACCACCGCACGTCCACCACCTCACACTGGCGACCACCTCTCGCAGACCCAGCCACACGAACCTCAATCTCCCTCTCCGTCGCAAGCACGCAAGCTACCCACACACAACCTTCACACAAGCTCGGGGTCACGATGGCCCTATCGCGGCCGTGTGTCGATTCTAGCCCCACTGAGCACCCCCTGACCACCGTGACTCCTCCTCGAGCTCCTCCGAGCCAGCCAAATTCTCTCTCCCTCTCTCTGTCTTGCCCTCCAACTTTCTCCTGCTCTCCTCCTCTCATCCATCAGCTCTCTCTCTCATCAGCTCTCACTCATCCTTCAGCTCTCTCTCTCTCATCAACTCTTTCACTCATTCATCAGCTCTGATTTTGGGCAATGGGGTGGGGGGAGGACGGGCGACGGGGGAGAAGAGAGAAATTTCAAAAATGAAATGTTTGAAATGAGAGGAAAGTGAGTTTTGTTGTGAGAGTATTTTTGTCATTTTACTATGGTGTGTTTTGGATAATCTCAAACAAGAGCTAATGCTAATATTATTTCTTTTAAGTATTCGATGGAGAAAGGTAGGAAAGAACTATTTTATATAAGTTAAGGACAAACTCTTGACATTTGTTAGTCAGTTAATAAGAAAATATATTTACAGTCTTAGAGTGCGTAAGTTTCACGCATTCTATTTAAAAAAAAATAAAAAAATCTGAGATTCATATTAAAAAAAAAAATACAATAATAAATCTCACCTTTTTTTTTAATAAAAAATATGAACTGCACACGTAGTAGTACCACGCGGTAAAACTACACTCGGGACTCCCCTCCTCTTAAAAGCTGAGATCAGACATTAAGGTCCGCTTATTCTGTCTGTCGCCTCACTGTTTGTAAATTCCGATATGATCATGTGGCCAACAAAGTTAGCGGAGTGATAAAAAAGATACCCTGATCTCCACTGCCGTCCTTCTCTCCTTCCCATTAATACATATATGCTATCTTAATCACAGACCCAGAATACATTTCTAGCTCTGTCAAGAAAACAAGCAGCAGATTGAGTTTGGAAGATGAGTAGTAGTACCGGAGGAATAACAGGAAGAGGATCAGGTGGAGGAGGAGGTGATATTAATGATCAGTCTGAAGACGAAGGATATGAGATTGATCAGAAGCGCCTGAGAGACTCGAGCAAGAGGTACTCTTGGAAGGGGAACTTGGCGTCTTTGAAAAGAGAGCTGAGCCTCAGTACAGCTTTCAGTGGGCCGCTTGGAAGAGATCAACGGAGTACAAACGGCAGCAGATGGGATCGGTTTGTCATTCGTCCCGATAACTGGTACGTATACGTACGTACGTATTTCACTTCACTTCACTTCACTTCACTGTGTAATGTGTATGCAGAATGCATTTCTTTCTGCGTGTCTTCCTAATCTGCGTAGTTGAGCCTGTTTTCCTTGGGGCCTGATCTTGTGGCTGTTAGCGTCGGTTTGAAGAGGAGATAGAGATATTTTAGTTAAAAATAAATATTATTTTTTAATATTATTATTATTTTAAATTTTAAAAAAATTAGTTAGATTTGGATATACAAATATTTTCATATTATTCTATTATTATAATTTTTTTAAATTTTTATATAAAAATATAATAAATAATTTAATTTTTTCAAATGTTAAAATAAAAATAATATTAAAAAATTATATATAATAATATTCTATTCAACTACTATTTAAAAGATCTAATTTCATCTTATTTGAACTGTTTATCTAAACTCAATTTAAATTGAAATTTAAAAACATTAAATTCTTTATTATATTTTATATAAAAATTTAATAAAATTATAATAATAAAATAATATAAAATAAAATATTCTCTAGATCCAAATTAGCTCTTAGAGGCTTATGGGGCCATACTTTTATTATCCTCACATGAAGGTCGATTACAGTTTGTTTTTGGCCGGCAGAAGTTCTGTCCAAAAAACATTTTTGACATTTCAGATAAAATTTGTTTTTTTCCTAAAAACAAAAGTCTCTTGGACCAAATAATTAAAATATTAAACGCATCAAATCCATCTAAAAGAATAAAATAATATATTATAAGATTTTTTTTGCAGCTTTCATGTCTGTTAGGATAAAAAAATTATTTGTGTTTTTTTTATTTTTTATAATTATAATGGCTTACTCGATAGATGATGTATTGACATACTAACATGTAAAGGAGAATTTTTATTTTTAAGTTTTTGGGTTAAATGTTTTTGTTTAATAATTTGATTTAAAAGATAAATTTTAAAATTATTTAAATAATAAATTCAAGAATTTATTGAAGTTGGGGTTTAGGATATTTGATTCCGCGCTAAAATTTAGAGTTAGTTTGTTTTTAGAGATGAAATGAGTTGAGATTAAAGTTAAAAAATTAAATAAAATATTGTTAGAATATATTTTTTAATATTATTTTTATTTTAAGATTTGAAAAATTAAATTATTTATTTTATTTTATATGAAAATTTAAAAAAATTATAATAATAAAGTAAGATAAGATGAGATATTTTCTAAAAATAAAGCCTGATAAATGATTAAAAGAATGTTTTGAGAAAATAGAAATTCTTTTATAGTTTCAAAGATATTAATATTAAAAATAAGAAATTACGAGTTTCCAGAGTTCAAACATGCACTATACCATTCTTCCCCACCAGCTTCGGATGCTTACCTCCACCACCACCACCACGACCGTTTCTCCTCCTCCTCTAGTCGTTTCTCGTTAATCTCTACCTTGTTTCTCTTCTTCTACCTTCAGCTGCTTTCTTATGATCCCAACCCACATTAAATAGAGATACGTGGGATGTGATGACTGTTACTAGCTTAGCACCCAAATCTGCCGTCTCAATCAATCTGATGAAAAAGGGGGAACTTTGAAGAGATAAAGACAAAATCTGAGAATTTGAAATAATGGGTGCGGGAAACGCAGGTGGTATGTGTTGTGGACGTATTTCATCCTGCTATGGGCGGTGTACTCGTCGTTCTTCACGCCCCTGGAGTTCGGTTTCTTCAGAGGACTCCCCGAAGACCTCTTCCTCCTCGATATCGCCGGCCAGTTCGCCTTCCTTATCGACATTGTCGTCCGCTTCTTCGTCGCCTATCGCGACACCCACTCATACTGCATGATCTACGACCGCAATCTCATCGCGCTTCGGTAACTGTTCGGTTCTTTACTTCTTCTTCTTCTTTTTTTCCTTCTCTTACTTTTTAACCTATTTAATCATGCAAGAATGTAACCGGTTTTTCTTATTTGCATAATTGTAGCTACTTGAAGTCTCGGTTCTTGGTTGATTTACTGGGTTGTTTTCCTTGGGATGCTATCTTCAAGGTACTGCCTTGATTTTTAATGTATTTTTTTACATTGGTTTTATTTTGTAATAAAAAATGTGGGCTGTTTTTTTTTTAAATAACATGCAGCATGTGGATCTTTTAATTTGTCAAGTTTTCTTATGCAATAAATTTGGATTGCGTTTTAATTTTCTGTTGGTAGAAAAGTTAAGATGGTACTTATCAAAAAAGAAAAAGAAAAGTTAAGATGGTAAAAGATAGAGAACATAAGAGAAATGGAAATACCAGTCTGTTTTTTATGAGTTCATCTTTATTCTGATATACGTCATAATGCTTTTGGCCAAATTAGATTAATAAAATTTCTAATTTAAAATCAAAATATCATGAAACAGAATCTAACTATACCGGTCCCAAAATTTCTGGTTCATGGTTGAGAAAAGACCATCATGAAGGCAATAGTTGAAGGAGAATCCATTAGCACGAGGAGGTGCACTGCAGTTGTTTGTATTTGGGGTAGTCGTGGACGATCTCCTTTCTTGCATTCTTGGATTATGGAGCATATAAAGGTAACTCTCAGAAACAGAAGCATGCAGCTCTTGGCAAAAAGGGATGACAGATTTGATGGCAGTGCATGGGGCCCATGTACTGTTCAAAATGCGGAGGTGCTCTGTGGGGAGGTGGAGCGAGACACTAGGACACTTCCGGTTGGGCGTATGGTAGTGGCCAGCGGTTGAGCACAGATTTGAGGTCGGTAGTAGGCAGTGGTTGGCCAACAGTTGGCCAGCTAGAAATGGTTGGCATTAAAAATAGGCTGAGATCCGAGTTGGTTTGACGATGCGTGGCGGTCACGTGCTGGGCAGTGGGAGCTGAGGGTGGTCACGAGTGGAGGGAAATGGGCAGTGCTTCCGAAGGTAGGGATAGCTTGGTGAGTTGGTGGACCAAAAAGTTTTGATCTAACATTTAATGGCTTGAAGAAAAGAATAAAAAAACTAAGGAAAAAGGGAGAAGAAAAAGGAAAGAAAATTGGAGATGGAGGGAAGGAAGACACTTTTAGAGGAAGAGGAAGGGTGGAGGAAGGGAGAAGCCAGGCTGAGTTTTGGGGTGGGGGTTGCTAGGGTTTTGAACTTTGGGGGGATAGGGTTGGGAGAGGCAGGGTTTTTCAAAGCAGTGTATCTGTTTTAGAAAAGGATCATATAGAAAAACTTATATAAGAAATATGATAAAATAAATATGTTGACTTTATAAACTACTGTAGTCCGTGAATTCATACAAAAATGATAACTAGGGTAGTTTGTAAACGTACAATGCAAGCGATCCTGGTATCTTATAATATTCTAGAATGTATCATCTTATATTTTTGTAAACCTCCATCTAGTTCCTTTTCTGGACTTTATTTGTTTTTTTTTTTCCACTTTCTATGCCTTTGTTCTTTCGAGTTCTTTGCAATATGCACAAGGTGACATAATACCATGTACTTGTGTATGTGTTGTAACACAGTTAAAAGTATTTTACCAGTCTGGCATAATTTATCTCACAGCAGTAGCAATTATTTATTCTGCAATATCCAAGCTCTTAAGTAAGCAATGTCTCCACCACAGTGACTCAGAGCAGGAATGTCTTATGCCACCTTGCAAGCTTTAACTGCAATTACTATGAGCCCCAAAAAGGAGAAACACTTATTGAGATTGTCAATACCATACTATCCAAATTAGATTACAATGTTTGCTTTTGTGCAATACGAAATTTTTTTTCTCTCTCCGTACACCTTTTGTTTTTTCGTGAGTTTGGCCTATGAAGATTCATGGCGGTGAGTTTTGCTTGAATAGGAAGGAAGATGAGGCCTTCGAAACTGTTTGTTATAGAATCTAAGGCATTTGAGGTGAAAAGAGATGGTAAATATGTGCATCTCATCGAGAAGAGTTGGAGAGTTTTGAAAGCCATGAGCTTGGGGAAAGCCATGACAACATGGTTCACCAAGGCTTTAGAGGACTGTCTGAAGGTGGGAGAAAGGATTTCTATACTGTACATCAGGAAGGAGATATGAGTTTTATTGTACAGAGGTGTTCTAATTCCTGGGGCTATTACTTGGCATTGGTGGAGTATGAGGGTGGTGGTAGACGAAACTTTATTTTCATACTAGAGGATAGTGATGGCATGGGGTGGAGGAAGTTGGTGGATGTTTTGTGGGAGGCTGTGAGAGAAGGAGGACCACCACGTCTGCCTCCACCAGTGACAACGGTGGTTTGGAACCAACCTCTTTCTCTTTCGTACAAGGAAGTCCTCCAACAACCGCGGCTCTCGGTGCAGACCCGTGAACATGGTAGGATGGGTGCAAGGGCTGACACATCGGACAACTTGAGAGGAGGTGTAGGCACAAATAGAGTAGGAAGTGCCGTCGGTTCAATAAGTGCCCAGAGTTCTGATGGTAGTGCAGGCACGCTGTCGGTTTGTAAGAGGATGGAGTGCTTCGTGCTCTGACTGACATGAGGAAATAGATGGGTGCAATGCAAATGAAATTGGATTTGCTTATACGGTGCGTTGAGGAAAGTATAGGGGAGGATATGGGCCTGGGCTTGGGCAGTATGTGCAAAGAAAACCCATTCATTGGGCGGTTTAAGTGGGAAGGCTGTTATGAGTGGGCTCAAACCGAAGGCAAACTTAGGCTCAGGCCCAAGTGGGCCAAACAAGTTAGGACCATCCAAGGCCCTTTTTGGCATAAACGGGATCCTTGTTTTGTAGGCCCTTCGCGCCCATCGTCAAGTGGGCTCCAGCCATAGTCGTCAGCCTTGACTGGGGTGTTCTTGCCATCGATTGCGATACCACCGGTGGTGGAGGAATGGGTGGATCCGATGGCGGAGGAGTCCACAGAGAGGAGATTCCCGACACTGAAAGTGGTTTCTCAACACTCCTCGCCGCCGACAGTCAATTTCCAGGCTGGGTGTTCACAGATAGGACCGACGAGAGGTTCTGTTGAAGGAGGGGTGACGCTACCCGAGGCATCCCCACTGGTGGGTATACCTGCAATGGCGACAAATAGGTCCTTGACCTGTTCACCACCACAACGTGGAGCATCAGTGGAGGTTCCCGGCCAGACATGCCGATGAACATCTATGAGGTATTTTCTCCTCCAACGTGTGTTCCACAGTCGCCGATGGTTGCTCTATCTCTAATGGAGGCTTTGTTGCAGTTGGATCATTATGTTGAGCCATGGGAGGAAGGGGAATTTTGTGTGTATTCCGATGCTCTCTCCCTCTTTGGCAGTGATGGGTTTGTGGTTGATGGGCTAGCCCAGAAGTTCATACCTATCGAAGAAGGGAGGTTGGTTGGGGAGAGTGGAAACCTATTGGGGGAGGAGGAGATGGGGATGTCAACTTCCCTGCAGTGGGTTCTTGGTGATGGGGAGCCCACTCCACTGAGTCGTATGTTACCGGATGAATTCAGTGGGTCAGATTGGGTCCTACGCAAGGTAAAGGACCTTTAATTTTATGTGGGTATGGAGTGTGTGGGTTTTGAGGAATAGTTTATGGCCCTTCTTACTGCTATTGAAGTGGCTCACTCAATCCAAGAAATCCGGAACTAAGAAACAGCGGGAGCTTAAGTGTCTCAATTGGTCGCTGAATTATGAGGGCAGCTCTAGCCGGGTTAGATCCAAAGGGAAGGGGCTGGTCTCTCTTTTACGAAGTCGAAAATTGTGTCTTGGAATGTCTGAGGGTTGAACGAGGCAAATAAGAGTCTTTGTATAAAAAATTTGCTTCGAGAATGGAGAGCGGACATAGTATGTCTACAAGAAACCAAGCTGAAAATGGTTTCTAGGAGAATAGTGCGAAGTGTTTGGAGTTGCATTTACACAGATTGGGTCTACCTTGCATCAAATGGGGTTTCGGGTGGTATTTTAGTGATGTGGGATAAACGAATTGTGGAGAAAATGAAGGATTTTGTGGGGGACTATTTAGTGGCTTGCTTTTTTAAGAGTGTGGAAGATAACTTTTTGTGTGCGTTTGTAGGTTTATATGGGCCGAACATAGACAATGATCGAAGACTTTTATGGGAGGAACTTGCCGGGTTACACAACTGGTGGAATCTCCCTTGGTGCATAGGTGGGGACTTTAACATTATTAGATTCCCTAGTGAAAGAGCTGGAGATAGCAGGATGCGCCCAACAATGACAGATTTTTCAGATTGTATTTTTGACTTAAATTTGTTGGATATCCCTCTCATGGGAGGTTCTTTTACTTGGTCTAATAATCAGATATAGTCCCGGTTGGATAGATTTTTAATTTCCCCTGAGTGGGAAGAGTACTTTCCAGAGGTGTGCCAAAAGAGGTTGCCTTGCCTATGCTCAGATCATTTTTCCATCTTGCTGGATTGTGGTGGAATCCAAGGTGGTCGTCGCTATTTTAAGTTTGAGAATATGTGGCTTAAAAGTGAAGGTTTTGTGGAAAGGGTTAGGTAATGGTGGTCGTCGTATCAATTTGAAGGTAATCCCTCCTACATTCTAGTTGGCTAATTGAAAGCTTTGAAGCATGACCTTAAGCTTTGGAATTCTCTTTCTTTTGGAGACATAGGGAAGCAAAAGAAAACCTTGGTGGAAGAGCTCCAACAATTTGAGAGAGTACTTGATGATAGAGCCCTCTCTCCTGAAGAAGTAGAGCGGAAGACAGAGTTGGCCTCTGAGCTGGAGTGAGTATTATCTCTTGAGGAGATTTCATGGCGCCTGAAGTCACGAGCTTTGTGGTTGAAAGAAGGGGATCGAAACACAAAGTTTTTTCATAGAGTGACTAACTCTCATAAAAGAAATAATACCATTGAAATGCTAAATATCAATGGTATTAAATGCAGGGAGGCTCTAGTGATCCGGGACCATGTGGTGGATTTTTTTGAACAACTGCTCACAGAAAGAGAGGGATGGAGGCCAAAGCTTGATGATCTTGGTTTTGATTCCATTGAGCCACATACTGCATCATGGTTGGAGCGTCCGTTTGAGGAAGTGGAGGTATATGATGTATTAAGACACATGGCTAAAGACAAAGCACCACTAGGGCCAGATGGCTTCTCCTTGGGCTTTTTCCAGACATGCTGGAATATAGTAAAAGTAGACATCATGAATGTGTTTCAGGAATTATTCTTGGCTGGGAAGCTTGAGAAAAGCTTAAATGCTACTTTTATGGCGCTGATCCTGAAGAAGATTGGAGCATCGGAGGTAAAGGATTTTAGGCCCATTAGCCTCGTCAATGGGTATACAAAATTATTTCTAAGGTGCTCGCGAACAGATTAGGGGACACGTTGGGGAAGATAATAATGAAGCCGCAAAATGCGTTTGTTCGGGGTTGACAAATTCTTGATTTAATCCTTATAGCAAATGAAGGCCTGGATAGTAGATTAAAATCATAATCCCCGGGGATTATTTGCAAGACATGGAAAAGGCATATGACCATGTAAACTGGGATTTCCTTCTTTATTTGTTGGAGAGATGTGGCTTTGGGGAGACATGGAGAAAGTGGATAAACTGGTGCATCGTAATGGCAAAGTTCTCAATCTTGATTAATGGCAACCCCAATGGTTTTTTCAATAGTTCTCGTGGCTTAAAGCAAGGTGACCCATTCTCCCCACTCTTATTTGTGATTATCATGGAGGCCCTTAGCAGGATGATTTCGATGATGGTTACAAATGGGTTTGTGTCTAGTTTTTCGGTTGGTGAACCCAATCATGACATTATTTCTTTGTCTCATTTACTTTTTGCAGATGATATATTATTATTCTGTGAGGTAGATCAAATTTAGTTGAAGGCAGTAAAGACACTTTTACTATGCTTCGAAGCAGCGTCAGGCTTGAAAGTGAACTTCGATAAGTCAGAGTTAGTGCCAGTGGGGAACGTTAGCAATACTCGGTAGCTAGCTAGCATACTTGGGTGTAAGGTAGCGTCTCTTCCCATGACTTATTTGGGATTACCTTTGGGAGCTGCTTCACGGGCTTCATCCATTTGGAATACAGTCATTGAGAATATAGGAAGGAAACTAGCAGGGTGGAAGAGATTGTACTTGTCAAAGGGTGGTCGGTTAACTCTTATTAAGAGTATCCTTTCTAACTTACCTACATATTTTTTGTCTTTGTTCCCTATCCCAGCTAGTGTGGTGGCTTGGATTGAAAAACTATACCGTGACTTTTTGTGGAGTGGGTTGGGGGACGAATTCAAATACCACCTAGTCAGTTGGGATAAGGTGTGCAGGCCGCTCTTGTTAGGTGGGTTGGGTATAAAAAATTTGAGAACATTCAATCGGGCCATACTAGGGAAGTGGTTATGGTGGTATATTATGGAACTAGAAGCCTTATGGAAATTGGTAGTTGATTGCAAATATGGAAGCTTGTGGGGTGGTTGGTGTACCGGTGAGGTAAGTGGGGCAAATGGAGTGGGGGTTTGGAAGCACATTAGGAGTGGGTGGGGGGGTGTTTAACCGCCACTCCAAATTAATATTGGGCGAGGGTTCCTAGATGAAGTTTTGGAGGGATAAATGGTGTGGGGACGAGGCCCTAAAGGACTCATTTTCCGCTATATTCCGAGTGGCACGTGATCAAGAAGCCTTAGTAGCGGACCTCATTCGTCGATCAGGGGACCAAGTCTAGTGGAATGTCACATTTAGTAGAGCGGCGCAAGATTGAGAAGTGGACAGTTTTGAGGCTTTCTTCAGCCTATTATGTTCTGTCGTGCTGAATGGACAAGAAGCAGATAGGCTATGGTGGACACCGGTGGGTAAGGGTGCTTTCTCGGTTTGCTCTTTCTACAAGTCCCTTGCTATTTCACCAAACATCCAGTTTCCATGGTGGCGAATTTGGAGGAATAAGACGCCTCCTAAAGCGACCTTCTTTACTTGGACAATAGCCCTGAGGAAGATTTTGACTACTAATAACTTGAGGAAGCGCAAGGTCGTCATCCTAGACTGGTGTTGTATGTGTAAGCATTCTGGCGAGACAGTAGAACATCTCTTGTTACATTATGAGACAGCTAGAGTGTTGTGGACTGAAGTGTTTAGTTGGGTGGAGTTATCGTTTGTAATGTCCCGAGCTGTAACATGTGGTGCATTTGGCAAGTACGTAATGACCGGACTTTCGAAAACAAGGAGTGGTCTCCCGAGGAACTTTGAGCGTTATTTTTCCGTACTTTATTTCTATGGGCCATAGCTTTAGATTTAATGGCCTGAATTTTCATGATTTTCTTGTTTCCTCTACTTCGACTTAGATAGGTCTTATCTCTTGTATATCATCTTGTGTACTTGGGCATTGCCTATCCTTATTAATGATATTGTTTACTTATAAAATAAAAAAAAGTTTGAGCATGCATTATCATAAAGGAAGGCATTTGCTTTTCTTTGGTTTTTACTTTTTACAATATTGAATCCCCCTCCCCAAACCCCAGAAAAAGAGAAGGGAAAAAAGGAAAAGTGAAGAAGGTACATTTGGGTGATATGCTACAATTAAGGTACACATTATTATTAGTAGTTTTCTATAAATACTTAACAATAAAAGAAAAAAGAATGGGCAATTTATAACATTTAGTTCTTTTGTTATGGCATTATATTGTTCCATATGGTTTCTGGTTGATTACCATGTCACAATTTGTTTTATTTTTGAGTGAGCCTAATAAATGCTTATGAGGAATCTCTTTTCTACTAAAGAAAGTAGTTGTTCTGTCTTTCTTACTTATCAAAAAAAAGAAAAAGAAAAGAGAGTAGTTATTCTTGTGACATCTTTACTTCACATTTGATTGCACTCCATTGAGTTTGACATGGACAACTTAACTCAGTAGTTCTTATTTGATGATCTGAACACAACTGCTCTAAACAGGCTTCTGGTAGGAAAGAGGTAGTCAGGTACCTCTTGTGGATTAGGCTCAGTCGAGCACTCAGAGTGACAGAGTTTTTTGAGAAGTTGGAGAAAAATATCAGGATAAATTACCTCGGTACAAGAATTGTGAAACTTTTTGTTGTTGAACTCTATTGCACTCATACAGCTGCCTGCATCTTTTACTATCTTGCTACCACTGTTCCTCCCGCGGAGGAAGGTTACACGTGGATTGGAAGTTTGAAATTGGGTGACTACAGCTATTCACACTTCAGAGAAATTGATCTTTGGAAGCGATATGTGACATCTCTTTATTTCGCTATTGTTACCATGGCTACTGTTGGTAAGCCTGTCCATATCTCTCTCTTGAAGTAAAAAAAAAAGTTACTGTGTATCTGTATGAGCCACACTCAAAGGTTACTGCACTTGTGTATGTGTGAGCTTATACTCTATTTTATGAATTTATCTTCTTTTTTTCTCAGGTTTGTCATAGTGTTTTTCTCATGAACATCTAAAACAGTACAATGATATCTTCTGATTTTGATATGAAGCAGTGCTATGGCATAACTATTTTCTTGGATCAGATATCGCACAGTACATTATTTGTTAAATGCTGATAACTGTTCTCATCTCCAAATGAATTAATGCTATTTTCAATTTGAGTTTCTCATATCATATTTAGGATGCTTCACTGTATGTTCTATTCTATGCTTTATTTTGCAGGTTATGGAGAGATACATGCGGTCAATGTCAGAGAAATGATATTCATTATGTTTTATGTATCGTTTGACATGATTCTTGGTGCTTATCTGCTTGGTAACATGGCAGCACTGATAGTAAAAGGATCAAAGACAGAAAAGTTCAGGGATAAAATGGCAGACCTTATCAAATATATGAATAAGAACAATCTTGATAGGAACATAAGCAAGGAGATCAAAGGTCATCTGCGATTACAATATGACCGCAGCATCACAGAAGTTGGTTTACTTCAGGATGTTCCATCCTCTATCCGGACTAAGGTATTGATAACTTTTCAGGTTCCTGTGCACCGTTGGTTTGGCTCAGTTTTACTAGTATGTGGTATGATTGATATAAATTGTCGCTCCATTCCTAATAGCCTAAGCTTTTGGGATAGATTCTTCTCCAACATGATATAAAAAGCTGGTTATTGTTTATGAGGTTTGGCTCAAGTCTTGGTAACACTCTAGTATTTCTTCTGTTATAGAATTCCATGCTTGATATACCAAGCTCTCATGACAAATGATTCTCCAAAACATTACTCAACAATGGTTGGAGGCATTTTGAGAATGTGAATCTGTGCAATTCCTCTTTGAGAAAAGTAATATTGGATGCTTTTCCTCATGTGGTCATAGACAAATACAAACATCAGTGCTTCTGACATATCTTGAATGAAATTCTCTTTCACCCATACTTTAAGTTACAATTTCTTGGACAGAGGTTGGCGAGGGGACAGGGATTCAATATTTCCAATTGTGAAATATGGACTACAAATTTCTTAGGACACATGACGGTCTGTTCACTATGTAATTTCAATGGAATGGATGGTAGAGTTTGTGGGGGACATCATGCAGAAAGGTCTGGCTACTTGAGCTGGACATGTTTGTCTAGTATTTGAGTCTATGATGTGAGGGTGTGAATAGGGCTGTAATTGAGCCAAGCTGAGCCAATCTTCGGCTTGCCGAGTTTGGCTCGCCTAAAAAAACTCGTGCTCGAAGATTTTTATTCTTGGTAAGCTAAACTCCAAACTCGAGCTCGAGCTCCGCTTGAGTTGTTTTTTTTTTTTTAAATAATATATAATAATTAATAGATTAGATAAATAAAAAATAAAAAATCTAATATTGAATTTGTACAACTAACAAGTAGAACTTCTATTGAATTATAAGATTTTTATTTTTTATTTTTACGGGGAACCTCTCCAAGGCAGGGCTTTTCGAACTCACCCCTATAAAGTAAACCTCAGTCCTGTGTATTGCACCTTTGGAAGTTTCCCATACACGGAACTGGGTAAGTCACTTGCTTTTCACCAGGGAGTGTGACCCTAAAGGATTGTTTACACCTATGATGTGTTGAACCTTGGATCTTGAAGGGAGCGATATCCCAAGACCAAGGCTTTCACCACTTGGACCAACCCTTTGGGGTTGAATTATAAGATTATAAAAATTTATAAATAATTAATATCTAAGTAGTTGATATTTATCCATAATAACAGTATATTATATGCCTACATAAATTGTTAATACATACACATAATATTGTAACATATCTCTATTTCATATATGGTTCCCACATACTGGTATATAAAATTATTAAATCTTATTGACTAATTATTGTACAAATTATTGGGGAGATGTGTTTTATTCCAATTCGGGCTTGATGTATTTTGGGTAATTTTTCACAGACTTTTTGGGTCATTAGGAGCTCTCTAGTATGGGCTAGGTGTTTTCTTGTGTACATCCAGTATACTTGGCTACTCCTATTGATATATATATATATATATAATATTTTTACTTATAAAAAAAAATGATTGTACAAATTATAAAATATAGCTATGAAGTATATTCAATATATAGGCATAAGTAATTAGGTTACATATTATATATTTAATTATAAAAGTGTTATGCTTATATTATTAGCTAATACATATATATATACACACACACAGGTGTATGTATATATTTATCAATATATGAATGAGCTTTAATCGAGTTGAGCTAACGAGTCGACTCAGGCATAAACGGGCGGACCTTAACGAGCCTTAGCCAAGTTGAGTCAAGTTTTTTCGAGTATGTGTCATTTACTAATTGAGTGGGTATTTGCTTTCATGAGCGAATTTTTTTTTTCTTTTTTACGAATCGAGTTCGATTCGAGTTTAACCGGGCGAGTATCGAGCAGGCTATCGAATAGACTAGTTCATTTACAGCCCTAGGTGTGAATGGATTATCAAAATATCTCATTTTTCTTGTTATGCGACTTAATTGAAATGAAGTGCATATATACTTTTGTAGTATGCCCCGGTGATTTTAGACATTATTATCGCACTTGACAGATAAATAAAAGGTATCTGAGAATGCTATAGTTCCAATAGGGTTTATTTCTCACTTCAGTTTCGGTTTCACCAACCATTTAGGCATATGCTGGTGCATCAGACGCAATTTTGTCCATTCCATATCATCACATTAAATAAAAATCTTGCATGTGAAAGAAAATGGTAGAATACAAATAATTTCTTTGGAAAACTTTCATTTCTCACATGCTGGAAGGCTCCCTAGAACAGACCCATAATCAGTTGAATTGGTCATTGTACTTACAAATATATGGACTGTCAAAAGCTATTGATACATTGAACAATTTTAACTTTGGTGGAAGTTGTTAGTGTTAACTGGATTGAATACCTCATTGTGAGGATTTCTTTTCATTAGAAAGGCACTGCCGTGCACATTACAAGGCTAGAATCAAGCCATTTACAGCAATAGAATCTGTCTAAATAAGGAAGCTATGACTAATTACAAGATATGTACAGCTATAGATACATGCCATATATGACTAAGTACAAGAAAGGGAAGTCGTATGCTATCAGTCCAGCACATATCCCACTGACAGTTAGAATACTAGTGGCTTTTGGTTGAAAAGCAATTTTTTTTTTTTTCCATTTTATAAAGTTTTAGCTGACTATTTCTTATAAAAGAAATTGGTAAGTGTCCTTGAGTTCTAGCTAAGTTGGATTTCCTTGCTTTGTACTAATAGGACGAAGGTGGCTCACAGGTTTGAGACCAATTGTATTTAAAATTTACAATAAAAAATTAGGGGCAAATGTGTTTGTCCCATAATTATAAATTTACTAACATATTTTGTAAAATGTCCCATAATTATAAATTTACTACCATATTTTGTAAAAGCAGCCACATTTATGCCAGTAAATATTCTGTTTTTCTGTCCAAACAATCGGTGAGAAATGTGGAATTTTGTAATGGAAAATACTCTAGTCACAAAGAGATTACACAAAAGCAATCCCACAAACTAATGTGACTTGATGTGGTTCATCAGATTATAAAATTACTTTTATTATAAAGTAGATTTAACATATCAGATGAAGTTACGTCAGTTTGTGAGATTTTGTTCTGTAATTTCTTTGTAGATGTAGCAGTACTCTTTTGTAATATGTAGAAATAAATCCCTAGGGGTTGGCTCAAGCGGTAAAGGCCTTGGTCTTGGTGGTGTGTTCCCTCTAGGTCTAAGGTTCAAATACTCTTTGGTGCAAATAATTTCTACAGGCCATTGGACTGGGGGAACTTCCCCTTGAATTACCCGAAGTGCACTTGCTGGAATCTCCTTGCGGAAGAATTCATGCTGCAACCTTTTAATTGTTGACTTGATGTTCTTTTATTGCATGTACCTGTTTTTTTTTTAATGAATTAGAGGTGGTGCTCAATTTATATCTGTATATTACAGTTTTTTTCCCCATCGGTGCAGATTTCACAGAACTTATATGAGCCGTATGTTAAAGAAGCTTCTCTTTTCAAGGGGTGCTCTTCGGGATTCATAAAGCAGATTGTAAGACATCATGCTTTTCATATAAAGTAAAATGTGAATTAGAAAGACTGAGCAATAACAATTTTATTTTTATTTTTAAAAGTTGAATGACACATGATTTCTATGAATGGAATCACATCCATTGACTCTGGAAATCTTAGGGCATGTTTGGTTTCACAATTTTAGAGAAAAGCTTTATAAGTATTGAGAAATTCTTTGAATGTGTTGTTTATTGGGTTTTATTTGTTGTAGAATTTATATTGGAGGATCATTGTCCATTATAAATCCCTAGTTGGTTTTAACAATTGTTAGTGTAGAAAGGCACATCCAGTATGGTTGTAACATGTAAATAATCCATTTACAAATGTCAATTCCATTCTACCTCTTACCCAGGGTTCCCACTGGGTTCTTTAAAGGCTATTTCAGTACCTGATTCTGTTATTGAAATTAGAGAAGAGGTTTGCTGGATTTAAGTGACAGTACTTGACAAAATCAGGGAGAAAACTACAGTCAATAGTGTACCTTTTTGAGTTTCCTGACCTAATTTTAGGCCTATTTTCTATTTGTAGCATGAAACATGATGAATTGAAGTATCATTTGGTTGATTGGGGTTAGGCTTTTCTTCCCCTATACATGTTGGCAGTTTGGAGTGAAGCTGAGGATCTTAAAATGAAATTTTCAGGGGATTGAGATTGCTAGGTTTTGAAGGAGCGGTGGGGTTGAACTGGGGAAGGATGGGTCCTTTTTTTTTTTATAATTAGTAAGACATTTATTACCAAGAATAGGCTAGCCCAAGTACATAGGAGGTATACAAGAAGAAATACCTTTATTACCAAGAATAGGCTAGCCCAAGTACAAGAAGAAATACCTACATACACTAACTAAAAAAGACAGAAAAGACTAAAGTAAATTCAGAAATTCTTCACCATTCATTACAATAGCCTTAGCCCACAAACATAAAGTATTAAAGAAAAATTCCCTAATTTCTCCCATCGACTGTTCTCTATCTTCAAAACACTTCCCATTCCTCTCCAGCCATAAACACCACATCAAACACAAAGGAAGCATTTTCCAAATGGCAGCAATACATTGTCTCCCCTCTACACCTCTCCAACAAGCAAGTAGATCCACCACCTGCTTAGGCATCACCCAAGTTATACCCATCCTACCAAAAATCTCGTTCTACAAAACTCTTAGCCACCTCTCAATGTAGAAACATGTGGTTTACTGATTCACCATCTCTCTTGCACATGGAACACCAATCTACAACGTGAAGTTCATGCTTACGTAAATTTTCTGTGGCCAGAATTTTATCAAGAGACACCAGCCAACAGAAGAAAGCCACCTTACTAGGCACCTTAACTTTCCAAATGCTTTTCCAAGGGTAGTCACAAACACCTTGGTAGGTTAACACCTTGTAATAGGAACGAACTGAAAATCTGAAATTTCCTTCATGAATCCACAGCAAACTATCCTCCCTTCCTTGAACAATCTTCAACTCATAATCTACCAAAAAAATCAGATATCTTTGTTGAGGAGTTGGTGACCAGCCAACAGGGTCAACTTTACCAGTGAAGACATGGAAGTGGAGTTGATGGATGTTGTTTCAACTGTTACATATCTGCATGGCTTTGCTAATGTTCAGAATGCTACAGCTGGCAATTAAATTAGGAATTTAAAGTTTGACGCAAAATACAGGGCATTAGAAGGACAAAATTCTCAGGGAAATGTGGTGAGCTTGCACCCCTATGGAAGTAATTTTTGACTTGGATGACTACCTTAAGTTGCATTGTTTTGGGCACAGAATTTTGTGAAAATAAAATACTTTGCTATTATTTGGTGGTATATTTGTGTGAAAGGGATGGGGAGACTTGGGATCCTTCTCTTTTATGTTGTAGACCTTGATCTGTTTAGTTTATTTTCACATTTCCTCGTATATTTTTATTCATTTTTTGGGGCTTCTCTTGTAATCTTACTGTGATTCAGAGTTCCCCCCATGCTCAGTATATTGTATTGATAAATTATTTAATAAAAAGAATAAGGCCTAAGAGAGTTTGAATCTAATGGTCAGTTGAGTTTACTTGCAAAAACAGAAACGGGAAACTACACTTTTCACTTTGAACTAACGCCCATTCGGTAATGTGGTCACTAAATTGCCACCTTTGCCACATAGTACCATTAAGCTTCCATTTTGTTTCAATTGTACCCTCTATCGGTTGTTGGCTGTTTTGTTTCCAGAATGTGAAGTAATGAGCACGTCGTTACATTTAAATTGGGCAATAAGAAGTGGATTGGGGGTAAATACAATAATTTCAACTGGGGGTACTCTCATAATTTAATTTCGGAAAAATGACATTTCCGTCCGTTTTGACATGGAATGGAAGTTTAATGGTGCTTTGTGACAAGGTGGAAATTTGGTGACCACATCGTGAGTGAAACTATTAATTACCAGTGTGTTCTTTAAGTCACAACAAATTGATTCAGAATTATTTTCAAGTTTACAGTTCAAAGTTTCATGTCTACAGTGCATGAGCATCATTGTTTAGATTTACAGTTTTATACCAACGTGACATTAAGAGCTTAGATTGTTTTAGTGTAAATTGCTCTCATTCTTTCACGGTTTATCAGGCAAGCAGAGTCCATGAGGAGTTTTTCCTGCCTGGAGAAGTGATTGTAGAACAGGGAAACGTAATGGATCAACTTTATGTCATATGTTATGGTGAAGTGGTATGATTTCTTTTAGTGCTTTCATTTTCAATATGTTTTCTTTGGATTTATTTTGTGTACTTGCAATGCAGCATCCATATAGTATTTTATAGGGTATAAGATAATATGGCCACGTGAAAATAGTTTAACAGTTTTTATTCTATGAGAAAGTACAAAGTTTTAGAAATAAACAGTTCGTAAATTGGGTGAAGCCTATAAAGAGAGTAACAAGATTTTGCCAAGTTATGATGTTGACTTTAATACCAATACTAGCGCTTAATACTAGTTTCTGATAACCTTTACACCTCTATCTGTCTCTCTAGTTAGAACTTCTGCCTTCTTTCTCCTTGGAAATCCAAGTTAGTTTTCACCAAGCTAATGGTCATAATAGATGCACTTGCAAAGGTGAGAGGGAAATTTAGCATTAAGGCCCCGTTTGGATGTTGAGCTAAGTTGAGATGAGTTGAATTCTTTATGAATAGTAGTGAGTTGAGATGGTGGAGTGAGTTTTGTGGAGCCCATCTAAGATGAGTTTAGATGTATTTATGGGAAGTTGAAGAAGGTTGTGGGTCCCACATGTAAAAAGGTGTTGAGTTGAAAAAGGTTATGGGTCCCATGTGTAAAGAGTTTTGAGTTGAGATGAGTTTAGTGATTTGAGAGTTGGGTGTTTAGATGTTAGAGTCAGCTTAAAATTAGACTGATCTCAATTCAGTCCAAGTTCCAAACGGGGCCTAAGTGGCTGGCCTATATTATTGGTGAAGGTATTGTTTGACTTGAATATTCATAAGGGAAAATTACTCCAATAGTCTTTGTGGTTTTGGAAACTTTCAAATCAATCTCTAACTCTGAATTTTATTCCAATAATCCTTGTGCTCTTCCCCGCTATCAAATGGATCTTTCTATCCATGCCTGTACAAATTCATCTATTTTTTATGGAGCTCTTGTAAAATGTGTATCATATCTATAAAAATAAAAAATTACCGAAAAATACAAACAAAAAAGAGTTAACCCTAAAAACGTTAAAGAAAAACTTGGGGGAAAAAGAAAAAACAAAAAGAGGGTTGGACGCCTCCCCCTCCGCCCCTGCAGGAAGGCTCCTCCACAATCCACCCCCTCATAGGGTGCATCCATGGAGGAGATCTGTGACTCCCTCACAGTTGGATCATTTTTTTTTACAAGTAATAAGAGATTTTATTTTTTCTGATAAGTAATAATAAGAGATTTTATTATGCAAGTAAATAGGCATAGCCCAAGTACACAGGAAGTATACATGCGGAAACACCTAAATACAAGCTATGAACTAGTAACTAGTAAAGTCTGAAAGAAAAACATTTAAATTATCCCCATTCAATACCAGAACTTTTGCCCAAAGACAGAGTTTGAAAGAAAAACTCTCTTAAGTTCTCCCAACAAGCGTTCTCTGTCATCAAAACAGCGTCCAAAATTAGCACAATTGCGGCTCAGTCCACAAGCCAGCAAAACCCATTGTTGATGGCCAGCACCATTGGCAAATTTTCCAATTGCACACGTTCAGACACAAAATTGCTCCATACACACCAAAAACCATGAGTTAACAATCACACCAACAAAATATCTGAAATCAAAGCCAATTGACCCTAACAAAATCCCCATTTAAAATAAAAAATGTTCGACCACAAAAATAATAAATTCAAAACCCAAACACCATTACCAAACTAAACCTGTCTTTCAAAACAACCACAAAGTTAATTCTGGTCCATCAAAACCAACTCATATCTGAATAGAAAGAAAAAAGAAACCGGTCTGAATGGCAAGGTTCTTGAACACAGTGGAGAAGTAGATGGGAGCTTTGGCAGCTAAACACTTGGCACACTTCCTAGCCTAGAGAGACCCTGCCTCCTCCCCACCAGGCACTCACTCAAGTGCTGCCTCTGCAACCTTGACACCTTCGGCTTGCCCCTCCTGCCCCCATCAGTACCTCCACCCATCAAACTCATTCTCGACCAAATAGTTGGAAAACACAAGCAATTTGACCAATAGGAAATGAAGTCAATGAAAATCTCACCCTAATGCTGACCTTAGCCCTTGTGGTTTGCTTTGTTAGTGGTGTGAGGTTGTTTTTGTTTGAAAGAGTAAGAAGGGCATTGGGTTTCTCTGGGCAGTGAGACTTTGAGCTGTTTGGTGTGTAGGTAGAGTGATCGATCTGGTGTTGGGTTCAATGTAAGTCTTTGGCGGGAGTGAAATGGCTTTGGGTAAAACTGATGGAAGAAGAGAGAAGTTTAATTAAAACTGTTGAGTGCTATAGAGGGCGCAATTGAAAAAACTTAGAATTGTAAGGATGTGATTAGAAATGACCCTAACCACAAGGTGTGTAGCTTATATTTTTCCTTATCTCGAGGATCAATATAGCTTCTTTCTTGGAAATATTTCTTCTAATTTGCTTGCTTTTAAAGTTAGATGTAGCATAACTCATACCTCTTTTTTTTTTGTAATTTGTATCTATGTAGACTTGAATTGTAGGCTTGATGCATATCATATTTTCTACAGGAGGAGGCGGGAAAAGTGGAAGATGATGAAACAGAAGAATCTCATAAGCGTTTGCAAGCCTACAGCTCAGTTGGAGAGGTTTCTTTTCTTTGTAACAATCGTCAGCCCTGTACAGTTCGAGCTCGTGAACTATGTAAGGTCTTGCGACTTGATAAACAATCTTTTATAGAGATCTTGGAGATAGGTTTTCCTGATGGACGGATTATCTTGAGCAATCTCCTTGAGGTAAATTGATCTTCCTTATTCTGCTTCAATCTAATATCTTTACCCTTAAAATATGGTCCTTGAGAAATAATTGTTAATGCCTTTGCTGCTTTCTACAATAAAAAATCAATTGGGTCCACTTGCTGGCAAAATTTCTCTATATTCACCGGAAAGATTCTAGAATTTAATGTGGCTAGAAATTTGAATCAATGAGTCAGTAAATAACATTCTAACACTTTAGTAATGACAGGGAAAGGACTCCAATCTTCAGAGAAAGATTTTGGACTCGGATGTGACTCTGTATATTGAACAGCGTGAATCAGAGCTGGCTATGAGGGTTAATTGTGCTGCCTATGATGGAGATTCTTATCGACTAAAACGTTTGATCAGTGCAGGAGCAGATCCCAATAAGACAGATTATGATGGAAGATCACCTTTGGTATTGATTTTAGAAGGCGAAGTTGCATTTTAATTTTTCTTTGACAATAAAGCAATGGAGTGCCCGTACCTTTTAAAAATTTTAAATACTTCATAATCTTTCGTCCCTGTTTTATCTCAATGGCATAAGTAAACTGGCAGCTTGGTTGTTCTTCAAAAAGTTTTAATTAAGGGAGAGGTGGAGAGGTGGAGAGGTTAGTGTATGATACAATTTATCTAATTTTAAGGGACATAAAGGAAAAGTATCATGAGGTCCTTTATCTATGGTGCTATGGCTCAATATGATGGTTTTGTACTTAATATACCATCACATATGGCAACAAAGCTCAATTTCATGCTGATGGTCTTTTATGTATTTGTCATTAGATTATCCAACTTATGCCTGACCATCTTAATTATGGTGTATTTTCACTTTACTGGGATTGTAATGATTTATTGTATGGTTTGTACTAATATAAACTTGTATATTTTGTTTGTTACAGCATATTGCCGCATCCAAAGGATATGAAGATATTGCTCGTTTCCTTATCGAACAAAAGGTGCTCATCAACATTTTAGGTGGGCTTTTTAACTGGTTGGTTGCCATCAAGGGATTGGGTGGCCCCTGGGGCAGGGAGCGATGGGGGTTAAATGCCACTATGACCTTCTGCAGTTTGTCATTCTGCCAATGGTTTAGTGTGCTCCATGGCATATTGGCCCTCTTAAGATAAGGCTAAACATAATTTAGAGGGCACGTCAGGTCAAAGTCTTTAGGACTATGTGTTAAATTAATTATTTTTCTTTTCAAAAGTATCAGCTTTATGATTTATCTCTCATTCAAAGTCCAACACTGCAAAAACTCTTAAATCTTACCCTTATCTAATCCGTAATTTGATGATATAAAAGTATTAAAAAACAAAGTCCACAAACCCAAGAAAAAAAAAAACAAAAAACATTGCATGTAAAAACAAAGGCCACAAATTAGAGCATACATTTAAGATGTGTATCATGAAAAAACATCAGATATAATGTTGATGTGGTATAAAAAATACGTAGGATTGTATATAATGAACATTGTCTAGTAAAAAACCTACTCACCATTAAATGTCTAAAAGCTTTGCAAGATCACTTTTTCAATAAAATGTTCTCTTCCTATCTTTGTCAACCAGTTAATGATGCTAAAAATTATTCAAGATTAAGAAATTTGATGTCAGAATCATTTTCCTTGATCCATCATTTAGTGGTATGAGCTTCTTCATAAGAGTTTTTTTTTTATTTTTGGGGGGGGTAAGCTTCCGCATTAGACTCCTAATTTCTTCATTTTTACACTCATCATTATTTTCATGAGATGATGTCTTAGATTTCGCTTCTATTTCTTAGTTGGTATATGTAACTGGATTATCAATAAATCTAGTAATTAATGTTAATTAGTCATGTGTATTAGATAAGTTTGGGAACTCTCCCTTGCTTGAAGCCATCAAGAACGGGCAAGATCAAGTGGCTTCTTTACTTGTTAAGGCAGGGGCAGAACTTACCATTGATGATGCCGGTGGTTTTCTCTGTACGACCATCGCAAGGAGGGATTTTGACCTTCTTAAAAGGGTTTTGGCCAATGGCATTAATCCAAATTCCAAAAACTATGATCGCCGAACACCACTTCACATGGCTGCCTCAGAAGGGTTACATTCAGTGGCAGAGTTACTTATAGAAGCAGGAGCAAGTGTTTTATCAAAGGACAGGTATGATCTGAATTCTGATCTGGTTTTGAAGACAAGAGTGAAGTATTATTCTTTTTAAGCCTCTACCAGTTAAGAAGTGCAAAATATGAGATTGTATAATGAGGAAGTTGGTATGATCTAGTTGATGTATGGGTTGAATATGTTTATGGATTAAATATAGTTTTATATTATTTCCACCCGTATTTTGCGATCAACAAGGTATGGCTTTGATGATTGTTTCCACTACCAGTCTTTGGATGGGTAATTAAATGATGATGGGCACCAGGTTCATATCAAATGATCAATCTTTGTCATTTAATATTACATGAGGCATGCTAGTTTGATCTTAATGGTCTAGATAGTTTTGGAAAAAAGCTAGCATGGTTCAAAAGAATTATGAAGTTTTTTTATGCCTTAGCAAAACTGGAGTCCTTTTCTTCCATTCTTAGTCTCAACGTCTATCTTGGATCTTTTCAGTTTTATCTGGACAACTTTGAGATTTCGTATGAGAATTGTCTGTGTTTTAGAGATGATACCTTGCTTCTTTACACTAAGCAAATTGTCGTATACTGTTGTAAATATTTAGTATTGAGTTACTGGAACACCACCTACACTGCCTCTGCCTCTGCATAACATGTGTTGTACTACATAACATACTAATAAGCTCGCTCAACTAGCGGTTTTTCTTCTTTCTGCCAGCCTTGCTTTATTTTCATATTTCATTCTAATGACTTTATGACCACAATGCATATTTAGCTTGGAAAAACCATTGAATTTTCTGATGAAAACAAGAACTGTTGATGTCTTTGAAATAAGTTCAAATATCTGAAGTAATATGCTTTTGATCATGTTTGAAGTTAAGCTTGATTACTCTCTCCCGACTAAGCATATTTTTTCGTCCCTAAAATCTTAAGTTTCATCAAGTTTCTTGTTCTTTCTTTTTTTTTTTTTTTTTCTTTTCTGGGAAACTTCAGGATAGAGAATACCACAATCTTAGCATCCTCCAATCTCATTGATATTTAAGGATTCATTGTTCTCATTTTTAGGAGTTTTCTGTGTGACAAAATCAGAAGTACTGTTTATGAGGGCAAAATGAATTTTTCTTTAGATATCTACAGTGGCTGCATACTACTTGGCCAGAGCATGGTTCTAGAATTGAATTTCAAATATCATCTATCCCAGGAGTCCAGCTGCTAGCTTAACTGAAGCTCATCTATGTGATAAAATTATTCTGCTTCTTATGTCATGAAACTTTTAAAAATTACTTCGAAATAAATTTCAATTTCTCAGTCATCAAACTTCAATTGTTGTTAGAAGAAGTGAAAAGTACAGAAGGGGACACTCTTCTAGTCTGCACTGACTTTAAGATGAAAGAAAGAAAGAAAGGAAACCATTTACGCACAATTAGCAATTCATAGCTTAGTATCTCTTTTACTACAGAATTTTGCCACCTGGAGTAACCTTTGTTAGCCATATTCTGCTTGCAGATGGGGTAGTACCCCATTTGATGATGCCTGCATAAATGGAGATAAGAATTTGATCAAGCTGCTTGAAGCTGCAAGAACTTTTCAGTTGTCTGAGTTATCTGATGGTGCCCAAGCAAGTCGAGGTAATACTAAAATTTTACTTCATGCATATAGCATTTACATCCTCAATTGTCTGATTTGCAATAAACTAGTAATTTCTGGAAGGAATTTTACTGCGCAAAAAAATTGTTGCTGAAAAAATCACTTACCAAAAGATGCTCTAACAAAGAAATGAAGAGCAATAATCTTCCAAAAAAGGAAGAAAAAAGAGTGGTTTGCTTTACTGGATTTTTTTTTATTAAAATAAAAATTTTACTGAAGTAAAGAGGAAACCTCATACAATCAAGTGTACAGAAAGCTATCTTGGAGCATTATGATAAAAAAGAGAGAATCTATAATATCGAAGAGCCTAAGGCACAGTGCCCCACATCTTACCAGGAAATGCGCTAGATGCATTATATAATGTCATCAAAGTGGTGCCAAGCACATGAGAAATCACTCACAACAATCTCAAAAACAGCTATTTCAAATCAACAATAAACAGTGATTTCCCACATTAACCTGGGGCAGTTGGATGGGGACAATTTAGCGAAGCCCCTGTGATTTTTAATCCACTTTTTCCATCCAACTAGCACATCAATGACCTTCTTAGGTCATTATCCATTGAACTCCAAAGACTGACAACAAATCACCACAATTTGCTTCCGTTACACAATGAAACTGCTAATGTTCTGCAATATCATCACTATACTTGTGCATATAATATTTTACCCTACCAACTAATACCCTCCTACTTTCAGTGAGATGACGATATTTCTATTGACAGTAACAGATGAACTACGACAGAAGAAATGCACAGTGTTTCCCTTTCACCCATGGGATCCCAAAGAGGAGAGAAGAGAGGGAGTTGTGTTGTGGGTTCCACAAAGCATTCATGATCTCATCAAAGCAGCAAGGGAGCTGTTGAAATGTTCAAGTGGCTCTTGTATTTTGTCAGAAAATGGTGGCAAAATTCTGGACATAAGCATGGTTACTGACGATCAGAAGCTATATTTGGTTGGTGAAGCACAAAATGGGTAATTAGGGTAACTGTACTAACTAGAGTGATTTAAGATTCTGCAAAACTGGGAAACATTCATCTTGCAAGTTAGTCATCTGCTAAATGCTTGGCTGCTTGACATGTCTAGAATATATCCAGACACGTTCATGTAAGAACATAATTATCAGAACAACACCATAGAGATTGCTATACTTTCTTTAGGTTCACAAATGATTCTACCCGGGAAATTTATAGAAAATAAGGGACCAAGTAGCACTTGACACTTAGATAAGTCCAAGTTGAAACCAGGAAACAACAGATAGCCTCAATATTGGACTCATTTTCATTGTTTATTGGTGCTCCTCGATTATACTTTAATATTTTACCAGTTCTGGATTGAAATATCCTACTCATTTCCATTTACCTTCAGAGAGAAATTTCTTGGAGCATATATGAATCCTGGCTAGTTGAACTGATAGGCAAAGTACGTGATATTTTGGTAGGGAAAAAAAAGAAAACGAAATTATTTGAATGGTATGATATATTTCCAAACATGTCATGGAGTTTACATCATGTGCAAAAATGAAATCGAGTGGATCTGTCAGTGCAAATAACTAAAAATGATTTGACCAATATGGGTTATGACTAGGGTTTTCTGATTTGTCTATGGTTTTGGATCATCATGAGCTTGTGCATGTTAACACCACAATCCTGTCATGTTAATTTGCAGATGTGAACTCGGAATTTAAGGTGAAATCCAAAAGAAACAGACAGATATGTAAAAAGAGGATGCATTGTAATAATAGAGTTCTAATTGAATTTGTTGGACTTGAATTCGATGGAGATCCTTTCCAATTGCTTGACCGAATTGGATAGACTAATGGAAAAAGATAAACACACTTCAAACATGCTGTGGAAGGAGAAATTCTTTTGTTGGAACCAGAAGTTCTTTTGTCGGATCTATTGTTGATAATGCAGAAAGAAAAGATCAAAATCTCATAAAATTTCTAGAAGATTCAATAAAAATTGTTAAACCTGATTTAAAATTGAAAGACGTCTCTATCGCCTCTTAGGTTACTTCCGTTTATTACACTACCAAAGATACTGGCGTATATAAGGGTACATACACACACACACATATTGTAAAGTCTACATGATATGTCTTTCTCTTTTTAAAATTGAATCATCTAATTTCATCAAATAATTAGAGAGAATCTCGACTCAATTAAATTTAATTTAATTGAATCGACCTTACTGCTTAGATATATCCCTTTAATTTGTCTTCCTAGCATGCAACTGAGAGATTGAGTGACAAATTACTATCAAACAAATGCACATTTGATGCGTTTAAAATTGAAGTGTGTGACTTTGGTGAATAATAGTGTGCCAAGCCATTCAAACATGCTAGGAATCACATCAGATAGATGAGTGTTGGACGAATTTTTAAACGATTATATAGATTTAATACATGTATTTATTCTCCTCTTCAATTGAAAATAAGGATCTCCTACGATTTGGATCGGAGAAAGTTCCTCCGAAACAATATTTTATGCGCTTAAAACAACTTAATAAACTGATTAGGAAAATAAATTGTTGAAAATTCTTATCTGCCTATTTTAATTATAACTCAATTCCCTTTTGAAGGTGGTCAAGTAATTAAATTCTCTTCACTCCTAGTTTGTTTTCGTATATAAGACGAGATGAGTTGAGATAAAAATTGAATAAAATATTGTTAAAATATTTTTTTAATATTATTATTGTTTTGAAATTGAAAAAGTTGAATTGTTTATTTTATTTTGTATGAAATTTTAAAAAATTTGTAATGATTAGATGAGATAAGATGAGAAGAGTTGAGAAAACGAGACTTAATTTTTTGCAATTAATTTTATTTAAGTTATATTAAACTTTAAATGGGAAAACAAGTGAAGAAAATAAATGAAAGAGTTTATCAACCTTAGGAGTTAAATCAAAACTCAAGTGATGATATGATTCCTCTAAAAATTAATATTCAAATTTTCTTAACAATTTCTATTTGGATACAGAAATATTTTTAATTAATCTCATCTCATCTTATTATTATAAATTTTTTTAATTTTTATACAAAATATAATAAATAATTTAATTTTTTTAAATTTTAAAATAATAAAAATATTAAAAATAATATTCTAATAATATTTTATTTAACTAATTTAAAATTATAATATATCATGTCCAAACTATCCGATTTCGAGGTTGAATAATTCCAAAAAATAAAATAAAATAGAGAAATGCTACTCACTGTACATTGCACTCTCCACACACTTCACATAATTTTTTTTTTTTAACCCACGTTGAGTGTGCTGAGACTTCTGGAGATGTTTGGATTCGAAGATGACTTGAGATGATTTGAGATGAGTTGAGATGGATTGTGAATAGTAATGAGATGAGTTGTGAATAATAGTGAGATTTATGAATTAAAGTTACTGAATAGTAATGAATAATAGTGAGATGAGTTGAGATGAGTTGAGATGAACTGAGATGACTTGCGAATCCAAACAAGCTAAGTTGTAAAGAAGATTTTTTCAATAAAATAAAAGTGAAGAGTTTATACCCAATAGGGCCCGTACAAATCATTTCAGTTTTCTAAAATCTAACGGTTAAGAAAGCCACACTCGCCAAACTAACATCACCTTGGAAACCCATAGAAGCACTTTCCGGTCGTTTTACCTTGGTCATTAAGCCTCGCAAGTAGCATCTGCAATCCATTGATCCAATACCGAAGAAGAAGAGAGAAGAAGAAGAGCAGAGGGGAAAATGGCGTTGCAGTGGATGATATTGACGTACATTGTGGCAGCAGAGGCCGCCATAGCCGTTTTATTGACCTTGCCTTCACCCAAGGTCGTCAAGAATCGTCTGGTCTCTTTGATTTCTCTTATTCTGCAACCTGCCCTCTTCATCGTCCCCTTCGCAGGATTCCAGCTGTTGGGTATGTTTCCCTTCTCTCTCTCCCCTTCTTGCTTTGTTTTTTCTTTAATCTCGGGTTTGTTTTTAATCCTTTGCTAAGAAAACAAGGGTCAAATGAATGAGAATCTCGGGTCTTATAACGGGTTTGCGCCTTTTGTGGCCATTCAGAAGCTAATAAGAGGGTTTTCTCTGGTTTGCTGACGAGACAATTGGAGAATTGACTTTGTTTTTTTCTGTTTTGGTACTTTCTCGGTGAACAAATGGGTGATTAGGAAAATGGATTTCGAAATATTTTCTGAAGATCTGGAGTTTAGCGTTTCTTGATTATTTGCAGATATTTATTGGAAGAACGAACATCGCTTGATGTGCACGTCTGAGATCTGCACTGCTGCTGAGAGAGATCGCTATGAGAAATCTGTAAGATTTTCTTTCCCTTTTTCTGCTTTTATTTTCCGTTTATTTTCAAAGTTGATTATATCGTTTATTTATTAAATTCTGTGTTTCTATATTTTGGAAAAATAGATAATTCGTTTGCTTTCGACATTTCGTGTTCTTGTACCTTTTTTTTCCTTGAGCTAATTATTTTAATTTTATAAGCATCTAAGACTTTGGAATTTGGACGAGACACTTGTTATTTATATGACTCTAATTGTGATTAGAGATGTATTACTAGATATTTTAACAAAACCCAACACAGGCACACGCACAAAAGAGGAGGCTAGTTCTTCTGATGTGGGATTCTCTGTGGAATGTATTGGAAGTTGCTTTAGCAATTCCAAATTGGCACTGCTATCTTGTTTGTGGATTTATTTAGATTTCATCGAAGGTTGTCTTTGGTTTAAAATTTCCCTGGAACCCTAATATTTATGACAGCCCCAAAATTCCATTTTTTATAACTGGGATGATCGATGTCTTGGTAAAAGAATTGATAGTCAAAGCACACACTGAAAGATGCTCTAGTTTTGGAGAAGCTAGTTGAAGCAGATGCCCTGTTGCCTTGTGAATCTAATTATACAATGGTATTAAAGCTACTCTTTTGTATGGGCTGACAGAAACCGAAATGCATATTATTATGATTTTTTTTAAACGTTTACGACCTGAAGAGCCTGAATTGATTTTTTACAGCTACATCTTTCTGTACTTAATGAAGGATGTTTATCCATTTCACTGAAAAGTGATGCCTGATTGAAGGCTCTTTGTCTAGGGGAAAGCACTAGCCAATTTGAAGCTTCTCTGGGATCACTTCTAAGATCCAGTTTCACCTAAGCTAGTGTGGATTCAGTACCCATGACTACCCTTATATTCATATTCTCAATGTGGGACTCTGGGGTGTTACAAATTTAGCCATCAAGTTCTGATTATTATCTGTTCTGCTGAGTGTGGTTCATTCTTTATGCTATAAGATCGTTGGCGTTTTTTAATTCTCTAATATTAATTCAGGGTTTGGATGCACCTTTAACTCATTCTTTAGCCTTGTTTGGATTCAAAAACCATCTTAACTCATCTCATCTTGTTTGGATTAAAAAAACATCTCAACTTGTCTCATCTAATCATTACAACTTTCCCAAACTTTCAAACAAAATATAATAAACAATTCAACTTTTTCAAATCCCAAAACAAAAATTATATTAAAAAATTATATTCTAATAATATTTTATTCAACTTTCAACTCTTATCTCAACTGAACTTACAATCCAAACCTCCCAGTGTAGATAAATAAGTTCTATTACCTATAAAAGAAAATGGGGGTGTCTGTAAACCTGCAGTATCAATTCGAAAGGTTTTATGCCTTCTCTGTCTTTTTTACATGCTGTGTATTTTTGGGGATGGCGAAGGGCCTGGTATTGGAATAATGGGATGAGAAAGGTATTCTCCAATTTGAGAATATACTACCACTCTATTTTTGATAGAGGGAGTGAGGGAGCATGGTGGGATTAAGAGGGGAGAAAAAGACAAGATGCAGTGGTAGGGGATTTGGACGGATTCTTTTCAACAAAGTTATTTCCGAACTTTAATTCCTTTGTTGCATACTGTACTTGTTGTTTCGCTTAATTGCCTTAAATAGAAAAATACATTTTAGATGCATTCAAGACTGGATATTTTTAAGAAACAATCACCTGAGTCTTGTGCCTGGCAAAATTAAGATCTTACTATTGATTCCCATGCAAAAACTGAACCAAACAGAACCAAATGGAAATTAATTCTTTTCATAGGATCCACACAATGATTGACAAGGGTTCAAAATGTGTGATTGAATAAGCATTAGTAAATAGACTACAGTTAGCTCTAATGTGATTGCATAACCGATGCGCAGGCCATCTCCATTCCCAGGTTTCCCATGGCATAAACTAGCTCAAGTACGGATAATTTGTACTTCTGCAGCCTTTCATATGCTTACCTTGGACCTATGTTGTGCAGATCTACAAAGCTCAAAGGAATGGCGTTCTGTGTGCTGCATCAATACTTCTCTATTGGTAATTTCCAGTAATCCATTATCCTTGTTATTTGGATGCTTTATTTAGGAGTCTACGCTTAGTTGTTTTCAATAGTTTTAAATGTCTTTTGAATGGGTGTGCAGGTCTATGTACCGCATTTGCAAGTATCACAAGGAGATCCAGAGCTTGGAGGAAGTGGAGAAGAGATACAAGGAACAGTAGCTTTCTTATCCATGCCCTTGTATCCAATTAGTGGGAGTCGACACTGTTTATTTTACTCAACACTGTTTGAACAACCGACATTGCTTCTAATCTTTGCTGTCGTGCCATGAACTTCATGCACGTCCAATTGCAGCCATCTGTGCTTGTGGCATGCTCTTTATGTGACTCGAAGCTGCTGCTCGTTTTTTGTTTTTCCATACGAAGACATGAAATTGTTTTGGTTTTGTTTCTTTGCATCGAAAACCAATTGTCCACCCACTTGAGCTTTTGGGAACTTAGTTATACCACAAGTTTTCTAATTTCAGATCAAGTTTGAGGCCTTTGTGTGGTTGATGCCCTATCAAGTTTTGTTAAACAATGGTGTCGAGAAGATGCATTGTGCATTGAAACCTTTAATCCTCTCCCTCAAGAAAAAGATAGGCTTTTGAGCGGGTAAAGGAATTGAAAATTGAAATAGCATTGGATATAGCGGCCCCATATCCAAGTGTACTAGACTGGTTCAGAAGCTACTTGACTCTGCTGCTATTTGCAAATTGACTAGTGTTTGGTTTGAAAAGAGATTTTATAATAGAAAGTTTAGAAAGTAATTTGATTTGAATAATGCTAGGTACAAACTTCAAATAGATAAGTTTTATACAAGTCTTTTTGTAAAAACTTGGGTTCCATTAATAAAAAATATTTTTTTTGTTTTTTACATTTTTTTAAGGTGGGGTTTACTTTTTACGAAGGCTTGTGTGTAACTTATCTATTTGAGGCTTATACACATCCTTTCTCATTTGACTTAATGTGATAAGTCATATCTATTTTATAAAAAAAAATATGTTTAATAATTTATTATGATTATTATATCATATTAAGTTACATCAGTTTTTAATTTTTTTTTAATTCTTGGTGTGATCAAGCATTTCCCTTTGGGTTGGGCACAAGATTCAAGCAAAAGAAAAAAAAAAAACCACAAAAGTAAATAGTTGATGACAAAAAAGAAAAAGTGATATATTAAAATAAAGAGGAACGTTTCAGACAGGAGTCACCTATAACTTGAGTTTATCGGAGACCAATTATGTTGTGACATGTAAGCCTTCCATGGCATGTTAATGTCGGGACGCATACGGGTAAGCTTCTCTCTCTCCTTCGTTCCTGATTTCTCTCAAAATTCAGAAAGGCATCTCTCTCTCTCTCTCTCTACTTCGACTGTCTCTCTCTCTACGATTTTATTTCAGAAACTTGAGTTCTCTCTCTCTACTTCGACTCTCTCTCTCTCTCTACGATTTCAGAAATGCCTCTCTCTCTCTCGACTCTCCCTTCCCTTCAATTTACAGTTCATCGAATCAAGATGATGAAGACAAAGATTTCTGGTTTTATTTTGACTTTGAGCATTTAAAAGATGCCAGCATCTGTGCTGGACCATGTTCAGTTTTGGTCAGATTGAAATAAATGGTAGAAGAAAGATGGGTTGGTCAGATTAGAGTAATCACCTATAGAAGAAAGATGGGTTGTTTACCTTGCCTTTGCTTGATCTGGGGGTCATTTTCCCTCATCTTCTTGCTTATAAAAGAGAAAACAAAAATTTGTATTTGGACCCAGCTTCAAAAACTCATCTCAAATTTATTCATTGGACAACTTCTTTATGGATTTGCGAGGACATGACAGATACACGAAAACAAAAATTTGTATTTGGACCCAGCACAAGACAGATGCAAGATCAGTTCCTCTTTGGACAGATCAGATTGGAGTAATCGCCTACAAAAGATAACTTGTATAATTGCCTACAAAAGAGTTGTATTTTTGTTCCATGTGATTTGCAGAACTTGCAGGGTATGGTGCGATGGTTTGGGTTGCGCCGAAAAGGTTGCTCCTCCACCGGCGTGCGGTGTGCATTTGAATGCTCAAAGTTCATCCAAAGTTTTCTCTGGATCCAGAGAGGGCAAAGAGAGATAGAGAGATCGAGGGCAGAGAGGGGGAGGTCATGAGAGAAACGAGTCGGATTAATGAGAGAGCAAAGAGAGAGGGGGAGGGGGAGTAGATGTGCGCTTGCTACGTGTCGTTTTCCTATTAGTCTTCGATATTCTATCATTATAGGAGTCACCGGTCTGAAGATTTTCTCTAAAATAAATAATAAGTACAAGCTGAAAAATGATAGACAATAAACATCTTATTCCTATCATTACTCAAGGGGAAAAAGATGATGGTTTGTAAAATTTGGAACTCAAATGAAGAAAATATTGTATAATATCTGATGAAATCTTATTCCTATGATCATATTAATTGACTGCTTTATAAAATAGTTTTAAGATATTCTTAAGTAAAATGGTGGGCATGCAAGAAGAATCTCAATAAACATTTTAATAAAACAAATTGTAACGCCCCAACGAAAGACCCAAACCACATGGCCTATACTCCAAAAGGATTAGTCAATGATACAATTGGAGCCCATTAGAACTTTATAAAGAGTAAAAACTTATCATTCCCAAGCAATGTGGGATCTCATACACCGCTTACCCTTATCCATATCATATATCATATGGGGTATCACAATCTACCCCCCTAAATTTCCGACTTTCTTGTCGGGTCTGTCTATTGTAGGTGGCACGGCTCAAGTCCCTCATTTCTGGTTGGGATAGGCTTTGATACCATTTGTAACGACCCAATGAAAGGCCCAAACCACATGACCTATACTCCAAAAGGACTAGTCAATGATATAATTGGAGCTCCATTAGAACCTTATAAAGAGTAAAAACTTCTCATTTCTAAACAATGTGACCCATATCATATCATATATCATATATCATATGGAGTATCACACAAATGCAAAGCAAATAATAAATAAAAAGACAAACCATCCAGGAAATAGGAAATGATCGAGCAGCAGCAGCTCTCATATAATTTCAGATGAACATGTACTTGAATCTGAAAGGCAATCAGCTTAGAAACGTGGGCGAATAACAATCAAGTAATAAGGGTAGGATTATGGTGACAACTAGCCAACAAAATCACAGTATCTTTTGGAACTGCTTTTGAAAAAGGTGCCCTGTATAGTTCTACAAACAATGACAGTACTACTGAAGATATATATATGGGTTTGAGAACAAAATCATCAGTGTTTTTTTTTCTTCGATAATTAAGTTCTAACCACCAAATTATAATTAACATCCATTTGATCTTTTCTCTCCTTTTTCTGGGTATGTAACCTTTTTCTCTTACCAGAAGAAAGTATGCCAGCTTCTTAATTTCCACTTGAAATCATGCTGATTTATAGATTGAAATCGATGGGGGATCCAACAAGCTCATGTGACAGTCGCAACATGCAAATGCGCGCGTCTCCTTCACCCTTTTTCTCTCCCCCCAAACAACAATCCCATCATGAGAAATCCCCCCCAAAAGAGGCTTCTGATCCCTCTGATATATGATCTCTTCTTCTTCCTCCTCCTTCCTTTTCTGTCGGCCTCAGCATATGCTTATAATTTGCCTTCTGTTTTTTTTTTTTTTCACTCATTTTTTCGAGTGTGATACTTGAAAACAGTGAATTTTAGGACATCGTTTCCCGTTGAACTTTAAGCCACAATACATGAACTTTCCCTCAGTTGGATTGCATAAAAAATTGCGTCCTTCTTGGTTTGGTAAAAAAAAAATATTAATATTAGATAGAATTTTAGATATGTAAATTTTGCGTATTTTTTTAATTAAATTATGTACTTTGCTAGACATTTGCTTCTTTTATCCTCTGATAAAATACAGCTTAATTTTCGTGTCTCTAAAGCCAAATACGTACGCCGCTACTACTTATATAATATGTCAAGCCGTTGTACGTCGACCTTGTGATGAAAATAACGTAAATATCTTTTGAAATTTGAGGACTTAAAAAATTATGAGATATTTCTTAAACGAGGAATGCTATGTATAGGTCACTATTTACTCTTATACTCTATATCTATAGTTTTTTTTTATAGGACGTGTGGATATTTTTCATATAGCGTAGGAGTATTTTTTATAGAATGTAGAGTGTAGGATAGTAAATAGTGACCAATATTTTTATAATATATTGATGGTTGAGAGCCAACACCAATATAGCCTTCATCACGCTTGTTTTCTATTCCTAACAAAAGGGGAAAAAGAGAATATTAATGCTTGTTTTCTTGAAGATTCAGCCATCTTTTGCATCGAAAAGAACATGATCTCTAATTGTACATTTTGTAAATAACGATCAGAGCAGAATTCTAATGGATATATGCTTAATTATCATCCACAAATCTTGGTAACCCTTCATTGCCCTTTAACCTTTGATGTGAAATATGGCGTGTGATGATTGATGGATGGAGATAGGAAAGATCCATCACACCATACCATGACAGACACACATTACAAGGAGTTTGGAACTCAAATAATTAATGTCTGAGCTTCCAATCAAACTGCACAAATAAACACACACCTAAAAAATATTCATGATCAGCAGTTTCGATCGGCTTATGATTGAGTTCAAATCAAGTGGGTGTTCTGTGTTCATGTTGTCTTTCCCAGAGGGCTCAAATTCAATGCATGTCTCATAAGGCCTCCCCCTTAATACATATGTTAGCAACTCCAATCAATCAGTACTGCTTTATCACTTTAACTCCCATCAATCAGTTTCGTATCACTTTCATGATAATAATATCCATGTCCATATCATCATCGTGTACTGGTGTACATGGTGGATGCAATGGAGGAAATATATAAACATCTGTGATCAACCAAAGAGTTTTCTGCAATATTGTTACCTGTTCTTTCATTTTCCAAAAGTCTAACCCACATTCATTTTTCAATTAACTTTGATTCCAGCCCCCAAAAAAGATGCCCTGTCATAAATTTTAAGTTTCTTACTATTTTCTTGGGTTTTTAGTTTGCAGCTGATAGATCTATTATGCAGGCCGGGAAGCATGCATTTTAACGACTTCTTATCTTCGATCTACTTAGAGAATGGATAAGAAACTGTACCGTGGCTGTATATGCAATATCTGTCACTAATTTCCAATGTTGGCATCTAATATAAGAGGAAAAAACTAACAGCATCAGATCAAGTTATGCTTTCTGTGAAATCAGATTAAATTAAACCCTATCTACTGCATGCATGCGCTGCTTCTGCATGGCATGTTTGCACTTTGGTTACATGATCGTGGATCGATCCACAAAAAGAAAAGAAAAATTACTAATTACACAGAGTCGAATAGTAAACTGGATATATATTCATCAGAAAATATGAAAAGTTAACAAAGAATTAGTTTATATATCTTCACAATCTCAAAATGACCTTTTGAGATTTTTGAAATCCGTAGTCTCAATGCATTCAAACCCAGCAACCCTGTAAGGATTCAACAGTTTCATAAGCTCAGTTGCTTTCTCCTTTGTCTCATCACCACAACCAACCTGAATCACTAACAAAAGCTTCTGAAAGGCACCAACTTGAAGAGCCTCCACCAAAAGTACTCTTTCAGCTTCATGCCTGCTTCCATATTTGCAGAGCTTCAAAATAGCAGAAATGGAATACTCAGTGGCCAAATCTGATAACCTCAAGATTTTCTTCACCAAGACTGGTATTGTCAAGGCATTACTTTGAGCCTCTTCTCTCCCTTCTTTGCAGCAACAAAGTCCGTCAAAAACACCCAAAGCCCTTTCGCCTATGCTTTTCTCCGAATCGACAAGAATCTCCAGCATTAAAGAAACCAGACCCATCTTAACAAATGTTAACTTGATCTTCTCACTGGAAGAGAAAGAAGAAGAAACCAAATAGAAAATTACCATGATTGAAGCTTTTGTAATGGTTGGACAGATTTGCTTCCTAACGAGTTCAATTAGTATTTCATTCACTCCCTCAATGCTTGATACCTTTTCCACAAGCTGTTGATCACAAGCAAGAAGCTCTTTCAATACTGATAGGGAGTTTTCCTTTGGCGAAAGATCTCTGCAGCTCAAAAACCAGACCATGCAACCTAAAGAAGCTCGAGATCCCAAGGATTTCTGGGCTTCCGTATCAACTGGAAACATCCAATTCAGTGCAGACAATATGTCTTCCAAAACCGTTGCATTTCTCTCAATGGATTCATTTGCAAATGTATCAAATGCAGCAGCCAGTACAGCAGCCGCTCCATTTGCAACGATGCATCGCCTGTTACGTTCACTCTCTGCACCCCATTTCTGAATTTTCTGCACCAATTCTAAGCACCTGTATTGATCCAACCGTCGTGCTGACTCTGTAACTCCGAAAAGAATCTCCGAGACCTCAACCGGCGCTACTGGAATTCTCGGTGTAGGGATGCGTTGAACTCCATATTTTTCCTTCTCCACGCACCAATCTTGGATCATTTTCGTAAGCGCATGGTTAGGAATCCGATCAAAACTCTTCAGCATCTGCTTCGTGACCGGGCACGTAAAGTTCCCCGCTTCAAGCCAGGTTTCGATGCTTTCGCGATCATATGTAATCCCAGAAGACAACGTGACGGGATCTTTCATCAAGTCAAGGGATATCGGGCATTGGAAATGATTCGGGATCACGAGCTCCATGTCCGAATTTCCCGGATGCTTTTTGCCGTCATGGCTGGCTTTACTTCTCCTCCTCCAACCTAAAGGCATTTGTACAAAACTTCTAAAACACCAACAAGAATAAAGGAGAAGAGATATGTACTTGTTCTTTTCCTTTTTGGCAATGAAACTATATGGAACCTGTAAGCTGCTTTATGAGAGCTTTACATACAAATATATATATATATATATAGCTTTGAGGGTTTCACAGACGGTACTGTTCCAAGTTCAATGTTCAAACCTCTGAATTAATTAAGATAGACAATATCTCAGGAGAAAAGTTCAAAACTATATATAGATAGATATATGTAGAGAGAGAGAGAGAGAGAGAGAGTTTGCTAAGTAGTAGGGAGAGTTTGAACATTGACCGCTGAAAGGTTTGAAAATACAGATCCAACCGTCAAAGGAGAGGAAAGGGTAAAAGAAACCAAATTTAATAGTCTGCGGTTTCTATACACATGATCAGCTGCTGTTTGAGAGTTTTGACCAGCGGACGAAGACTATTTTCTAACTCAAATATGCAGCCCAGCTAGCTTCCATGCACCCTTTCTGTAATCAAAGTCATATATAGCCATCTTAAAGAGGGGCCCTACAATGTTTTGTGGTGATTTTCTTCTGAAAAAGTTTGTAATGCAACAGAAATTGAGGCAGCTAGCTAGCTAGCCCTGCTTCAAAGGCTGATTTCTGCAATCAAATCAAAGCCATGCATCTTAAAGCTATGACGAGGGGCATGCACAGTACTATAACCTTTTGTGGTAATTTTCTACTGAAAAAGGTTTGTAATGCAATAGAAATTGGGGCAGACCGGCCGGCCAGCTTCAAGATTTCTGCAGTCAAAGTCATATATAGCCAGCCATCTTAAAGAGAACAGCTAGGGGGGCCTATAAATTTATGTGGTAATTTTCTTTTAATTTCGGAGAAGGGAACAAGAGAGAATGATCAAGACAAGACAAGTACTGTGCATAGCTTTTGAGGTCTACGTTGTTGTTATATTGAATGAGTTGTATATAAAGTATATAGGTCCCTAGCTTGCAATATTGATGAAAGATAAATCTCATGATGATTTCTGATATATAGGTATACCAAAAACAGACCATGCATGTGCTAGGAAGATATAGTTTTTTGCTTTTTGATTTTTTCTAACTGATCTAGATTGACTTTCTCATACATTTTGGCACCGATACATGACTAGGTCCTTGATAAGGACCTCAATAAAATCAACACCATAAGAAGGAACATTGTTCAACAGTACTAGAAATTAAAAAAATGAATATTAATGCTACTTGGTCATCTGAAACTTACTATTCAAATGATCTTGTCAGTTATAGAATTTCAACTTACAAAAAAAAAGATGCTATAAGAAAACTGTTTATTTGTTGCTAGTTATTTTCTACGTAAATGATTATTTTCTATTAAAATGAGTCTATTCTCGTCATAAATGGTCATTTTCATTATAAATAACTTTTCATAAATATTTATTTTTCTTGTAGCGGCCTTCTTTTGTATTTTCGGATGCTCTTTTGGTTTGAGTTTTTTTTTTTTTAATAAACCACGTGATAATACTTGGTGATCATGCCACATCCAAAGGCTCATACTGATGAGTGGTAAGTTTCAAATGACCCAATAGCAATACTCAAAAGAAATTTCCTTGACATGCCATTTAAAGTCACTGAAATGCATATATGTGTGGTCAGATACAGCCATGCATCCAGATTTTATGATCAAAGCCATTGTATGCCAATTGCAAGCTGCTTGCAGACTAAAAACGTCTTGACCTTCAACACCTTCACTAGTTGAAATTAATGTAACACATGTGACTGACATCCTAACAAGAGGTTTAGTAGTAACAAAAATGCATGCATGTGAGATTTAGGCATCTAGGCCTATTGCCATGCATGTATGTGTAAGTGCATGTATATATTCATTATTTCACCTACCAAGATGATCATCATGATCATGTTTAACTCATGAGAATAGCTAGCTAGGGTTTGAAAATGCGTGTGAAATTTTACCTTTTTCTATGTTTTTACCTTCTTCAGTACTATTTTTCTTTTCACATTTAGAAAAGTCTAGTGACGAAATTTTCTCATGTTTGAACAAAAAACAAAGCTACCTCGTGGTAGGGATATTCATCAGTCCTCGATCATGAGGCATAGGGCCCGGCACCAAACATAACATGAAGTCATCGGCCAGCGGCCAATTGTCACAAATGATCAAATCATCCAACAGGAACAAATTAAAGAAATTTTATTTTTGAGCAAAAGACTCAGCTAGCTTTCATGAAATTCTTAAGAAATTTTAGGTCATGAGATAGTATCAATCAATATTTAATTAATTAAATATTGGTCTGATCATGATGTTATCAAGAAAAGTAGATATTAATTTGTCTAACTTTTTTTTTTTTCCTAGCTTTTTGTCAAACTTTCTGTCTTATCTTTCCCTTTTAATTTGTTGATTTTACCATTTAACTCACGTTTTGATCTTTTTCTTTTATGAGTTATTGATCATAGGTCCAAAATCCACATCTGGGAATTGAAAGGTTCAAATGATTAAAGTTTCAAGTAATCAATCATCTTTAATTAATTGTTCATTAATTACGAAAAATTGGAAGTCTTCAAATAGTTCATTTATTAGTAAATTCATTCACACGATACCTGATCAGGCCAATAAAATGATTTTTACGTACACTATTAGAGCCTACAATATTGAACCAAATAGGAGATCAGATGGGACATGGTGATGATGCATGGCCGGCCGTGATCGATCGTGATTGTCAGCGTTGGCACCATGCAGTAGTACTACAGTACTGGCCGTGCACGGACGACAAATTCAAAAAGGGTTGCATGCATGCATGGGAGGGATATTGATTAGTTTTGTAGCGAACACCAAGGCCATGGAGGAGGAGATGATCAGGTAGTCTACAAGAGCAAGAAAGAGTTATGTTACATACAATCATTTTTACGTGCGTTTTGTATATTTTATTGATATGATTGGTCAAAACAGTTATTTTATATTAGTAATGCAGTTAATCATATTAGTAGAATGTACAAGAAATACATAAAAATAACTGTACATAAAATTTTTTTTAGATAATTGATCGATCGAGTATTATTAGTTATATGCTATGCAGAGGTACTACGACATGCATGCTGCATGCATGTATGCTCTCAATCTCCAATTTTAACATCCATGCACGCACGCATGCACGCACCCATTTAATCTATTCATAAGTGATATATATTGACGAGTAGAAACACATGTACCTTTTAATGATGATTGTTCAAATAACTTTGATGAGCCAAGCTGGAAAAATTAAAAACAAAAAAACAAAAAAAAAGGAGACAAATTGACGTACTATATTATATATTACGAGCTGCATGTATCTCCAAAGTATCTAGCGGCTTTAGCACCTATATATATAAGTTCCATGCCAGAACAGAAAGCGTATTAATTCCCTACCTTCTTAACTTTTGGAATTGAAGATTGGAAAACTAGCTAGATGTGTACGTACACGAAGAAAAGCATTCAAGCATATGCATGCTCTATATTCATTAAAGAGTAATGATATAAATATAATACTTTGCACAATAATATTATAAAATGAGGATATTTTTATAAAATGATGTTACTTTTATAAGATGTTTTACAAAAATATATCTCATTTAAAACATAATTGTATAAAATATTGTAAAAAATATTATGTGTAAATCTTTAAATTACTTCTATTTATTGGTGAGAGAAACCGTACTTGCACGTATATATCTATAAAGAAATGCATGATAGACTGAAATCAATCACCCGTTTTACCCAAACTCTTAATACTTTACCCTTTACATAAAGAGAGATTCTACTCGCAACCGCATCGGAGAACCGCTGCTTAACCAGCGTCCACAGGGAAAATGAAACTGTGTTTCGTATATACCAAACGACCGCATTCCATCATTTTTGCCCTCCCTCTTGAAGAAATGTTCCCTTCGTCTTCCCATAGAAGAACACGAAACCTTCCTCCCAAAAAGATGAAGACATGGTCCCAGCTCCCTCATTTGCAAGTTCTTCTTCTCATCTTCTTCTTCTTATCTTATTCCTCAAGCTCCTAACAAGAATTAAGTCCTCCATTAAAGGGGTATACTGTTCCCTTCATCTTCCCACAAAAGGACATAAAGCCTTCCTCCCAAACAGACGAAGATGTGGTCGCAGCTTCCTCGTTTGCAAGTTCTTCTTCTCATCTTCTTCTTCTTATCTTCTTCCTCAAGCTCGTAATAAGAATTAAGTCCTCCATTAAATGGGTATATGCCTAGACCCCCAAAATATCCGGAAAAATAATTCAATCCATAGCGACAAACATACGACGACAAGCACAAATGCAACCCATGGTGACCCCCAAAATATCCGTAAGAGCACAAAATCTCAGGTGAACCAGGCTTCAACCCACGGTGACAAACACAGATGCAACTGCCTGAGAGAAACACATGCAGATTCGGTACCCAACATGGTAGTGTGCGTGATCTTGAATACCCAACACAGATTCGATACCCAACACAGATACAACCCACCAGTTGGTTCACCAGATCACCGCTACAGATCTGGTTCTCCTACCCACAATGCGCGACGTCACTCACTCTCCCTCAAACTCTTTTTCTCCTTTCTTAGTCTTTTTTTTTTTTTTTTTGCATAGGAAGGCCAAGTATGCGAATAAAAGAGAAGCATTCACAAAAAGCCAGGGGACAGTGAAGTTTCATCATCTTTTGCGTTGCCAACTTTAGTCGACCAGTGGAAGTGCCTCTTGGGGAGTGGCTGTGGGTTCGTGGAGAAGAAGAAGGGGGAGTGGTCGTCTATGACTTCATGGAGAAGAAGATGAAATTCCGCAAGTGTTAGCTAGATTTCTTCTTCCTACGTAAAAATGAAACACTGTGTTTCATTAATGACATGGAGATTCCTCACTGGTTGCACAGGTCGGTTGCAAGAAGCATTTTTCTTACGTAAATGACCCTTTACCCTTTATACTCTATTTTTCTAGTGAAACATCCTTAGAGGTTTTACCCAAACTCTCGAGTCTTGGGTAGGAAAGAGATAGACATATAAAATAAATTCTTTAATATTTAATGAGTTTTAATATTGCACAGGACACAAAATGGCGGGTCCCATAGGCAACAATAAATGTTGTGATTTTTATAATTTTTATGCGTCACGTTCTCTCACTCTAAACCCTCTAAGGGATCCTTATCCTTATTGGAGTCCATTCTCTTCTACTTTAGGCCCTAGAATATTTCTTGCCCCATTTTACATGACATCTCAATTTTGTTTATGTTGCAAATTAAAGAATTTATTGCATTAAATAATGTAAGACCCATTTTATGTATCAATCTCTCTCTCACTCTATGCCTCAAAAGGAATTATGTTACATATAGTCACTTTTGCGTATTTCTTGTGCACTCCACTGATATAATTGACCAAAACAGTTATTTTATATTAAAAAAATGACACAGTCAATCACATTAATGAAGTGTGCAAGGAGCATGTAAAAGTAACTGCACATAGAGTTATTGTTGATTTTATCATGTTTGCATCACAAAAAAGTCAACGAAAAAAGGATCGATTAATTAGCAGAAAAAACTATATCGACACTAAGGATGTGTTCTATAACAACAATATACATGATAACAAAAGAAAACATGACTACATCAAGATTAGGATTGGTACGTTACATATGTTTTTCAATTAGGGGTAGGCAACAACTCACCAAGACCTGCCCAACCTGCCCCATCAATCTTTCTTGCTAAGATCATTTGTTTCATATTGTCGTAAAGTGGGAGTGAGAAATCTTTTAACAAACGTGGGCAGGCGGTGGGTGCACTTGTCCACCCATATAGAGAAATGGTACTTATCATTCTCACACCACACACCAACACGTGATTTGTCATTTTTATCATTTTACTTAAACACACACATATTAACACATCAATATGTGTGTGTTTAAATAGAAGAGCAAAAATGACAAATTACATGTTAGTATAGGGGATGATAAGTAAGATTTTTCATACAACAAATCCTAACAATCTAATAAAACCTTCAACTCACCCTTCTCGTCCATTTTCTCTCTTCTCCTCTCACTTCTTCCCTACCTTTGCTTCTCTTTTCTTTGTCTTCTTGCATGGCTAAAGCCTAAAGGACTATAATGACACTACACCGAATCCATCGAAAAGGCCCATGGCTAGGGCTGTGGATTTCATCCTTTGCAACAAGCAGTTTATGGTTGTGATTGTGAGTCTGTGTATATCTTGCCTCGTAGAGACTCACAGTCGCAATTGTGAGTTTGTGTACATCTTATTTTTATTTGTGGACCTAGATTTTTTGTGATGGCCTGAACAGTGGGCTTGATAATCTGCCCTGGCTAAGCCAGGACGAGCAGTGGCGTGGGGGGCATGGGTGGGGCCAAACATTGATATGATTTGTGGTGCGAGGATAATGGTAATGGATAAAGGATAAAGTAATTGATAACAATATACATTTTTTTACGGTAACAGTTTCTCTGAGAAGACGAAATTATTTATTTGATTGACATATAATTTTAAAATATTATCCATATTTTTGTTAAAAAAGAGTTAATACTATAAATATGTTTGCTTTGCTTAGAAAAAAAAATAATTAAAACATCCACCACCTAATTGTTTATCCAAATTAAAGATGTAAAGTACCAAATAGTATAGTATTTTCTAATAATTCAAGCATGCCAACTTGTCCTCCATGCTTCTATTTAGAAGTTTTAATATGTAATTCTTCATATTGAAAGTGCATTAACAATGAATTTAATGGCAAAAAAATTGGTTTGCAACCGTGTACTGCTAAATATAAAAAATTAAAAACAGATTGTCTTGTCATGATCCCTTTTTTTAACTTTTTTTTGGAGGAAAATTTTTTATCCACGAAAGGGTTATAGAAAAGTAAATCACAAATTGACGTGATTTGATATAATTTATCAGATTTATAAAATTATTTTTTTTGCATAATAAATTTAATAAATCTCATAAAGTCACGTTAGTTACAAATTTATTTTTATATAATCTCTTTATATACGTCGTAATCTCCAAATACATTTTTTCTCTATTTGGTGAAGAATGTATATTTGGGCCTTTTACCGATCCTGCAATTACTAAGCCTTCTACTTGAAATTTGCTCCTTTAAATGGGTCAAGTCATGTGGGCCTTCTACTTGAATTTCGATTCTGCCCCATTTGAAACTTAGATTGAATTGAAATCGATTTAATTCAGTCTAATTTTAAATTAAATTTGATATTTAAATATCAAACTCTCAAATTATTAAATTTATTTAAACTCAAAACTTCTTTACACATAAGACTCACAATTTTTTTCAACTTAACACTTTTTTACACGTGAGACCCACAACCTTTTTCAACATCTCATAAATATGGACGTTGCTACGTCCACAAAGAATTTAGAAATTCTCTACAGAACACGAAACTCTTTTTTTTTTTTTACTTTTTCTTTCACCATTTTTTTAAACTATTTAGATATTTTTAAAAAATAAAAAGAAATTACATATTCATTTAAAAGTACTTACTTAAACATTAAGTAAAAAAAATTAAAAAAGATTTTTGTAGAAGATTTTGTGGGTATAGTATTTTTTTATAAATATATCTAAATTCATTTTAGATAAGTTTCATAATGCTCGCTGCCGAAAAATAACAAAAATAAATATTTAAAAATAATAATAAAAGATAGAAGTTTTGGATAAACTTTTTTAATGGGCTCACTTGGAAAAACTAGTCCAAACTTAAGCCCGATACTTGCACCAATCATTTCCCCCTTGATACATTGAATAACGTCTAATTGCTATTTTGAATAACGTCTTATAATTTTTTTTAAGTATCACTCAAATATAAAATATTTTTTAATTTTTTTATCTAATTATTATAACTTTACCAAACTTCCATACGAAGTACAAAAAATAATATTAAATTTTTTAAATTTTAAAATAAAAGTTATATTAAATAATTAAATTCAAACAATTTATTAATTTATAATATTTTTATTCAATTTTTTTTTTCATTTTTTTTTAAAAATTTAATAAAATATCTCAATTCAAATTATTTTATTATTATTTACAAAATTTTATCTCATTATCTAAACTCAAAGATCAAATGATTTTGGAAAAATCAATTTCATGGCTACCACAGCTCCAAGTGCCAGAGGCTGCTTTCACCTTGCAGATGGGCCCAACACACCACCTAGAGTTCTCCCGATGATTGTTCCCCCTCCACTCTTTTGTAAACCAAAAGATCTTTCTACTCCCAGCCTTCAATATATTTTTATTGAAATAAGAATTTTTTTTTTTGAATTATCTAAAATGCATTTTTGAAAAATTCTTTGACGAGAGTATGTACACTCCAGAAACTATTAAGTTTGACCTTTAAGATAATAAAAAAAAGATGATACAATATAATTTTGATGGTCCAATCTAATAAAAGATGTAAATTATCAATTTATATATGATAATTTGTAATGTGTAAATCATAATTTAAGTTCGATTCTAAAATATATCTAAAACAAAATCGAACCGGACGATTACACTCCTAATATTAGTCAAAGAAAAGTGCTACAATCACAAAAAAAAAATTATAAAAATAAATTTCCAAACTGACGTAACTTTATATAATACATCAGATCTACTTTATCATGAAATTAACTTTACAACGAACCATATCTTATTAAATTGCGTTAGTGTGTTAGTTTATTTTATAGGACTTATATTTTTAAATTATACATTTTAGAAATGTACCCGAATATTTATATTTAGTATGAGTAATGATATCCTTACACATCTTTTATTATTGTTTTACTATTCAATTATTTTTTTCCTTTTGCTATTTGAATTTAGATAAAAAATCACAGAACATGATCTTCTTGTATAATCTAAAAAAAGTAAATTCAATCAACAATGTAATTATGTAATTTAATTAAATATAAATTTAATTTTATAGAATTGATATTCTTTTGTTATTTGAGTCAATTTTAATAAAATTAAATTTATTATTAATTTAATCACGTGATTACATTAATTGATTGAATTATTTTCTTCTTAATTATATAAAAATATCAGATTTTAATCTAAATTCAAATAATACTAATAATAATAATAATAATAATAAATAGCCCATAGTAAAGCTTGTATCATTAGCCGGGAGTAGCCCGCAGAAACTTCCGAATTCCACCCAACACGTAACGCAGACAATATCCCTATCCCATCCATTTCCATTAGCCAGACTCAATTGACGTCCCTCTCTCTCTCTCTCTCTCTCTCTCTCTCGGGTTTGTACTTCATCTTCCGTCCAAGGTAGTGTATTTTTTCATTTTTGGATTTTTTTTGGTATTGGGGAGTTTTTGAAGTTCTGTGAATGTTTTTTTTTCCTTCTATTTTTTGGGATTTGCAGAGGTGAAAATGGAAGCTGGGGCAGCGACAGTCGTCCGATCTCCATTTGGCATGTCGAGAGCGTTCAATTCAGTTGGCAGATCGGGTGCGTACGTACCCGATTTCGTGCGTCTCGGTACCAAGCTCCCGCCCTCGATTAAGGTAGGAGATGTTTGTTTCGGTTTCTGATTTTATTTTCCCCTTTTGAGCTTCGTCTGTTTAAGGTTTATACGTGGTGGTGTCATGAACATATTGAAACCCGGTTTAAAGAAACGCGAAACTGGCCGGCTGGAAAAGGTTTTTTTTTTTTTTTTTTGCATGAGTTTCTGATTGTTATTTGAAGAAGTTCTGTTTCGCACTTTATGGGTTTCCTCGTTTGGCTTTTTCTGGATTTTTTTTCTTGGTCTTCTTAAAGTAGAGAAATATTTTATGTTAGTAATTCATTCTGGGTTAGGAGCTGGAATTTTATGTACTCAACTTTGCCTTTTCTCTTTCCTTTCTACGTAGAACCCAAATCAACCAATCAGTTTTATGCTGTTGCTTAGTCATGAGGTTCATTGCAAAACATATCTTGAAGCCCTTCAACAGGGATAGTTCTAGCACATAAATTCATGATGCATTTATGTAAGTATGGACGTGCCGAGTTACTAATCTAGGTGGTTCATTTGGCGAGTATAAAATAGAAACAAGGGGTGCTGAGTGAGGTCATGGATTCAATCCAGTATGGGTGAATCAGTGAGGTTTACCTATTCAAGGAATCAGTGAGGTTTACCTATTCAAGGAATCAAAATTAGTTTGGAGACTTTTCATCTACTTTTGGGATGAAACATGTGCATCAGTAGCACATGTAGGAGTGAATGAGCAATGTTTAGCTACTCCAAAAAATAAAGGTTTGAGGACACTTTCTTGCTTTCTTTTTTCCACTTTCTTGAGGAAACGTGTCCATTACTAGCACATATGGAGGTTGCTGTCTATAATGGTTTGTTCCACCCCCCACGCACTAACCTCTATTTTCTTTCTCTTCATTCTGGAATTTGATGCACTTTCATGTGATTGATGCTTTACAGCATTACACTTCAATTTATCAACCAAGTTCAGGACACAGGAGAGTGGGTTTTGGAAATAGGAGATGCTTGGTAGTTTGGGCGTCATCATCTCCTGACTCAGCAGGGTCTACTGCCCCAATTGCTCCACTTCAGCTGGAGTCTCCAATTGGGCAGTTTCTGTCACAGATCCTGATCAGCCACCCACACCTTGTGCCTGCTGCAGTTGAGCAGCAGCTTGAACAGCTCCAAACTGATCGTGATGCTGAGAAAAAGAAGGAAGAACCTTCTGCTTCAGGGACTGACTTAGTTCTTTCCAGGTTGGTCTAAATTTCACCATCAACTTTCTTGGCTCTGTTTCATGGTTGATATATACAAGTGATGCTTGGTAGGATTACTTACATTTTTAATTGCAAAACTCAATTAAAATGTTCCATTGATAGCTTTTTGTTTTTCAATTTCTTGTAAGATTCTAGATTGAGCTGGACAAAAAATATGAAATGGAAGGTTATAATAATTTTGTTGGCTTCTTTCCATTCATTTTCTTGAGAACTGAATAGGGAATTGTGACTTTGAGGAGAAACATCAATCATTCTCATGACCTTCTGAAATATGCAGGAGGATTGCGGAGGTTAAGGCTAATGAAAGGAGAAAGGCTTTGGAAGAGATTTTATATACACTGGTAGTGCAAAAGTTCATGGATGCCAACATTTCTTTAATACCCACCATAGCTCCCTCTTCCTCAGATCCTCCTGGCCAGGTGGACGTGTGGCCAAGCCAAGATGACAAGCTCGAGCAACTTCACTCTCCTGAAGCCTATGAGATGATCCAGAATCACCTAGCTCTGATTCTGGGGAGCCGTGCTGCTGATTCAACTGCTGTAGCGCAGATAAGCAAGCTCAGGGTTGGGCAGGTCTATGCTGCATCTGTGATGTATGGATACTTCCTCAAGCGGGTTGACCAGAGGTTTCAGCTTGAGAAGACGATGAAGATCCTTCCAAATGCTTTGAATGAAGCAGAGAGTGATACTCAGCCAGCTGCTGGGGGGAACAAGAAGGCCAGTGGTGAAGAGTTCCCTTCCCAAGGTGTAGCATCCCATCCTGAAGTCTCTTCCTGGTCTGGAGGTATGAGTCCAGGGGGGTTTAATCAAGGGATAAAGGCTTCCCGCTTGAGAAATTATGTAATGTCTTTCGATGGCGAGACACTTCAGAGATATGCCACAATAAGATCCAAAGAGGCTGTTAGCATCATAGAGAAGCATACAGAGGCATTGTTTGGAAGACCTGAAATTGTTATAACACCTCAGGGGACCGTTGATTCTTCCAAGGATGAACTCATCAGGATTAGCTTTGCTGGTTTGAAGAGACTGGTGTTGGAGGCAGCGACTTTTGGTTCTTTTCTCTGGGATGTCGAGAGCCATGTGGATTCAAGGTACCATTTTGTTATGAATTGAGCTATGTCCACCCAACTTATATCCCTGGTCAGAGGAAAATGACCGTGGAGGCACAACTGACCAACATAAAACCGGTGTTAGTTTGACTTTGGTGATGAGTTCGGAGTACCATGGTGCTAATTGTTCTGTATATAGCAATTTTTATTCTGATGAACAATTTAAATTCAGATCATTATTAAGGAATAAAGATAGTTGGATTTCGGAATTGTGTAGCTTCACATTACCTTTTTTGTGAAACGTACTTGAATGTTTGATCTTTATTGGTTATCCATACAGGCACGGAGAGACTGTGTTGTCATTTTTTAGGCATACTTTGCTTTGGAAGGATTGCATCTTAACTTTTAACTGAAAATTGCTGAAATTTGTTAGTATTATGGGACGTGTATATGAGTAGTGCTACCTTCTATCTTGAATTTTGTCATCATTATTAGTCGAATAGCTAATGTGTTGTATTTTAAAGATAGTTGACCTATGAAATTACTCATCAGTCGGTATATAAAATGATTAAATAGGTTGAAGGGTATCTTCTCGTTGTTGCTAATGCAGTAAGGAGTCATCTCAACAGGAGGATTGGCCCAAGTTGCTTTCAGGGCCATGGCAACCTATTACAAGTTGCACTATTGCACACTCCAGTTCTTGGTTTCCACCGGAACGGAAAACAAAACTGGGTAAGAAAAACAGAAAGAAATTAAGGAAAACTCAATGGTGGTGGCTCCTTAATTATATACTAATTTGAGGCCCTTTGCTTGTCCTACGTGTCTCCAACCGTCGGTGTTGCAAAGAGAGACTTGCTTCAAAGAGTTCCTAGAGTACTTAGGCCACACAGGTGACTGTAGAAGCTTTGCTTGACCCAAAGACAGTTTCTGTTGATTCATCTCTCTTGCAAGGAATTCATGGATTCACCAATATCCCACTTCGCCCTTGTTATTTTTCTTCTTGTTTCCAGTGCTATGTTGCCGGCATTAATGGTTTCTGCTTCCCTTGGAATCAACTATGGTTAAATTGGAGACAATCTTCCACCACCCGAAACGTTGTTCCTCTCATTCAGTCCCTTGGTGCCGAAAAGGTGAAACTTTTCAACGCAAACCCTCTAGTTCTTCATGCATTCGCCAACACCAACATTGAATGCTTACTTGCCTGGCACGAAAATCACCGGGATCGTGGTTGGGAACGAAGTCTTGACCCTCGGTGACAGTATGCTCTGATCAGTAACCTCGCCCCAGCTACGCAGAGCGTCCATGGAGCACCCCTTGCTTTTGGACTGAACAAATAGATCAATGTAACCACTGCAACCTCCATCGATGAGGCCAAGTTCTGATATAGACTTGTATTTTTGCGTTGTTTGATAAAAATATGAAGCCCGGACCAACATCTGACAGGAATATTTGGCTATTCAAGCCTGACAAAACGCCAGTTTATTCTCTTGGATCACTCACCACTGAAGCCCCTTCAGAAGTCTCCAAGCCTTGCACAATTTTAGTGTATTAATTTGGACTTCCCATGGGATTAATCTTCTCCATGATTATTTCGAAGGAACATACATCATCTTTGCATAATGGCATGGGCTTGGTTCCTTTTGCATGATTCCTAGCATGGGATAGAACTTATCTTTTGTTGAGCAATGGACCTTAAATGATTTAGGACAGGTACTGGTCATAAAACATCTATTGGAAAATCTGAAATATGATTAGCAGTAAGACAATTTGAAACTAGCTGAGTCTAAATATATATCAGTCCACAGCAAAATTTATTATCTTGACAAATGAGAACTTTACACGCAACCGGATCCTTGAATCTCCATCCTAGCTAGACTCCTAGTACATTAGCCATTGCTTAATTGCAGGGCAGGTAAAATGGAAAAATGATCTTGAAGTTTATTAACTAATCACTAAAGCATACACAAATCCTTCAAAGGGTGTGTTTACAATGTGGTTTGGTGCAAGTTTTCATATAGATTGGTGAAGCTGCTTCATTGTTCTCCATCTGTGCAAAACATTGCCAAAAACATCATAGAATACAATTTTTGCATCTTTCTCGGTCAACTGCACAGACATAAAACCCTGCCCATCATAGAAGAAATTTAGACCACCTCCGTTCAGTCCTTTGATGTCTCCCCTCCATGCCTTGGACCCAGCTCCACTTGTTAGAAATTGTATACCGCTGTAACAAGTTTCAGCATTAGTAAAATACATATAATTTGGTACCATTTTATGAAATGGTGAAAACTCACATTTTGTTTACCTGTCATTGTCGCTTATATGCTCAAGGCAATGGTCATGTCCATTCATGTAAAAATCCACATTGTTGGCCTGTTATTTTGCATGATATAAGTAAGGCAATGGTCATGCCATAAGAACTGAAAAGTGCTTGCTGACAATGAAATTAACCTGAAGAATTGGGAGAAGCCGCTTTTCAAGTTCCTTTGTATCACCATGATGTCCAACACTTCTAATGGCATGGTGACCAACAACAATTTTCCACCTTGCAGTTGATTTCTCCAGTGCTGATTCTACATCCTATTACAGAGATTTACAAGGAAAACACATACAGAGTTGTAAATACAAGAATTTGGCTAGAGCAAGTTCTTCAAAGGGTTTCCCTTCGTAACCAATCGTTGCGTTATGCAAAATTAATTTATTTAATTCAAGTATTTGATTGTTTAATTAGTCACAAGGTGGTTGAGAACTAACCAAGTTGTTCAAGTGAATTGGTATACAATCTCGTGAATACACATGGGTACATTGGGAATTTCAAGAGTGCTTCATCAACATAGTTTTAGAATCAGGCTATAAGCTTGAAGTTGCCACAGGTATATGGAATCAGCTTAACATCTGATTTCTAATTACCTTGTACATCAAATTTTTCAAGTAAATTGAATCGATCCCAAAAATCTTCAGAACTCCATTAAAAAAACATACCTTTAATAGGTTTGCAATGTAACCCTTGCGAGATTGGATGCCCCTCCAATCATAAGTATGGCCTTCGGTATCAGGAAAGTAACCATTGACAAAAGGAGTGGTGTCCACAAATATAATCTCTGCTAATTCTATAAAACACAGATACAGAGGAAAGTTAAATATGATTTGGCTTCAAAAGTTTCAATGTCCATTAGACAATCCTCCATTGAGAAATCCTTGAATGTAAGACCTATTTACCAGAATTCACAATAAAAGATCTCAGACAAATCCATCTGCTATCAATTTTCCTGAGGAGAGGGCTCAACTGTGCCTCTACATTGCCTCTATAATCATGGTTGCCCAAAACTGCACAGGATTAAAGCCGGGTAATATCATTGTTTCAGATTGTTATTGATATGTGAAATGATTGAGATTTCTTTTCTCCTTTTTTCGTTCTATAAAAGTTGGAACTTACCGCTGTACCACAACTTCTGCAGGCTCTTGGCTGTGTAGATTTTGGTAAACGACTCCACAAATGCGGTGTCCTGCACACTAGACAATCCATTGTCGTAGAAATTATCTCCTGTAGAAACAACAAAATTGATGTCTAACTTCTCTCCAATCCTTCCCATCTGCAAGAACGAGTCATGAAAATCGTAAGGAGAATCGGAACAAGTTCTTTTTATTCCTTTTTTGGGAAACTTTCTCATGCATGCATATGAATCTCAGAAACGCATACAAAACGTGGAGAAGATTTGGAAAAAAGAGAAGATAAGAACCTGGTAAGCAACTTGAGATTGGTTGAATTCTCCTCTTCTTCCCCAGTCTCCAACAACCAAAAAGCTAACCGACCCATTACTTTTGGTGGGGTCACTGGGGTGGTCAAATCTTTGAAGCTTTGCATGAGATGTATGGAAGAAACACAGGACAAAGGCAATGGCGGAAAGAAGGCAGAAAGCAATGGATTTTTTTAAGAGAACTGCCATTGATGGCTCTTCAGAAGAGATTGACGACAAACCAAAGACTACTAGGTTGGCAAGAAACTAAATATAAAATAGTAATAAAAAAGAAGAAGAGAATGCTTGGATCTTTCTCTACCACGAGGAGTCTCTCAATGTCAAAGCCACTACCTTTTTATAGACACGGAATTCCTGGTCCTGTCGAAACACAAGCTTTGGGGACAAGGGGGCTGTCTTGGGATTGGTGGAAAATAACATGAAAAAAAGAAAACAATGGGTTCCATTCATTTATAGAAGGAAAATTTATTAATGATTTTTTAAATTTTATTTTTAATTTAAATGCTAATTAATTTGAACGTCACGTTCTTGTATTATATTGCATATTAAGAAAAGAAGATAAAACGTTTTTTGACCTTTAAATTTTCAAATTATCCAATGTAATTTTATGAAGTAAAATTAAGTTTCTGTTGTCATATTATCTATAAATTTGAAATAGAATAGAATGTATTCCTCATCATAAAAAAAATATTATTATTACGAACATAAAATTATGATTAATTATTAAACGATACAAATCATAAAAAAAAAAATCAACTGGATATATATAAACCTATATATATAATAATTTGGTATATAGTATTTATTTATATTATTATCTTTTAACTTAATTTGTAAGTCGGTTACGTTTAGATAGTGAGAATACTCTAGAAGTATTGAGAATGTTTGTAAATAGTTATGAGTAGAGATTGAAGTGGGTTTGTGGGTCCCATTGAGAGTATTTTGAGTTATTTGGATGTATGAAGTATGTTGAGTTGTTAACTTTTAAACAGATAATTGAAAAATGTGTGAGTCCCATCAATGATTGATTTTTTTTAATGATGATTTTATTTATATATAATAGTGATAAATATTATAGTGATTTTATTTTTTATTTATATTTAATAGTGATAAATATTATAGTGATTTTATTTTTTATTTATATATAATAGTGATAAATATTATAGAATGTTTGTAAATAGTTATGAGTAGAGATTGAAGTGGGTTTGTGGGTCTTATTGAGAGTATTTTGAGTTATTTGGATATATGAAGTATGTTGAGTTGTTGATTTTTAGATAGATAATTGAAAAAGATATGAGTCTTATCAATGATTAATTTTTTTTAATGATGATTTTATTTATATTTAATAGTGATAAATATTATAATGGAGATGTTTTGGAGAGATTTTGATATGAAGATAGTTTATTATATTTGATATGTAAAATATTTTTATCAATATGAGAATATTTAAAAAGTGTTAGAAATACTTTTATTACTCAAACGTATCCTTAAATATAATGAATAATGTTTGAACCAAAACAACGTAAGCAAGCAGTCAGCAACATATTGAAAAAAAAAAAAAAAAATGGCAGTCAGCAACATGTGAACAGTTTCATTTTGTATTGAAAGTAGTTACTTTTTAATAACTAGAACATGTGGGCTGAACGGTGCGCTCTCAAGAAGACAATGGCGGCGGCGGCAGGAGCAAGGGCGGGGGTTAGCAGTGTGCAGAGAATGCGGCGCACTGGCACCTGAGAGCGGCGCATACGTATATACTTATTCGGATAGTAAGTTCAATAAAATAAAATGAATTGAAATGAAAATTAAATAAATTATTATTTTTAATATTATTATTATTTAAAATTTAAAAAAATTAAATTATTTTTTATATTTTATATAAAAATTTAATAAAATTATAATGATTAAATAAGATAAATATACGAATGCATATACGAATCCATCCGGTTGGAGATCGAGCCCATAGAATTTTTTTTTTCTAAGCCCATGGAATTAGAATATATGAAACCACTTCAAACTTCAATGCCACCACATCATCTTAACTGCACTGACTTCATCATCTACATTTCACATGTTTTTATTTTGTCCTGATTTAAAAATACTAATAATTTAATTAAAAAAAATTATATAAAAATATATTTATAAATTAACGTGATTTAATGTAATACATTAAATTATGTGATTTAATGTAATATATTAAATTATAAAATTATTTTTAATGGAGAGAATATATATTAGAATGGGTTTTTTTTAGCAAGAGTACTGGACGTACGTGACCTTGAACCCTTCAAATGATGGCAACGCCCACATTATCATAACCCAAACGGTATTCCGAGAAGTAGTATTAAAAAATTAAGATCCTTAATTCCTCTCTCTCTCTCTCTCTCAAAATGCTTAGACCAAAAGAAGAAATGCTTCTGAGCTCAAAATTGGAGGCAGTATATATACATGTTAAGATATAAAATAAATAATAAATTTTTTTTTTATTAATTTAAAATTTTAAAATAAGTGATGATTTTACATAGTATCAGAGCAGAGATTTTGAGTTCGAATCCTGACTCTACGCTCGACCCTATTTAATTAAATATTTCACTTGTTGGATCTACTCATTGAATGAAAGTCTGATCCACAAGTGAGGGAGACTATTAAGATATAAAATAAATAATAAAATCTACATCTTCCTACTTATTCCCATCAGTTTAAACTTTTAAGATAAGTGGTGATTTCATATACGTACCTTCTTAATTTTCTCTTATTATATTCATTAGGTCCTTCCTAAGTTTCTTAATTAATTATTAGTCATGTTTTTAATTACCGCATGGATAATGATAGGTAAATACATAGAAACATAAAGTATTAAAATTCAATAAGCCAAGTCATTTTGTAATTTTTATATATATTTTTTAAATCTCTTTATAGATCTAGCAAGCAGTACTTCTCTTTTCATAAACATCGAGTGCTGATCTCACGAGTAATCTCCATATGGTTCATTTGCTTTATCTGGAGATTGTATTATTATGGATTTTTTCCACCAATTAAAGAATGAAAACTAAAATAAAAACAGAAAATATAAGAGGGAAAAGAACGAATTATAATCGTGGCGTGATACTGTTCATCATGTTTTGAATTCTCAAGTCTCCATTGATATATCATGGTTAGCATGAAATTCACCAGCTTGAAATATTGGAGGTCTCAACTCACATTTGATTTGGTTCTTTTCAGATTTTTTGAAGTCTAATGAACAGTGAGGTTGCCATTCTTCTTGAGCATCGATGTCATGAGCAGAGGAAGCATTTGTCAGATTCCATGAATCGACTTGCTCAGTAATTGATCATCATAGGATCTGTTATCTTCCTTTTCCTTTTTTGTGTTAAAATTTCTGTATCTGCAAATCAATCACTTATTTTGAAAGTTCTGAGTTCACGTTTTCATTTTTAAGAAATTTAGAAAAATGATACGAACGTTTTTTACAATCCCGTTTTAAATGAATGACATTTTTTTATAAAATAATATATCCTCAATTTGAAATATGGTTGTATAAATAGTTGTACATGTATCATTATTCTAAGATTTATGATGTATTCCTTTTCCCAGAGCTTTCGAGAAGTCTTTACAGTATGTTAAGCGCTTTAGTCGCTTCACAAATCAGGATTCTGTAAAGCAAGTTCGAGAGTATCCTTCAATTTTAAGAAACAAAAGGATCATGAGCAAAATATTTATGTCCTTGTTATGTTCTAAAAATATTTGAATGAATACGAGGCATTCATTTTCTACATTTTCTATAGTCCTATGAGTTTCATATTTCACTGATTTCTTGAAGTATATATTTATAAAAAGCTTCGATTTAGTATATGCACAGTTAAAGCTGGCGTAAAAAAAAAACCGGAAAACTAGACCGGATTGAATCAAGCCGGTCTGGTCCAGAACCAGTTTCTGTAATGGCAAAATCGGCCGGAATCGGTCCGATTCCGATTCTAGGCTTTTTAGGCCCAAACCGGACCTGTTCTATATAATATATATTTTAATTATTATTTTTTATATATAATATATATAGTAATTTAAATTAATTTAAAAATAAACTGAAATTGAACAACTTTAAACTGAAATTGATAAATCACATCAATTGAAAAAAAGTCCTAAATATCAAAAGATTAATTTGAATTTATATACCAAAGTTGTAAATAAGATTACTAAAATATTATTTACCAAAAAAGAAAGAAAATCATTCAAATATTATTATCAAATTCTTATGGCCTAATAAATTCTCAATATATTTTTTTTGATAAGTACATAATACATTACTAAATTAGTAATACTAATATACATTAGTATATAATATATATTAATTATACTTTATATTTTCTGGCCTAATACTAATAGTCTAATACTATATTACTAATATATAAATTAGTATATAAATCACAATACTAAATAATTATATATGAAATAATGATATAGTTAATAATTTAGTAATTGGTACGTAATTAGTTTAGAGGAGTAATTGGTACGTAATTGGTTTGTGAAAATGTAAAACCGGTACATACCGGTTCGATCTTAAATTTTGTCCAAAACCGGATCGAACTGGACTAGTTACACCTCTATGCACAGTACTCCCCCAATATTTGAAAAAAAAAGCATTCCAGAAACATCAATGTGGATTTCAAATTAGGAAAAAGCTATTATGCCGCTTGAAGTGTACCGATGAAGTTGCCCTCCATTGGATTGGACAAGCGGCAGTTCCGCATTTATATATTTATATATATATATATATATATATATATAAATTCTTAACTACCATGCTGCAGAGTGTTGAGTAGATACCAGATGGCTGAATTCGAGGTATTGTAGTCCATACCATACCAGCATTAAGTTGAAAAAATAAAAGTAAAAATTGAAGAACTTTGGTCTGGATGATAAACTGAATACCTAGCTATCATGTCGTTATTTCTAATTATGCAGCTTGCTGTGGTTTGAAATCTTTGCCTCGAAATTGTGGAGGAAGCTACTTTTTTCATGCCATCTCTCAAGGTATTCACTACTCTTTGTAAAACATGCTTGTCTCCCTTCTTTTAAGTTGTTTATTATTGATACATGGATTCAGGAGGGCATTTTTTTTCCTAAATAAAAAGGTTAAAGGAGCAATCCAAGGTGAGTTTTTCTATCTGAACATGAATATAGTAGTGCCCTACTCGCTAAGAACCAAACTGGAGCCGCCTTGATAGTAGAAAGCTGCAAGAGATCCCTCGAGTCGAGTTTGAGTCATATATAGATTAAAGCCCATCTTAACTAAAAAAGTTAATAAATTTTTAACCAACTAATAACGATAATATTATTCACAAATGATAAAACATATATATCATACTATGTCAAGTATAAGACTGTTCATTTGGGCCGAGTTTTTTTCTGGCCCAGCCCAAAACCCAGATAACTGAGTTCCGGTTACTGGTTCCGGCCCGGATTTGACTTGGGTTGAAACTCGCATTACAAAACTCGAACCTATATGGTCCGGGTCCAGGTATGAAATCTGGTACCCAGATTTATATGTATAAAAGCTCTTCAGCAAACTCTGGCCCGTGATCTATCATATCTCTTCTTTAGGGTTTTCATTGCCCCCACCCTCTCTCTCTCTCTCTTTCTCTCTCCTAAGCCCCTTCTAGTTTTTGAGGAAATTTGTCTCTGCTTAGACCTCTCTCTCTCAAACGAAACCCTAGCCTCCGTGTCTCTTTATTTCAAGCTTCGGCTGCCGTATCTCTCTCGTTGCCGTGTCTGTCACACCAGCGACCTTTCGGTAAGTCTCTCTATTCTCCCGATCTGTGAGCAATGAATGTAAACATTGTGATCTGTGGGCATGTGGAGTATCTGTGAGAGACTGTGTAATATGAACAAACCATTCGCAGAATGGAGTTTGAGGACAAGAGAAGAAAGATGGTGAGCCCTGTGTGACCTTCAGTTCTAGGCAAGTCTATCTTTGGGTTCTTTGAGTTTTCGCTGGGTGTTCGAGAAAGTTACATTGTTTCTCTGAGTGGTGGGTAAGGGTGATACCCGCATGATGCGGGGCGGGGGGTACCCTCCCCCACACCCTGCCCCGCACCATGGGGGGGTTGTTGAAAAAATCACATCCGCCCCACCCCCGCCTAGCCCACTACTTTGTGTTTAAAAAAAAAAAATTTGGTCTAAAAATATTTTTTTAGACCCAAATTATAATATAATTTAAATAATAAATTAAAATTTATAAATATTAAAAAAACTTAAATTCATTAGAGTTAGATTTTGGATTGAATTGACCTCCTAGACCAATCTTTATATAGGAGGCCAAGATAATACAATAGTCATCTTTAAGCAATGTGGGACTTAGTAGTAAGTCCCACATTGCTTAAAAATGACTATTGTATTGTCTTGGCCTCCTATATAAAGGTTGGCCTAGGAGGTCAAGGCAATCCAATGACTTGAATATAATTTTAAGTCTTTAATAAATTGTATATATCTATATACAATATACTTATTTATATATGTATAAATAATTTTTTTTTATATGTAGAGCTGGGGCGGGGGGCGGGGCGGCTGCCCACCCCTAGTGGTGGGTAGGTTTGCATAGAAGGGGCAAAAAGGTGTTAAAAAGTCTCGGTATTTCAAATTTTTTTTCTTCGAGGTGTTTGTACGTATCATTGCATTTCAATCTATGTTTGTGGCTATTGGTGTATAACATTGTTGTTATTGTTGTGGGGGCACAGGTGTTTGATGATGGATTGTCGTTATTTCTCAATAGCCTTCACAATATTTTTCTAGTTTGCTTTCAATTAAGTTCTAAGATGGAAAGTTTTTCTGACCCAAATTAAGTTTTGCTGGTCTAAACGAAAGTGCATAATGCATTAATATCTCAAGAGTTACACCTTGCATGCATATCATTTTAAGCTAAGCTAATCTTTCATAAAGCTTTTGTTTGTTGTCTTGCAATATATTGGACGCAATCTCAATTAAAACAATAAAGAAAATAATGACTGAGAAAACAGGAGGTTTTATGCTCTATGAATTAAATGCATTTACTTATTCAATTCTTAACAGATTTTTCTTTTGAAACTTTTTAATTGCTACGTGCCTCTTAGTCAAGTATACAATGATTTTTTGTCCTAAGGCACGTAAACCATCATATTATAATATTATATTGGTTTTCTGCTATCCTGCATTTTTCGTTTGATTTAGTTTACATTATCTTGGTTGTATTATGCAGAATGATATTTTTCCTAACGCTTTTCTTACACAGCATTGGACATTGAGTTCACAAGATCTCAGATCATTGCTGCAATGCCTTGCACCTTTTTCTGCGCATGCATGGTTTGCTTTGCAGAAGCATTGGCTTGCTAACAATATACTGGGACTTGCTTTCTGCATTCAGGTTTGCCAGCATCTTTCTGAGTGAAACGTTTTTGTTGCTAGTGTCTTTATTCAATAAAATGCGAAAATATTGTCATTGAGCTGCTTTTATATATTGTGTCTACTGTCAATATTTGGTCAATCCATTTTTGAAAGGTTTTGTTTTTGTTATTTGCAGGGAATTGAAATGCTTTCTCTTGGGTCTCTCAAGACTGGCGCCATCCTTTTGGTAAGAAGTAGGACTTATGGAATTAATGCCAATCTTTCTGCTGAAAGTAAAGCACAAAATTGAAGTCTTTATTGTAATATCTTTGTTCGTAAGATCTGTAGTTATAGAAAATGTATTTGGAAGTGCAATGAATTAATGGATTTTATAAGCTGTGGATATTTATTTATTCTTTAGAAACCTCTTCTTTGGAATGTATGCATGGTGAATTTGGTGTTCCTTTTCATGGTTTGTGTTTTTCTCTGCTGAAATACATTTTTTCTCTTCAGTTTGGGTGGTTGCAGAGAATATACTAAGAATTCAATGTGGCTGTTGTCTTCAGTTTGAGTGGCTACAGAGAATAGACTTGAAGTTGTTATTTGGTGTGATTAAATCACTGATGGAAGACTATGTTATTGATATGTATCTTGTAATTTTGTATTTTGTAATGTAATGTATATAATACAAAATAATGTAATATGTAGTGGATTGCATTGTATGTTGCATGCATATTACATGATTAATATTGGATTTTTTTTTTTACATGCATTTAGTTAAAAAGGTCTAGTTGTTTCTAGGCTTATTTATTTTTGACATAAAATTTCGTTTTTCATTTTTAATATATTTTTATTATTATAGACAATGTTCAATGTATTAGTATTATGGTTTTTAACATGACTTCTTTAGAAAAATTTAATAAAATATAGGCTTTCATGTTAAAAAATTATGCTTTTTAACAACATTTTTTCTTGAAAAATTTGTAATGAAATATAGGCTTTTAGATAAAAATAAAATAAAAATTATGCCTTTCAACATTATTTTTTTGAATAAAATATAGGTTTTTGTAAAAAAAAAAATAATTATAATAAAAAAAAAGAAAGAAAGAAAGAAAAGAAAAGGAGTACAACCCGGAACCCGGGTTTCAAAAATCCGGAATCACCCGGGTTTTAGCTCTAGTCTATCCCGAGCCAACCCAACCTGGGTTTCGATCTGAGTATAGCCGAATTCCCGGGTCAAAATTCGGATGAACAGTCTTACTCAACATAAAAAGATACCTCGTCCAAGCACATGATATGTCAGTGCTAAAACAATTGCCACACTGACAATAGAAAGGAGGAAAAAAAAAAAGGGGTACCGTATACCACAATTTTTTTGTCCCTGCAATGTCATGCATGCATGTGACAATCACTGCTGATCTATTGCCAATGCCCAATCCCAGTGCTTAAAAATCTTCTTTAAGAGGAGAAAAGAATAGTTCTTAGAGAGAATTTCAATTGGCACCTCTAAATTACAATATATTGCTTTTAAATTGCATCCTAAACTTATCACATTTAACATTTTTCACCCCTAGCTAGCTATCTCAAATCTCAACTCGATCGATCCATATATATTTTATATATATATAAATAGCTAGCTCTGAATTTTGAAACGAATTTGACACATGATCCCCTTTGTATGAACTTTTTCTAAGCATGGTATTTATAAATATTATTGTTTTCCCAATAAAGAAGTGGTGAAATTAGGGCTGTGCTGCGCATCAGCCGGAAGCCGCAGCACACCGCCCAATTTTGTTTTTTTTTTTTTTTCACTCAATGCACTAGGTGTGCGCCGGCTTCCATAAACAGTAGGCTTACATTTATATTTTCTCGTGAAATTATATCCCTTTGACTATATTTTGGCTCTAATTAATTGCCAGTACCATTTTCTGGTGCATATTTATCGAAGCAAATTGAATCCCATCCATGGGTTAATTTGCAGATGGAAGGGTGAGGTTATGATGATGAAGCCATCGAGAGATTATTGAATGACCTGGCAGTAATAATCATGAAGTTTGCTTGACCCTTTGAAATCAGCCCATGCATGCATATATAATGTTTATCCAATTTCAACAGCATTGAGCAACATGAAAATAGTTTTATGGGTTTGGTGGAAGCTTTGGATAACATGTGGTTTCCTACAATAACTTTTGAACACGACTATAATTTGTGATGAAAAGTATTACAATCATAAAGAAATTTTATAAAAATAAATTCATAAATTTTATGTACTTTCATGTGATATATTGATCTATTTTACAGTATAAGTAATTTTATAATTTGGCATAATATATCAAGTCAAGTCAACTTATAAGCTTATTTTTATAAAATGTTAAAACATTTTTCATTTGTGATATCGTGCAATGCAAACTTCTTGCAAGTTGCTTTTGTTCTTTGGCAGACAGCGCTTTGAGCTTTCGTTATTGACGACAATGTAATATGTACGTTGTCTTGAAACTTTGGACTCAAAGGGTCCGGAAAGAGCACAAGAACAACTGAACAAGCTAAGCTCCAACACAACAAAATGCATTGCTCTCTGATCTCTCTCTCTCTCTCTGTAATCTCTGTGACATGATGTGAAAGTTCAGTCACAACCACTTCGCATTTTACTCTGCCCTCTCTCCTTGAACCGGACCCCCCCACCCCAGTGGGAGGTGGCTCTGTGCCTCGGGTTGAGGGGAAAAAGTAAAAAAGGGGAAAGAAAAACCCCGAAATTCCAAATAAAGGCAAAGCAAAAACCTCCAATTAATTTCAGAGCATAAAGCAAAAACCTCCAATTATGATCATAAGCGCCAACTGGCCCTTAACTTTCTTCTTTTTTGGTTGTCAAAAAAGATGTTGGAATTGCTGTAAAAGCTTTTCTTTCTCTCTATTCTCTTTCAATCATAAAGCAATCGATTGCAAAATCATTTCTCACTCATCCATTCTTTACATGCATGTCACTGTCACCTTGGAACTCTCTCTCTCTCTTCCTAATACACAAAAGAGTAGCAGTAACTGGAATAAGGAGTACTGTACTTATTTCGAGAAATCAGAACCTTTTATTGGCTTTGCTAAAGAATAAGTAGGGCTGGTATCATGTTACAGGTATAAGAATCTTATTTTACAGTTCTTGTTATCTTTATTTTATTAGGAAAAAATGTATTTAGGTTCCTCTTATTTTCATGATATTTTACTGATAGGAAAATAGTTATTAGGGGGTGCTAATAGAATAATGGTTATTATGGGTACTACTTGCCCCCTACGGGACGAGACCATCCATTCCCCGCACCCCACCTCGCATGGGGAGGGGGTGGAGTTTTCACCCCCATCCCCAGGTCCCGGGATGTGGGGGCTGGGCGGATTGAGAATCTGCCCCGCTTCCGTCTACTTAAAAAATATACTACATTTTACTTAATTTAAAAATTATTTCTAAATCTAAAAGTAATTAAAAATTTATTTTTAGACCCAAATTATAAATTAAATTTTGTAAATATGACTATAATTTAAAAACTATATAATTTTTAAATTTGTTAATGCATATTTTGTATAAATTATAATATATTAGTTTTTAAACTGTGTAATTTTTAAATTTGCTAGTGCATATTTTATGAACAAATCTAATAAATTGTAATATATATTTATATATACACAGTTTGTAATATATATATATTTATATATATATATATTTATATTTATATATAAAATATATATATATATATATATATATATATATACAAATGTAAGAAGGGGCGGGGTTGGGCCCTCCCTACCATCCGACCCCGCTAGGGGCCCTAGATGCGGGGTGGGGTGGACGGGGGAGGGGCAGCGGGGTGCGGGGCTCCACTGCCTACCCCTAATAGTTATTGACCTTTAAAACTTAAGAAATGTTTTAGGTACAAAGATATTTTATAAAAGATTAACAATCTGACGTAACTTAATATAGTACGTCATATATATATCACATAAAGTCATATCAGTTTGTGAATTTATTTAAAGTTGCAACACTTTTATGATGTGTATGCATATATATGTAACATGATTAAAAATATCAATGCATGATTTGCTATCAAAATTTCAAAAAACTTGCGATATGTTCATTAATTCATATGTTATCTTAATTTTCCACATTATATAATTACTCAAGTACATTCTCGTGATATAATATGATTAGTTTCTTATAAAGTTAGAAAATACAAAATGGGATTCGAATATTAAAGGTGGTTTAACTTTGCAAACTTCTTCAAATTTGAACTGTATTTGCTTCCAAACTAAATGGTTGAGATTTGGGCATATTACGATATATCATTTAAAAGTATAATGCGGATTACTGAAAATATCATGAATTAGTATATATCTAAACTTATTATAGTCTCATACAGCAAGAAGATATATAATCAATAGCTTTTCCGTGTGCCTTATAACCACAATGGTATCTAGCTACGTACACTACTCTCCGATTGTGATGATCAGAGAAAATGCTATATATTCATGAGTTTAATCTCATATCTTTGAGATGATCAGGTTAAGATATGGAGATTCGAATCCCAAATATGCATCGTGAGAGAGGATGCAAATGACATTAGGCTGAAAAGCCATTCAAATCATGTGTTATTCAAGTTATGGATATATATATTAGGAAACCATTAATGGATGTGTATATATATATGTGTATATATGTCTCAAATAAGGATAAAACCAATCCCACAAATCTGTCCCAAGTATATATGTGTATGTGTATGTATATATATATATATATATATATATATGAATAAAAATGGATGAAACATTTTGAAGGTAGCCAACCAATGCATGGCCGGGGAGTTTAATTAATTGAGAAGAAAATTAGTAATATGTCATAGAATTCAAAAGGGATTTTTTAACAGTACGTAGATTATATGTTGAATTATACAGTGCAAGTGGAAGGTAGCAGCGGATGCATGCAGTCTGTTCATGTTTGTTACTTTCACTACATATATGCCCATAACCTGCAATATTATGACTTCTCATCAGTGCTTTGCAGATATTTCAATAATTTCATTGCTGGGAAAAAATGTAGAGTCAAAGTAGATCATGATCAGTACTGTTGTTTTCCTATTATTCCAAGCTCACCGACATGGAAGACCTAATAATATTCAATGGCCAGAGACTTTTGTTTTAGAAAAAGAAAAAAGAAAAGAAAGTTATTTCATTATATGCATTCATATGATCTACGCGGGTTATATGGCATGCAAAGTACTATATTTTCGTAGAATTAAGGAAAGTTCTACCTATATATTAAGAAAGTCGAGAGAGAGAGAGAGAGAGACCATTAGAGACACTGACTTTTACTATTTTTTATTTTTATTATTTGGACTTCAAATGGGGTCCTTTAACTGAATTGGATTGTCCATTACATAGTGACACTATTAAATGCTAATGTGAATGAAATCCACACTACCTAATAAGAGTTTTCTAGGGACAATATTAAATGATGCAGGGTCCATATGATGTGTCTCTCTTTAAAATTGGACCATCCAATTTGATCAAACAATTAGAAAATATCTCTATTCATTATATATTTATATAGGAAAAATTATTTGTATAATCTTAAAGTCTGTAAATGTCGTACAATATTTTTTTAACAAAAAGTGAGATACACTTGGGACCCATGCACAAAGAAAACTTATTTTTTCATTGTGACTCTGTGAGTTTCACTCTCTAATTTCAAAGGTATTAATGCAAGATTTGTACATCTTAAAATTGTATCCGGCATTTATGTCCATGTAGCATGACATTGCAACTTGAAGATAATCAAACGTGTCAATTGATCGACTGCATGGACCATCGTAATTGGCCGGTGTGACATATAGGGTTTGAACTCTGATGAAATGTTTAAAAGTACATCCACCGAGTGCATTAAAGAACTAGGAGAAAATGGAGAATTTCCTCGATTGACTATATATAAGATCTAGGAAGGATTTATGTGCTGTTTTATCTTTCATATTCGGCCTAGGGTTTTGAAATTCGTCTAGTTTATGTATAGTCAAAAGGATGGGGCCCGGGTGATCGAAGAAGGGAGGAGAATGCCGACATGTGGGTGCATGTCACATAATGTATATGTGCCAAATGCTACACGAAGTAGTTTGAGAATTAGAATAATGGATTATTTGGGAGGATGAAAAAAACAGAATAACTAAGAAACTCACAAAGGTATGTGTGTGTGTAAATAGGGTTTACCATGACAAAACCATATTTGTGAAAGGAGTAATGATATACATCACACTCTTATGATCCTATTTTGATCATACTGAGTAGTATGTAGCACATTTATCACTATTAAATGATAAAAAATCATGTAATAAATAATCATTTAATAGTGAGAAATGTGTCACGTTTTATTTAGTGGGATGAAAGTAAGATAGTAGTATGGTGTATAGAATTTTTCTTATGAAAGGAAAACACTATAGGTACAAAGGGATCCCACAAAGAAATCTCACACACTGATGTGACACACTACCAGTGTGCCACGTCTCCCCCTATTCTTTTTTTCTTTTCCTTTCTCCCCCTCCCCCCGTTCCCGCCCCTTGCCCTCTCCCCATGCTGGCCAAAGTGGTTGGGGACCACCTCATGGTGGGCAGAAGACGCCGACGGTCCAAGCGGCACCGCCGGAGTGGAGTGTCGATAAGGAGGTTACCAAGAGAGGGAGGCACTTTACCGAGAGAGGGAGGCGTTGCTCGAGGAGAAGGGAAAGAGAGAATGGCTCCAGTGGCTGGGGGAGAAGTTTACGTCAACGAGGGGCTGGGTGAGGTGGCGCAGTTGGGCTGCGACGGAGGCGCTGGCAACGACGAGAGGGAGAAACCATGTGAGAGGGGCTCAATTTCGGGAGGAGAGGGAGAGAGGTTGCACTGTGGGGGGCTGGGTCCTGTCGGAGGTCACTGGTGAGGGGGAACAACCGATGGTGGTGGTCGGCAACGAGTTGCGGCGGCGCTGCTATGGCTGGGAGAGAGAGTCGGGTGAGGCGCACGACTGTTGGGAAGCTGAAGGGAAAAAAGAGAGAGAGAGAGAGAGAGAGGGAAAGAGGAGGAATGAGGGCTAGGGAAAATGGACACGTGGCACACTATCAATATGCCACATCAATGTGTGAGATCCGTTTGTGTCTCTATCAGTTCCCTTTGTGAAATAAGATTAATTTTTGCAGCAAGAACCCTTAATATAAACCTAGTACTTTACATCCTTTGATAGAAATATGGGTGATAAACGATCGGTTCAGACCGGAGAAACCGATTGGACCGAGACTGAGAACGATCGATCGGTCTCGTCCATGTTTTAGAGGATCGAAAAGTTTCGGTCATGTCTCGGTCCAAGGTTTTTCCACTCCGGATCTGACCAAATGAAAAAAATAAAATAAAATAAAAGATAAATATTATTTATATAATAATTGTACAATTTATTATGTAATTTTCATCTAATATGTGACTATTAACAATATAAAATTTTAAATATGTTATTAACACTTGTTAATATTCTATCAATTAACTAATATATAATATAAATTAGCTAATTATATACTAATTAGCTAATTAACTAATTAATAATATAATTTTCATCTAATTTATTATCATTGACCATATAAAATATTTTTTATTGAGTTAGTTACATAATCCACATTAATAAGTCACTTAATTTTAATTTAATATTTTAAATAATGTTTTTATTAATTAATTTAAAAATAAATAAAAAAATAAAAAAATAATTAGACCGGACCGAATGGATTGGACTGCTAATCTGGTCCAATCCTTATGGGTGTTCAGTCCAGTCCGATCTGAAAAAATGATGGATAAAAAATGTTCAATCCACCATTGGACCGAACCAAACTGACCGATTTGCACTCTTAGATAGAAAGCCAATGTTGACACATCCACCCTAAAGTAAAAATATTGAAATCATTATAGAGAGCAAAGATGTTTCTCAATATCCTCTTTAGGTCATTTCATCATAGATGACACAACTCAAGTTATGTACTTTTATTGAGATGGTTAGGCTCTGATATTATTTGTAATTCTATAAAAAAACCTCAAGCTGCCATATTAAAAAATGACTAGTCAATGCAAGTATAATTGGAGTTCTCAAATACCATCTACCCTGACTAATTAATGTAGCTACCAGTTGGAATAACAACCATAGTAATGGTCTTTGTGATTACTCCGATCTTCTCTTAGAATGACAAGTGGAATGGTGGTTAGAAGTCATTTTAGAGATAATTATAAGAATAAGATATTTTAGACATTTTATTTCAAGATTTTTAAAAAATTAAATCTTGCATGGTCAAGTCTTTTCTTAAAACTACAAAATCATTAAATTAGTGTCGTCGTCCTACATATAATTGAAAGGCACAAGTCTAAAGTATAGAGAGAAGCTCCTCTCATGAAATAGATGGATCGAGAAAAAGTAAAAGAGAGACCCTTTAGGTCAATGCATGGGTCCACTTAATTAATCAACATTTTTTTTTTTTACTATTACACCAACCCGGGCCCCACCATTTCATTCATCTCTGCTAAAAAGATAAACGATAAAATCACGGGTTTTTCATGTATTTTTTAACTGCCGACAAATGTACTTACAACTTAAAATGGAAATTAAATTTAAAGTACTGTTGTTTGAAGACTTTTATATCATATACTATTTATGGAAAATTTTACGTAGAATACACTTTCTATTAATTAATATATGATTTTTTTTTCATTCTATTTAAAATATAAACGTATTTAAATAAAATAATAAAAATAACAAATTAAAATATTTTAATTACATGGAATTGTGTGAAGTAAGACTTTGGTATAACTTAATTTGTAATATTTAAATAATTTTAAAATTTATCTTTTAAATCAAATTATATCATGTGAATGACGTGTGGTGTAAATATTTTCAAATAGAATAATTTAAATTTAAATCTCACTTTTATCTATATTTTTGGTCATACGATGTAATTCATATATAATAGCCACTGAGAATTAATAAAAAAGGAGACCCAAGATTCTGCCAGGGCGGATGCTAAGTACTCATGTAGAATGTCTTTTTAGTTTTTATTGAATATAAATCGAGATAAAATTAATATATATATATATATATCCAATCCCATTCCTTGCAAATCGATCGGGTCAATCCGATTATATATCCTTATATCTTTCCAATATATTCCAAGATTGAGGCCATCTTACGTACTCTGTTATCCTAGAGAGTGGAGAACCACAAAGATTAATTAGCTTTAGATTAACAACCAAGAAATGACACCAATTGCAATAGCACATGCAACATTATACACGATATTATTGCTACACCATTGCCTCATGACGCAATTCAATGCTACATTGGCTGTTGTTAGCTAGCTAGGTTTGTGCATTTGGGTCCCTTTTTTTTTCCTATCTGATCCAAAATCCAAAAAATGGGATTCAGCCAAGCAGGAATCGCTCATATTTTATCCGAGTGGGTATCTAAACTTCCTATTCACCCATATCCGGATCAATGCGGGTATGGTGATATAATGGTTATTCTGGATTAATACATGTCACCCATAACCGGATTTCACATTTCAAAAATAAATTACACTACAGATAAAATAAAGTTGTTTTGTATTTATAGCCCTCCTCTTTAAAATGGTTTTTTGACAAATCTAGTATCTAGTTACGACCTGAGTAACTAGATATCCGGACAAGTACCCAAATCGCATTATAAACCTGGATACAAATTTGATATAGCCGGATACCCAGATCAGCATTCGGGTTTAAACCCTTAGCTGCTGTCGTTGAATAAACTAGCTCATATCTCGGATTGCTCAAGCAAACACCAATCACGGTGGCCCCTATTTTGCATGCTAAACCCAAATTAGATCATTGGAATGGGTTTTATAGATTCATTTATTTATTTTTTTGTTAATTTACTAGAAATTAATTTGAGATGGTTGTTAGGGATCTCCTATTAAGATATAAAATAAATAATAAAATCTACATCTTTCCATCAGCTTGAGCTTTTGGGACAAGTGGTGATTTCACATCTCCACCTCTCCATCCATTGCTTTATATATTTAATAATATTAGTACCATAATTAGAAAAAAAAAACTTATACATAAACTCTAAGAAAATTATATATAAATAAGGAAGATAATTGTTTTTATGCAACCTTAACAAAAGAAATGCTTTTAAAAAAAATCACCAATATATGAAAATTAAACCCGTATGCTACTCTAAAATTGTCTACATCATTGATCCATTCTTGGATTTGGGAATAAATTAGAATATTGGATACAAAATCTGTCTAAATTAGTACTATTCCATGCACTATAATGGCTATTTCCAAGAGTCATTAACATAAACCGATAACAATTGGATCTTCATGATATCCTCCCCATAGACATATAGACTGACCTAGTTTGAACTTTTCAGTTTCCACTTAGTATATGCATCAAGAAACCCCCACTGCCTTCCTCTCAGGGTGAGGTTTTTCTCTCTAGAATAGCGTGCGTCTCTTGAGCTAGTGTGTCTGCCTTGAAGAGGTGACCATGGAAGAAGACTTAGCAAGGCAGTGGGAAGGTCTATGTCTCACTGAAAAGGAAAGAGAAAGGTTGGTTCTACAACCTGCTTCTATATGTTTACTAATAATGATAGTGGCTGAGAAGTCTGTTAACAAAGAGGCTTTCAAGGGTACTATGACTAAAGTGTGGAGATGTGAAAGTTGGTCCACTGAGGTTTGGTCTAACAAGTTTTTGATCGAATTCAATCTGAAGAAGGACATGGAAAGAGTGATCACTGGAAGACCTTGGTCCTTTGACGGATGGCTTATATGCCTGCAGGTCTTTGATGGTAGTATATCCATGAGTGAAGTGGCTTTCGGTAAGGAGGAATTCTTGATTCAAGTATACAACATGCATGCCACTTGGATGCATGACACATGATGTTGGATCCCAGATTGTCAGTAATGTTGGGAGGGTTCTTTAAGTCCATGTTGACTTGAGAGGTATTGGATGGGGTAAGTTCCTGAGAATAAGGGTGGTGATGGACATCACAAAACCTCTGTTAAGGGGCATGTTCATCACTGTGGAGGGTAAAAGATCCTGAGTGCAGCTTAGATATGAAAGATTACCCTTTTTCTGTTTCAAATGTGGTGTAATTAAACATCCCAAGCAAGGTTGTTCTTCCACTTCTCGTACTGAGGGCAGCAACAGTATAGAGTTTGGTTAAGGGCTCATGCAGTGAAGGAAAGTGATTTGATTTGCAAGAAATACGAAAATGGAGACAACCAGCAAGCTCGAGCAGATACTCACTCATGGAGGAAAGGGGGGAGGATAGGGATGAAGCCAAGTTTGGTAATTCTAAATGTCAGGAGGATATTTAGAAAACTGTTTTGCTAACTGCCATTTCTAAAGTTAATGACACAATGCAGGAAAAGCTGCATGAATCCAAGGAGTTGTCCCCTTCAAAAACTATAACTAAAAAGGTAAGTTTGACTGCACCTTCTAAAGACAACTTTATGATTGCCAAAACAAATGGGAGGTCAAGTCCTATGCTAGTTTTTAAGGAATCTGATCCAGCAAAGGAAGATTATTTTAAGGGGGTCAATTCTGCTGCTCAAGACCAGAATTACAACATAGTCCCTGCTCAAGTGGACTCGATTGATCTAAAAGCTCAAGTCTCATCTTAGGACCAATTTTTATTTGACCAAGTCCAACTGTTGGACCAGTAAAAAAAAAGGGCCAGTTGGAAAAGAATGGCCCGAGACATATTTTTTGCTAGATTCAGTTTAGGCCCACCAGTCACTAAAGCAAATGGTTCCAATCACAAAAAGATGCATGCCAAGCAGTTAAAAGAAAGACCTATCAAGCCTCTAGGCAAGAGGGCAAGAGGAGTGGGGGATGAACCTATGGACTTACACAACTCTAATATGGTGGTGGTCGTGTCACAGCCCCACCAAGAGCCATGAATTGTCTAAATTGGAACTGTCGAGGGCTTGAGAACCCAATGACAGTTCAAGACCTGCATCAAATGGTGCATAATAAGTTCTCATCCTTTGTTTTTTTTATGGAAAAAAGTGTAAAAGAAATAAAATTGAAAGACTAAAAAGGCAGTTCCAGTTTGCCAACAGTTTTGTTATAGACTGTAAGGGATTGAGTGGAGGTTTGGCTTTTCTTTGGAGAGATGTTGTGGAGGCTGAGGTTATGTCATATACTCATAACCACATCTCATTGCTAATTAGAGGGGGAAATGATAGAATGGATTGAGTGTTAACAAGCTTCTGTGGAAACCCAGTCACAGTCAAGAGGAGGGAGAGTTGGCAACTTCTCAAGTTCCTCAAACCTAAGGAGTCTATAGGGTGGTTATGTATAGGGGATTTTAATGAGGTGCTTAGCAATGTAGAGAAGTGTGGGGGAGTTGTGAGACCCTTCAATCAAATAGAGGCTTTCAGATGAGCTATTGAGGAGAGTGGTCTTTCTGATATGGGCTTTAATGGAAACAAGAATACATGGTCCAATGGAAGACAAGGTCTGGCATTTATCAAAGAAAGGCTTGATAGAGCTTTCTGCAATATAAAAAGTTCTGAGAAGTTCCCAAGTTCGAAAGTGCATGTTCTCCCAGCCTTGAGCTCAGATCATTGTCCCTTGCTCATCACTATGGATCAGTCTCAGTAGGATTTGAACAAAAATGCAAAGCCCTTTAGATTTGAGGCCAACTGGTCCTTAAAGGATGAATGCTATAAGGTTGCAGAGGATGCTTGGAGCAAACCTAGAGTAGCTGAGAATAAACTACTCTTTGCTACTAAAGGCCTAAACAAGTGTAGGATGCAGCCATTGCAGTGGAGTAAGCAGCATGCAGACAACCATAAAAAAGAGATCAATGCTCTTTTGAACCAGTTATCTGAGATCCAAAAGGCTACTAATGGCCACCCAACTAAACCCATAAAGCAATCGCAAAAGAAGGTGGGTAGCTTATTTGAAGAAG